>NC_041390.1:438429494-438647216 GCF_002162155.2 Triticum dicoccoides | reverse complement strand
CGGAGTTAAGGAAGAACCACCCGCAGCGGGGACGGGGGATCGTCGGAGAGGTACCCCACTATCTATCTTAGGGTTCAGGGTGGGGGGGCGCCTAGAGGGCTGGCCGGGGCGGTAGTGGCGAGTTGTTTCAGGGCGGCGAGGCGGCGCTGGGGCCGGCGGTTCGGTCGGTGGTGGCTGGAGGCTCAGGGGGGGTGCAGGTTGAAGATGAACTGCAGGCCCTGCCTAAACTACATGTCAAGTGCGTCTCTGCTACCATTGCGTTCAGTTTTGACAGTAGCATTCCACAGTAAATTTCAGTTTCGACAGTTAAGTTCAGAGTCAACAGTTTTTACCTCATCTGTTGTAGTCAGGTGGTTTTTGGTGATGTTAATTTTACATCCATTTTACATCATCTATTGGAGATGCTATTAGAATCCCACTTGAGATTGACGATGTCTGTCTTGTGCTGCTTCAGCCTTGACGTCTTACGGCTCACCGGAGCTGCTCCAACGACAGAACGATCCATCACAACAGAGCAGTGCCCTGGACGCCGTCTACAGATTCCTCAGATCTTCCTCCACACCGACAACCACCTCTGCCTCAACTGCTTCAGCGACCAACCCAATGATGCTGAGGTCGACACGGCTACGGCAAAGAGGTTGTACACTGGTTGCATCACTTATTACTATACATTCACATCGATCCATTAGGGCTATTTTGGTTCAACGGAAAAACATCGATCCACTGGTTGTTACCATCACTCTAAATTTCTGCATGCTCTCCTTACATAATCTCACCATATTTTTTTCGTATGCATGTCAGATATTGTACATAGTCATGCTGAACATGTAGAGAAAAAGAGAAGAGTTTTGCGCGGCAATACAATGTCATGCAGACATCGCTCCATGGTGGGTTCAATGGCAAACCCTCCCCACCCCTCTCCAGATTGTAATCCAGAGGAAGATATCTGTTCTGAGGCGAATTCAGACGCCGCTGACCACTCCTATTTACCCCCAAGGCGTTTGCTCTACCTTGGCATGATGATGTTAGTCATATCATGCATATGTTGCCTTGCAGTGCCTACTTTTGACATCATATATGTCATCTGCTTAGTTTAGACATGTTCTGTAATGCCACCTGTTTAGTTTCTATATCATATATGGGAATTATGCAGTCTCATGTCTTTTAGCCAGCCATAATATATGTGAAATGTGCAATGCCATCCTGTTTAACCAGGCATCATATATTTGAATTATATCTTTCCCATCCTTTTCTTCATTACATTTCCATTTGTCGACAATGTTTGTACATTAAACTACTCTTCCTGCAAATCAGTCATTTGGGTGGGAGATGGAAAAATCTGGAGTGAAAACAAGGCCTTCAGAGCAAAAGTGCTACCTGTCGAAGCAGATATCTTGTTGGGTCCCGATAGCTCCTCAGAGATGGATTCAGAGACAGATGACCAGTCCTATTCCCGCACTGAGGTGTATGCTCTAACTTGGCACGGTTATACTACTCATATCATGCATACGGTGTCTTGCATTGCATAGTTTAGACATCATATACACAATATTCAACACCATGTTCTTAGTTCAGACATCATATCGAATGCCCTCTGTTTAGCATATAAATCACATATGTGAATTAAATGATGCGATCCTGATTACTTAGATAACATGTAGGTGAATTATGTCATGCGATCCTATTTAGTTATTCATCATATCTTTGAATTATGTTATGCTATGCTATCCAGTTTAGATAGACATCATATATGTGAAATTATGTCATTCTATCCGTTTTAGTTATAATATACATGTCAACTATTTCATGCCCTCTTTTTTCCACACTATCTATTGCATCTGCCTCTCATACAATGTCTGTACATTCAACTATGTTTCCTGTTTATCAGCCATTTGAATTGGAGCGGGTGATGCCAGTATCTAGCAGACTAAAAACACGGTCTTCAAATAAAACAGTGCTACCTCTTGGTGGAGATAGCACCCCGGTTGTACATGCACAAGAACCAGCCCTACCACACATAACCCAAACTCTCGCAGATTGTACCCCTACTACGATGGAGAGAGAACCAGCTTCACCCAATCTAACCCCAACCCCAGCCGATAGTAACCCAGTTCCTGTTGACACAACACCATCTCCACCACAGAGCTCCCAAACAAGAGCAGTTAGTAAGCTAGCTCCAGTGCCCAAAGAGCCAGTACTATCACGGCGAACCCCAACTCCACCAGTTAGTACGCCTATTCCTGTGGAGGAAGCACAACCAGCTAGTCGTAGTTTAGCATCTATCGCATTTGATGTTGTTAAATCGTATGTGCGTATCTTCCCATCTTGGAAATATTATACTGAAGATGAAGGAAAATGACAGTTGCAGGTGTTTGTCCAAGAGTTATGTGTAAGTAATGTTATTCATGGCAATTACTTTGCTTCGTCCCATACATCCTACCTCCATGATGGTTATAATACAGCAAATTTTCCCATTTTCTCTATAGAGAAGGACCGATTTGGAAACTCAGGATGAGGTAACCTGTGCTAATACCTCTTCCATCTTCAAGAATGCTTGGTGGCAGTATCGGAATTACCTGAAGAAAATGTACTTCACCGGCAAAGAAACTCATCAAATTCCCTTACGTTCTCCTGAGACACATTTACTGGATGATGACTAGGAACGTCTTGTTCTGTACTGGTCCCGAACCAAGAATGTGGTAAGGTCTATGAGCTCATTTTCTATTTTTAAGTATCATATTCTTGCGTCTTACTGTACTCTGTTCATGTAGAACAAGTGCCTAAACCTGAAGAACAACTGTTCTAATTTAAGATTCCATTGCTACCATAGGACATAGATATATGTTTGTTTGATGCTTTTATTATGTACTAGTACTTGGCAATAGAAGACTTGGTAGTTTAATCCTGTCCACCTTACTAATGAACTGGTTCACCGAAATGAGTTTCATATACTAGTACATGCTAAACTTGTTATGTGTCTGCTTGTTTCTTCTTTTAGAATGCTGACAGAATATTGGGGAAGAGTGCCTTATTAAGCAACAGTAAAGGAAGTAATGCAGATAAGGTTCAGGATAGTGACACATCCTGTCTTGGTTTAGTGTTGGAGTTATTGGCCACTACCGACCGCTTGAACAAGCTATTCAAACTCACTGTCTGAATCAGTTCGGTTTCTTGAGTCTCAACTACAAGTTGAAAGACATCGATCAACTGTGCTACGACAAGAAGCGGAAGGACTGCGGAAGTCCATGGAGCATTCAGATGCATACTTTCTGGTGCAACAGCAAGCGTTGGAGGATTTTAGCGCCAAACAGGACAAAGCTAATCAGCTTGCTAAGCTTATTGCCAGCATGGTGGATACCCAGGATAACGTTTCTTGAGCTCTTCTGAAGTTGTTTCAGTTATGCTCTTGTTTTGCTGCCGCGTTTATTTGCACTGGTGGCCAATTTTGACGGCCAGTGTATATGACATGCTGCTTTGTTCCCTATATTTGCACTGGTGGCGAACTTTGATGCCCAGTGGATGTAATATGTGTAATAGCCGTGATAGCCTAGCATTAGTTGCTTGCTTATTTATTTCCTTGTTGTCTTGTTTATTTGTTTGCTTGTAGTCATTGCAGTTCTTTTTCCGCGGTTAACTAGTGGCTGCAATAACCTATTTTTTAAAACTAGGCCACAATAACCACACTAGGCCTCCCACGGGCCGTAGAAACAGTGGGCCTTCTACGGGCCGTAGAAACAGTAGGCCTTCTACGGGCCGTAGAAACAATGGGCCTTCTACGAGCCGTATCATCAATGGGCCTTATACGGGCCGTATGATCAATTGGCCAAACATGGGCCAATAACAGGCCGCATTATGGCCGTAAATGGGCTAGAGTTGGAATCGTCCGTTCATGGGCCGACCGTAACGGGCCATCGTTAATAGGCCGTATTTGATGACGCTATGAAAACGGACCAATGTATTAACGGACCACAAACGGGCCGACTGTAACCACGGGCTGAATTTGGACCACAAGCAGAAAATGACAGTAACGGGCCGTAAGTAAACGAATCCTGGAAATGAGCCCAAGAATAAATGGGCTCTGAGAAGGCCGAAAGATAACATGGGCTGGAAACGGCCCAGCGGAATAATGGGCCGTTAATGGGTATAAAGTGATACATTGTTCATTACGGGCCAGTTTCACCACGGGCCGTTAATGGGTGTAAAGTGATACACTATTCATTACGGGTCAGTTTCACCACGGGCCGTTAATGGGCCAAGAGTTACATAGGGCCTCATATGGGCCAAAAGACGTCATGGGCCATACATGGGCCAGAAGTGAAAACGGGCTGGAATTATATTGGATGGCCCAGATGACGCTACTGGGCCTAATTCGGATAGGGTGTAACGGGCCTTGGGTTAGTGGGCTGTAAATGGGCTATATGCGAACATGCCGTTAACAGGCTTTACATGGCCCGGCCCACCACCTTTTAACCAAGTCAAATGGGCCGGCCTTTTCACAGGAATGGGCCTCTGTTGGGCCGTGCCATGTGTTGACGTATCATAGGCGCCTATCTGACCCACTGACGAGCTGACACGTATTTCATCCGGCCAATAAGAATTTTACACGTGGAAATTTCCCATTGGTCGGGGCTGTTAACGGGTTATCGGATCCAAAACCTGACCCGATAGCTTAATGACGTTCCGTTACGGTGGATGCCACGTGTCAGTCACCCTTGATGAAAGCACTTCTGTGACGCGCGATTTATCGTCATGGAAGTGGACACTTCCGTGATGATAATTTCGGTAATGTCATGGAACACTTCTACGACAACACATGTATGACTATCTTGATTCTGTCATAAATTTGTCATGGATGTACATGCATGACAAAAAACGCGACCTACTTTGACAAACACGTATCATCACGGAAGTGTATTTTTGTAGTGCATCCACCACAAACATGCTCGAGGCGTCGGCGGTGTTGCTGCAGAAAGCGGGAGATACGATAGGCCATCAGGGGAGCCGGCTCGAGCACGAGCGGGCCAATCGTGACGAGGTACAAGATCGCCTCAGCCACTTGGTGTACCAAGTTGCCACGCACGTGTTGCGGCTGCGCGATGCCTACCGTCGTGCCAACGCAACCATGCCGGCCATCGGGCTAAACCCGTTCGACCACCCCGACGACTTCAACGAGCTGCGGCTTCGTGACCTGGTCTCCTTCTTCACCTATATCTCCGAGGAGCTGAGCTGTCTCTGCGCGATGGTGGGGGCAGAGCTGGACAAGGAGGGCTTACAGGCTGTCGTCGCCGTTGCCGGGCGAATCCTCTCAGGGCTCAGTCACTGGAATCCAATCGTGCCATTGGATGCCGTCTTTGATGAGCTGGCTCCCATCGACCGGGAGCGGGCTCTGCGGGAGGTTGCACCCTGCATCACCAATATCGTGCGCCTCGAGAAGCAGAGGGACTTCGGTGGTGTTTAGGCATCCTCTGCATGGGCATGTCCATGTCTCGACGCAACACGACAGTTGGATCAAACTCAGACGGTGCAGATCGGTCACTGTAGCACAAAGCGTGTGGGTGTGTTTGGTTGCATTCTCATCTCAATATAGTTGTTCCCTCTTCATGTATTTGTGTTAACCTACTAGTGTGGACTCATGCACCTTCATGCACTCTGCCAAACACCCATAAGTGGGTCGAGAAGGGAACTTTTCCTCCCATCCCGTGCACCCTTCATACACCCTACCAAACACTGATTCGTGCTTCATATTGTTCATGTTTCATGTAGTACTGTAGCACCGTACTCTCCGTGTGTGGTAGACCTAGTTCTGTTAACATTGATCTCACCGTTCATTCTCGACTGGACAGTCGAAAAACCGGTACTATGTTACATTACTGTTCATATAGTTGACATACGCACAACATCATTTGTTGTCGTCATATCTTACTACACTAGCAACAAGATTATGTAGTACTGACGTATGAACCACTGTACATGCCTAGTAGTAGGAGCACTGTCTGTGTTCAAGTGGCTGCCGTGTTTCGCACTCCTTCGTCATAAGAGTGGAAACACTTGTTGTAATCATTTTGTTCTTCAGAAAAACAGTGGACACACTCTACCATGCGAATCCTCCTCGACGGTCGTCGGGAACCTTGCTACTCACTTTCGCCGATGTGTGGGACAGCCAGCATCGGGTGTCGATGTCAAAACTAGAAGATCTCGGGTAGGGGGTCCCGAACTGTGCGTCTAAGGCAGATGGTAACAACAGACGGGGGACACAATGTTTACCCAGGTTCGGGCCCTCTCGATGGTGGTAATACCCTACGTCCTGCTTGATTGATCTTGATGATATGAGTATTACAAGAGTTGATCTACCACGAGATCGTAGAGGCTAAACCCTAGAAGCTAGCCTATGATTCTAATTGTTGTTGTCCTACGGACTAAACCCTACGGTTTATATAGACACCGGAGGGGGCTAGGGTTACACAAAGTCAGTTACAAGGGAGGAGATCTACATATCCGAATTGCCAAGCTTGCCTTCCACGCAAAGGAGAGTCCCACCCGGACACGGGACGAAATCTTCAATCTTGTATCTTCATAGTCCAACAATCCGGCCAAAGTACATAGTTCGGCCGTCCGAGGACCCCCTAATCCAGGACTCCCTCAGTAGCCCCTGGACTAGGCTTCAATGACGATGAGTCCGGCACGCAGATTGTCTTCGGCATTGCAAGGCGGGTTCCTTATCCGAATACTCCATAGAAGATTTTGAACACAAGGATCGTGTCCGGCTCTGCAAAACAAATTCCACATACCATCATAGAGAGTATAATATTCCCACAAATCTAATCTGCCGACAACTTTTCATAACGTGACATCACGCCATGGCCTGGTCATTATTCGAACCATTTTTCTCAACCAGCTAGTACGTGTATTGCGAGGCGGTTTTCTAGGCACGTCTGGTCGAAGCAGAGATTGTGTCCCCTTATCACGGGATTCTCATCAATACGGGTGTGGGTAACCCAACCGTGCCATCAATTATGGCGCATGGGGAATAAGCGAGTTTTACCAGGCAGGTGGGGAGGCGCATAGCTTATTCCGCCCTTATAAAGGGACAAGGACTCCTCCTTTTCACCCACACCTTCTTGTTCCCTGCCCATCCATTCTTGCGCACTCGAGCTCCAGCGCCCAAGTTCGCATTTTCTCCGTAAAACCACTCCAAACATGTCCGGAGCGGGAGGCAAGTGGATGGTCTCCTCCGTTATGGAGGAGAACATTACGAAGCTCCTGGAAGCCGGATACCTAGCCGCAGACATCACGCACCGGCTCCTAGACGAGGGGCAGATCGTCCCTACCCCCAAACCCTACGAAAGGGTTGTATTCCTTACCCATTTCGTCCGTGGGCTGGGATTTCCCCTCCACCCATGTTCGCGGGCTCATGTTCTACTATGGGCTACACTTCCACGATCTGGCCCCAAATTTCATCCTCAACATCTCGGCGTTTATCGTCATGTGCGAGGCCTTCCTCCGCATCAAGCCCCACTTCGGCCTGTGGCTGAAAACCTTCAACGTTAAACGAAAGGTGGTGGTCAGCCAGCAAGCGGAGTGCGGAAGCGCCATTGTGGGAAAAATGCTCAACGTCACCTGGCTCGAAGGCTCCTATGTGGAGACAGTGAAGGGGTGGCAATCGGGGTGGTTCTACATCACCGAACCGCGCGACACCAACTGGGTGGCGGCCCCCGAATTTCGATCCGGCATCCCCACGCGGCTCACCTCCTGGAAAGAGAAGGGCCTATCCTGGGGTTCATCGATGGAGCCGACCGGACTCCAGAACTGCGTAAGAAATATGATAAGCAAGAAAATAACCTCGTCAATGTGGTCCAGGTCATGCTCTTCCGCCGGATACTTCCGTGTCAAGGACGGGCATTCAATTTGTGGGAGTTCGACCCGGCCAAGCACCAGACGCTGGGAGAGCTTTTTGACACGACGCACCAAGACGCCTGGAGGGTGCTATTCAAGGCCGCCGAGGTACCTCCTCCCCTTATCGAGGATCGCGGACTCAGCGCAAAGCGCCCTGCCAATTCGGTAAGCTCTTTTTATCTCATAAGATGTTTCTTTCCCCGGTATAATCATGTGGCGAATCTAAGCCTCCATGCCATTTAACAGGAATGGGTCACGACAATGGAGAAGATCGACTATCCAGCCCCACTGCCCAAGGATCCAGCAAGTGCTCTCTTAATGGAGATGCTGGCTCCGGCGCCCTATGAGGCGCTGGAGAAGAAGGCCAAGAAGAAGGCCACGGGGACCAGGAAAGGTCTCTGGCGCAAGGTCATATCGGAATCGTTGTCCGATAACACTGAGGCGCCCTCCTCCCACGAAAACGAGGAGGAGGAAGAGGAAAGTTCTCCCCCTAGCCGGGGGAGACAAGAAAAGGAAGGCCGCCTCGTCAGGGGAAGCCGAAGGGTCCAAGAAGGGAAGGACTCTCCTTTCGGACTGCTCCACGGCGGCCGCTTTTAGCGACGAGGAGTGGTTGCCCAGGGACAAGCCCCTGGCAAAGTCGTAAGTATCCGGATACCATAATAGATCTTGGTATGTTTTATTTTATTATTTCTTATCATGACGAACATGATCATGCAGCCCCTCCAAAGCCCGTATCGACGTATCCTCTTTGGATGAGTCTTTGTGCCTGTCGGAGATGAACATCGATTCACTCCCGACCGCCTCCTCCCCCGCTCTACGGACGACGTTGAGGTGCTGTCTCAGAGGGTACCGAACCAAGGGGAGGCAGTTCCGAAAGCGCCCCAAGGCGACATTCCGGACGCTGGGCGCACGAGGGGCAAGACTCCCATGGGCTTTAATGCCGGGGTAGCAAGTCTGTGCTGATGGCCTCTGTCCATCCAGGGTCATCGGACAATTTGCTAGAAGCGCTCCGCGGTGCTTCCATTGACGAAGAGCACCGCACTATTATGAGTGCGGTGGTCAAGAAGATTCAGTCCGCCAAAAGCGGACTGACTGAAGCCTGTGCCAGCCTCCTAACAGGCTTTGAGGTAAGATAATCAAATTGTGAGAAAATGTTACAGCATAGACAGTAGCCCCTGATGCTCTGTTTGGTGTTTGGAAGAAAGGCCAAACAAGAGGATCAAATAATAATCACAGGAGTCTAATCAAAATATGTATATTTGAATAAGCAGGCTTCACTGCTGGCCCCTGCCGCTCATACGGCGGAGGTCTCCGCATTGAAGCGGGACCTTGAGAGGTCCGAGGAAGAGCTCGGCCTTACCAAGAGGCAGCTCGAGGAGAACAAAGTTAAGTAATACCTCGTCTGTTTATTGATAGAGAAAGAGGAAACTGGTTGTTAGATCATAGGATCGTCATGAATTTTACTAGGGGCCACGACCGAGGTGGCGACCCTAAAGAAGGTGTTGTCTGAGGCCAAAGGCAAAGCGACCAAGGAGCGCGTCAAGCGCGAGAAGCAAGAGGCCCGAGTCAGCGATGTTCAGCAAGAGCTCCAGGAGTTTGTCAAGAAGTACGAGTCCTTGGAGCGTGACTCTAAGACACAAGGGTCCGAGCTTGCGAAGGCCCTCGAGAACGCACAAAATGCTAAGGCTGAAGCCCAAAAGGCCCTCCAGGAAATTGAGGCAGTCAGGAGGATAGTGGCGGGTAAGGTATTCTTTATGCAAAGCAAGCATGTGAAGGAAACTTTTCCTTTTACTTACCCGAATTCGGAGCTCTCCAGGAGCATTCGCAGATCTACCCCGCAGTGTGTCGGATGCCGCGGAGTTCTACCGGGCCGAGGAAGGGAGCTTGACGGAGAAGTTGTTCTGGTCTCAGTATATTGGGACCGAACATCTGATTCCCTTGAGCGACCAGTTGAAGCAGCTAGTCGAGCTTCACAAGGCGGCCGAACTGGCCATGAGGGGCCTCATAGTCCGGATGTGGCCTGGCGAGCCCCTGCCCGGCAGCTATTTCGAGATGGTAAGGCGGCTTGTAAATGCCTGGCACCAGCTTGAAGTCATAAAGCAGCCCGCCTGCATTGAGGGTGCGCGCATGGCTTTTGCCCGGGCGAAAGTGCACTGGGCGAAGATGGACGCCGAAAAGCTGGTGAAGGAGGGGCCACCGGAGGGCAAGGAGCATCGCCACCCCGAAAAGTATTATGACAGTGTCCTGAAGGGTGCTTGCCTTGTGGCAGATGAATGTGCCAAGGATGTGATATTTGAATGAATGTACTCTTTGATCCTGTAATATGAAACGAGTTCATGTGCAGTATGTAATGCTTGTTAATTTAAAATATTACCTTCTGTGCGGCCGTTTATAAAATTTGAGAGTTGGCCAGTCGTCGGCTTTTGCCCCCACGTAACTAGTACTGAGGTGTTCGGGATAAACCTGATCACTCTTTATCCTAGTTTTGGGTCCTTCAAAGGAGGTGTTCAGCACAATAAACCAGGCAATCAGACAATAAGGCTTTATCACTCTCACTTAGCCATAGAAGTCTACAATTTTAAATTTTGGCGAAGCCCCTAGTATTCGGAAGGCCGAACTTGGGGCGCTATGTACGCCTAAATCGGAAAGGCCGACTCCTCGCCCGAAGCGGAAAAAATCTTTAAGGATTTGAGACCTCTCGAACAGCGACCAGCTTTCGCCGCATCATGATAGTCAGTTTTCGGCTTTCTCTACTGAGGTGCTAGTCCGGAAGAACCGAGACACAATCGCAGTAGTTCTCCCAGTGCTACCTTAGCCGATATAGCGGAACGTAAGGCACCAAAACATGGGAGCCGAGCAAACCAAACTATTGACCCCAAGACATGATTCAGAGCTGATGCATATAATGCTATAAGTTCGGGCGCACTGTCGAAAGTGTTTGGACTTTTCATGCCGTGTTATAGGGTAAACTGAAGCCCCTGGCGCATTGGTCGTATCAGAATGTACGGGTGCAACTTGTCGTAAGTAAGCAGACAAAAAAGAAGAAAGATAAAGAAATGCAATAATGAGCTGATGCTGTATATTGTTATTTAAGTGATACGTCAAAGCGTATGTATACATGTAGTGCAATAAGTAAAAAATAGGACTATTTGACATGTCCTATCCTAGGTCAAGCTGCGTGTGGGTATGCAAAACAGGTATATCGATCGTTATCAGGGACCACCTGAGGATCCCCTTGTACGTCAAAGCTTCTTGCTTCCTTGGTGTTTCCTTCCCGTGACGGGTCCGATAATCAGACGATTGGAGAGGGCCTTCAGAGAATAGGGGCCTGAAAGGAAGAAAATTTTAAAGGTATACTGGTCCTGAAGCGGTTGAGCCGTATTACGGGCCGTGCCATAGCCGTGCCTCCGCCTATGCCCATGGTATCTTGAGTGCATAATTATGTACGCGCGACGCAAATTTCACCATTTGATTGGGACTAGGACGGAGGCTGAATTGCTAGGCGAGCTCTAAACGTGCCTGATGATCCTCTTGTAGGGTACTCCGGATTCGCTTGAAGGTGTCCAGGGTCTTTTTCGCTGAATTGGCGGTTTGCCTCATAAGGCTGCTTTGCGCTTCTACCGCGAGGGCCGCGGTGTGCTCCTCCGTGCGGAACGAGCGTTCTATGTTTCCATTAACTGTTATAACCCCGCGAGGTCCTGGCATTTTGAGCTTGAGATATGCATAATGCGGTACCGCATTGAATCTGGCAAATGCGGTTCGTCCGAGCAGTGCATGATAGCCACTACGGAAGGGGACGATGTCAAAGATTAACTCCTCGCTTCGGAAGTTGTTCGGAGATCCGAAGACTACTTCCAGTTTTATTGAGCCAGTGCAATAGGCCTCTACACCTGGGATGATGCCTTTAAAGGTGGTTTTGGTGGGTTTGATCCTCGAGGGGTCTATGCCCATTTTACGCACTGTATCCTGACAGAGCAGGTTCAGGCTGCTGCCGCCGTCCATAAGGACTCGAGTGAGATGAAATCCATCAATGATGGGGTTAAGGACCAATGCGGCAGAACCGCCATGACGGCTACTGGTGGGGTGGTCCCTGCAATCGAAGGTGATCGGACAAGAAGACCCTGGGTTGAACTTTGGGGCGACTGGCTCTATCACATAGACGTCCCTCAGGGCATTCTTCCCTTCCCGCTTGGGGATATGGGTTGCGTATATCATGTTTACCGTTTTCACTTGGGGAGGGAATTTCTTCTGTCCTCCTGTGTTCGGCGGCCGGGGCTCCTCCTCGTTGTTGCTATGTAGCCCCTTTTCCTTGTTTTCGGCATTTAACTTGCCGGCCTGTTTGAACACCCAACATTCTCTGTTGGTGTGGTTGGCTGGTTTATCGGGAGTGCCGTGAATTTGACACGAACAATCGAGTATGCGGTCCAAGCTGGACGGGCCCGGATTACTTCTTTTGAATGGCTTTTTCCGCTGACCGGATTTAGAGCCACTGAATCCGGCATTGACTACCGTGTCTTCGGTGTTGTCACCGTTGTTGCGGCGCTTGTGTCTGTTGCAACGTGGCCTGCCATTGCTATCTTTGGCATCTGAGTTGCCAGGGTTTCTTGAAGTGTTGTTGCTGCGAGCCAGCCATCTATCCTCGCCCGTGCAAAAGTGGGTCATGAGTGTCATGAGGGCTGCCATGGACTTCGACTTTTCTTGGACGAGGTGTCGGGCGAGCCACTATGCTTAAATGCCGCTAAGGCCTCGGAATCCGGACAGTCGATGATTTGGTTCTTTTTAGTTAGGAACCGAGTCTAGAATTTCCTGGCCGATTCCCCTGGCTGTTGGGTTATGTGACTCAAGTCATCGGCATCTGGTGGTCGCACATAAGTGCCCTGGAAGTTGTCAAGGAATGCATCTTCCAAATTCTCCCAACTGCCAATGGAGTTTGCCGGCAGGCTATTGAGCCAATGCCGAGTAGGCCCTTTGAGTTTTAATGGGAGGTACTTGATGGCATGTAGATCGTCACCGTGGGCCATGTGGATATGGAGGAGGAAATATTCGATCCATACCGCGGGGTCTATTGTGCCATCATATGATTCGATATTCATGGGTTAAAAACCTTCTAGGAACTCGTGATCCATTACTTCATCAGTGAAGCATAGGGTGTGAGCGGTGCCTCTATGCCGGGCTATGTCACGACGTAGTTCATATGAGTCTTGTCTGCTGTATTCGGCCCGAATGGATTTTCTTTTAGTGCATATGGCATGATGGTCGTCGTCACGCATTGGGGCGCGCCCCCGTGATCCGTAGATCAATCTTGTATGTCCTGCTTTGTTTTCCAATACATCTGGCAGGTCCTGCATGTTGCCCCGGGCCTTTGTGTTTTTAATTGACTGGCGACGGGGTGCGAGCTGGACTTCGGCCTGATATGCCGCTTTTGTCTCGGCCATGAGGTGGTCGGTCAGCCACATCATATGCTGGGAGCGTAGTCTTTAATGCTTCCTCCTTGAGTTGGGGTAGCAACCTGCACTTTGGGTAACTTTTGGTTGGGTGTTCAAGTTCATATTCCTCGGCCGCTAGGACCTCGGTCCATCTATCCGCTAGCGGATCTTGGTCAGCTTGAAGCTGTTGTTGCTTTTTCTTCAGGCTTTTTGCTGTGGCTATAAGCCGACGCTTGAAGCGCTCCTGTTCGGCGGGATCCTTAGGCACGATAAATTCATCGTCGCCGAGGCTCACCTCACCTTCGGAGAGAGGCATGTAATTGTCATCCTCTGATTCTCCGTCTGCTGCCTGTTCCTTAGGGCTGGCTTGCCCATCCTCCCGCTCGGGGCCTGGCTGGAGGGGATTGTCCTCGTCTTCGGCGCTATCAACATCGTTATTGTCTCTTGTGCCGGTATCGCCGTTTTTGCAATGGCGGGGCTTAGAGCGGCGCCATTGACGCCGGTGCTTAAATTGCTTCTTGGGGGGATTATCCTCTGTTGCCTTATTGCCATCACTTTCTTTGGGGGTATCCAACATGTATATATCATATGATGAGGTGGCAGTCCAGCGCCCTGTGGGCGGTGGTTCCTGTTCTGCTCCTACATCGTCGTCCATACCGTCGATGTCTCCGAACCGAAATCAAGCATGTCAGTTAAGTCATCGACAGTGGCTATTAAGTGGGTGGTGGGTGGGGAATGAATTTCTTCGTCGTCCACTTCCCACTCAAACCGAACATAGTTTGGCCAAGGGTCTCCTGACAAGGAGAGAGATTTCAATGAATTTAGCAAGTCGCCCAAGGGCGAGTGCTGAAAGATATCCGCAGATGCGAATTCCATGATCGGTGCCCAATCAGATCCGATAGGCACGGATGTGGGCGGTTCAGAGCCTGTGGCCAGGGATGAATCCAAGGGTCCGGCAACACAGGTCTCATAGGGTGTGTAGTCAGTATTCGGCTCTATCGCCGCAGAGTGTGCGGCCTCCGTGGCGGGGTCTATCCACCCATCCTCGGACGATATGATCTGCTCCGGATCGAAGGCCAGAGTAGCCACATGTGTGATATCGGGGACACTGTCTGACGACAGAGCTAAGTCATACTTGTCGAGACTGCGCGGCGCACCTGACATGGGCTTCAATCCGTCGAAGATCAAGTCTCTGCGGATGTCGGCAGTGTAGTTTAAGCTTCCAAGCCTGACTTGATGGCCAGGGGCGTAGCTCTCGATTTGCTCTAGATGGCCAAGCGAGTTGGCCCACAGTACAAAGCCGCCGAATACGAAGATCTGTTCGGGGAGAAAAACCTCACCCTGGATCGCATCGTTGCCGATGATCGAAGGAGCCATCAAGCCTTATGGCGATGGCACAGTGGAACTCTCAATGAAAGCACCAATGTCGGTGTCAAAACCGGCGGATCTCGGGTAGGGGGTCCCGAACTGTGCGTCTAAGGCGGATGGTAATAGGAGACAGGGGACACAATGTTTACCCAGGTTCGGGCCCTCTCGATGGTGGTAATACCCTACGTCCTACTTGATTGATCTTGATGATATGAGTATTACAAGAGTTGATCTACCACGAGATCGTAGAGGCTAAACCCTAGAAGCTAGCCTATGATTCTAATTGTTGTTGTCCTACGGACTAAACCCTACGGTTTATATAGACACCGGAGGGGGCTAGGGTTACACAAAGTCAGTTACAAGGGAGGAGATCTACATATCCGAATTGCCAAGCTTGCCTTCCACGCAAAGGAGAGTCCCACCCGGACACGGGACGAAGTCTTCAATCTTGTATCTTCATAGTCCAACAGTCTGGCCAAAGTACATAGTCCGGCCGTCCGAGGACCCCCTAATCCAGGACTCCCTCATCGGGGTCCACCAGTCATGCAATAAATTACTCCGTAGTAGAGTGCCCAACTGCACGGTAGACTACCCCGATCGAAGCGCCGCAGTAATGCCCAATGAGCCATCAAATCACAAAACCCCCTCCTTTCCAGTAGTAAGTTGGACAAACGAAGCAACCATCATTTCACTCTTCTCTCTCAACTTCCTCTCTTGAAGAAAACCCCCACTCGCTTCTCCCTCATCTTGCTCCTCATTTCTTCAAGAAAACCCTGACCTGCTTCTGCCATTGTTCTTCTCTCCCAAAGAAGGAAAGGTGAGCGCATCAATGGTGTTGATTTTGGCCAAGGCCCGGTCTTGCAACCCCGAGATTGATCCTATAACTCACTCTCTGTTCTTCTTTTGGGTTTGTCATTATGGTTTCTTTTCTTTTATTCCCATTTGACAGTTTCTTGATGAATGCTAGAGCATCGGCCGAAGTGATGTCTATGGCTCTGGCCAAAACCATCAAGGCTCATGGTACGAAGAAGCGCAAGCACCCCGCCGAGGCTACCGCAGACAAGCTCAAAGCCAATGCCCTGTCCAAGCCCCCCTCTTCGGGATCCCTCATTAAGCAAGTCCAGGTAATATCTCTTCTTGCCGATCTTTTTCTCGATCTTGATCATGTTTTTTCATCTAACACGTAGTACTAGTTCTAGTAGTACAACTTTCTGGGTGATCTTGCATGTGATTTTTGTGTGCCAAATGACGGTTCTAAATTCCTCTTTTGACCAAAACATGCGAGAGGTTGACACTGATTTCTTATAGATTATTTTCAACTACTTTATGAACATCAATGCTACCTTTGAAGAGGGTATATTTGCCTCAGTAACTTGTGTTATGGATATTGCAAGTAATCCCTCTGCTCTCATGCCTGTCAAGACATGTTCTAGTGTCTTTGTTCACTCATTTCTGTGCGTATATGTAGTCATATATGGAGTAAAATATCGAATATCATCTTATATTTCTGAACAGAGGTAGTAATAAAATATCTGGTTTCTGTTTGAATTAGAACCAGGTCTGCGGTGGAGATGAAGTTTTCAAAGTCATGCCATGTGAACCGGAAGACCTGAGGATGAGTTCTACTGCTAAACTATCCAGCTGTTGTGTTCTTGTTGCCACGTGTCCTGAACTAGTGTTTTCCTATAGCATTGTTGTCAGGCATGTTCTCGAGGTTGTACTTGACCACAACAATTTCCTGGTTGTGCCTTCGATTACGAAGGGTGTGGTTCTTGTAAAGCTTCCCGACAAATCTATGCGACCTGTCTTCATCGTCATGTTTATGAGTGGAAAGACCACTCTATTAGGTTCTCCAAGGTTGACGAGATGGTGATGGTGCCGGTAGACATCTCTCACGAAGTCTGTGGCCTAATCAGTTATGCGGGGTTCATCCCATAGGTCGTGGCAAGAAATAGTCTGTAGAGTTTAATTAGTGCAACTTGGCTTGTCCATAGTAAGTACTATTGTTCAGTACTTGATTTGTGTTTGTGAACCCTGTATTGTTTAGTACTACTGCTTTTGGTGTGTGGTGAGTCCTGAGAACAGTCTATGTTAATGTCTGTCCACTCAATTTAGTCTGTATATTTTGAAGTATCCAAATCATCTTTTTTGTGAGGACGGTTTATCAATTATGGTTACACTCCAATATATGTATGCATTGCAGGGTTTATTGCACCCACCAAGATTTCCAGTCCCATGGATGTTCGGTCCATATGATTTGTCATGACCTTTGGACTGTCCTTCTTGTGGGAGTAGGCGGGGCCCCTACATGCCACGCGTAGTTGGACGATCAATCTTCTGTTTGGTACTTCAACATAGTCATTTCCTAGTAAGGATTCACTCATGTCACATCAAGTAAATCTTATTGATTTATTGTCTAAATCTTATTGATTTAGTGTCATATTTTCTTTCTTTTGCTGCAATTTTACGATGCAGGGTTTGCCATGTGACATTCATCATAGAATAAACCGTTTGGTATGCTCTACGATGGATATTTTTGCAGGTTTCACTTCTTATGTCGTGTCAGTAACGAAGGCACTGTCCATCACTTATACTACTGAAAAAATTGGACCAGTCTGTTGTCTGAGTACAAGCTGCATCCCTATGATGAACTACAGTTTGGTTTAACAAAGATGCCACAATTAGTCCTTCTCCCGTTTAAAATAAATGAAGAAAAAGACTGGATCACGGTCATGGAGCCTACTCAAGTTAGAAAGCTGATCATAGCAGACCAGACACGACCACCGCTGTCTCACACATTGTCGGTGTCAAAACCGGCGGATCTCGGGTAGGGGGTCCCGAACTGTGCGTCTAGGCCGGATGGTAACAGGAGGCAGGGAACATGATGTTTTACCCAGGTTCGGGCCCTCTTGATGGAGGTAAAACCCTACGTCCTGCTTGATTAATATTGATGATATGGGTAGTACAAGAGTAGATCTACCACGAGATCAAGGAGGCTAAACCCTAGAAGCTAGCCTATGGTATGATTGTTGTATATATAGTTGTTTCGACTAGCCTGGCCCTGGTTTATATAATGCACTAGAGGCCTAGGTTAACAAGAGTCCTAGACGAATATGCCGGTGGGGAGAAGTCCTCGTCTTGATCGCCAAGTCTTTGTGGAATCTTCCTTGTATGCGGCAGCTTCCCGAACTGGCCCATGAGTATACGGCCACGGGGGTCCTCGGCCCAATCTATCAGATTGGGAGATGACGTGTTGAGTACCCCCTAGTCCAGGACACCGTCAGTAGCCCCCTGAACCGGTCTTGAAGTTAGGGACGCTCCTCGATTCTTCCGAACTGTTCTTCATCTTCAGTCGTCGGTCTTGAAAACTGGTTCAACAAATCTTCTTTATCTTCGATCTTGAGGATCGCCGAAATGCATTCGACGGGTTTACACGTCGGGTACCCGAGGAGCCCCTTTAAGTTTCCGGCCTTTATCAATGCCTTGTTATTTTTATGCCACACCTCGGGTTTGAAGTTGTTCCCGGGAGGCAGTGTCCTCTTGCGTCCGAGCTCCAACGCTGGACTGCATTAGAGGTATCTTTTGCAGCCGAGCACCAATGCCGGACTGCTTTCCGAGCTCCAACGCCGGAATGTATCCGAGCTCCAACGCCGGACTATGTCCAAGCTCCAACGCCGGACTATATCCGAGGTGTCATATCACCTTGGTTCAAAAAAGTTGAAGGAGTTTAGCCGAGCTTAATGCCGGAAATGCCCTCTACGGAGCCAGCCACTAGCGCCCGAGCTTTATGCCGGACTGCTTCCAAGGTGATGCACCACCCCGACTATAGGCCGATTTTTTGTCAATATTTTTTATTGGTGCAATTTATTCTCTGTCGAGATATATAGCCAGTAGCCCTCAAGGTGTGTATCGGTCTAAAACCCGAGATGCACATGAAGGATGACGTAAGACCGCTGATCCCAGTAGCCGCTGAGACTCAGGTTGATTTGCAAGATCGGCCTGATGATCAAGTCCTAGCTCGGCAGAATACTTCGGGACACAAAAAGCGGCGTGCTTAGTCCTCGAGACTCAGGTTGGGTGCGGCCGACCAACCTGAGGATCAAAATCTCCTCGACAACTGTATTGCACTTAAAATTTTCTGCATTGAACAGGCAATGTAGTAGCCCCCGAGACACTGGTCGGGTGGCAACACCAGATCAGGGGATCAATGTGCCCCTTTAATATTTGTAAATAATAAGCCCGAAGCCCAGTAGCCCCCGAACCTTAATGCGGGCACGGGTGGCCGAATTAAGGATCAGTATCCATAGTAAAATCACAAATTATGTGTAATGACTCTATGTATCCAAGTACTTTACGTCATTAATGCTCGGATCCGCATTGTACAAAACTTTGTTGACCGACCATCGGCTTCCACCTCCTCGGCCAGTAGCCGAGGAGTGTTTGTCCTACTTTATAAAGCCTTTATGAGGGCAAAGATTTACAACAAACAAGGCAATCTGGCCATACAGTTTTATAAACAAAGGTACGCAAAGAGATATGTTATATTACTGTTTAACAGAAGAAATGTCTTCCAAAGAAAATAGTCCCGCTATCGGTTCCTTTCTTTGGGTTGTCATGCTAAGCATGATCATTAAATCTCAGCTCTAATGTAAGAGCAAAATATCGAGGATTTAGTTTGGGAGGCCAGTTAATAGCCCCCAGTAGTGTTCGGCGACAGTCGGCGTCAAGCCGTAAACACTTCGGCCAATGTTATGAACGGCCCGTCTTTTAACATAGTCATTGGATCGCTGACCAGTTTACGCTTATTGTGACAGTCAGTTTTCGGCTTTCTCCACTGAGGTGCTTAACCATGTGAGCTGGAAGCACAATCGCAGTGGTTCTCCCTTTGCACGCCTAGACGAACAAAACGGAACGTAGGAAGCAAGTGCAGGAGCCGGGCGACCCAACTATTGCCCGAAGACACAATTCGAAACCGATGCATATATAGCAATATCTGAGAATGTTTTTGCCGAATCCCTAAATGTGTCCGGCGTTGCACTACGAGATTAATGCTGGAAAAGAACAAATAGTTTAAAAGTGCCAAAAAGCTTGGAAAACCAAGAAACTTCAGTAAAAACATGACGTCCGAACAATATCAAGTGTTCGGTGCCAATCCGAAAATTGATCTTAGAAAAAAGAAGTGCTTCTGTCGTGCTTTAACATGGTACATCCTATCTCAAGACTTCGAGCGGGTCAGCCTACGGCTTCAACCTCCTATCCCGAGGGCGGAGTACTTCTCATTAGGCCAGTTTATCAAACTAAACTCTAGCGGCTTTGAGAGAGAAATTAGGCTCCCCGGCTAGTGACCGCACACTCGCGTCGAAAAAAGGAGTGATAAATAATAATAATAATAATAATAATAATAATAAAACTTTGCAATGACTAAGAAGAAGAACACTTATTATAAAACGGCTCAAATAAACTTAAGAGCCCCCAAGTGACTTGAGTAAAAGAATGATTCCATGTACCGAAGTACTTATATCATATCTATGTTCAACCGAACTTTAAACGCGTCTTAACCGACCGTCGGCTTCTCCCTCTTCGGTCAAGGACCGAAAAGTGTTATGTACTCCATCTGTCGAGAATATCGACGGTGTTTCCAATAACCAGGCAATCGGGCCATAAGGCTGTAACAGACAAAGCACGCTCAGGGAACTTATGCTATATTACTACAAAGTGTAAGAAGCATCTTCGAAGAGATGATGTGTATGCGGCAGCTGCCCAAACTGGCCCATGAGTATACGGCCACAGGGGTCCTCGGCCCAATCTATCAGATCGGGAGATGACGTGTTGAGTACCCCCTAGTCCAGGACACCGTCACACATCGATACCACCTTCAGCAACGGATCAAGCACCGACAGTTTCTCTAGCACTGACAGCGGCAGCAACTCAGTCTGATCCAACTGAGGATTGGGCACCGACCGTGTCAGCGGATCAGGCTGATCTATCGGAGGATCTGGCATCGACATCGGCACCCGCTCCGACACCAACTCTATAAGGTTCACCATCTCCAGCAGCAGCAGCGGCACTACCAGTCGCACCGGCACGGGCACTAGCAACGGCTTCGGCACCTGCGCCAACACTTGCACTTGCATCTGCTCCGGCCCGTGCAGCGGCAACGGAACCAGCAGTTGCACCGGCAACAGACTGGACTACAATTCGCACTTCATATACCAAAGTCCTTACAAAAACCGACATGTCCACCTTCTTGGTAAGCATTGGCCACGCAAGTGCTTCGTTCTTTTTTCTTTCCATGTTGTTTCACATGATTCACTGTGTTGATCTAACTGTTTGTGTATGTCTTCTTGTTTGCAAACAGAGAATTCCTAGAGCAACGAGGGAGTCGTTCAACAATCCGGGCGATCGTGGCCAAGTTTCTCTTACCATGCGCAGCCTTGGTGTGAATGAACCTGCTCAATGTACCATAAGTACAAAGGATGGTCGCATGATGATTGATGCTAAAGGATGGTCAAGGTTTAAATCTAAATCATATCTTGCTGTAGGGGATGATGTCAAAATCAAACTTTCTCGGCAAGGAGAGCTGGTCCAAATAAATTTGAAATTCTTCAGTAGTACGATAGATTTTGATGTAATAATCTGGCATGGTGAAACAAGTGTCCTGTGTGTATAAGTAGTACGATAGTATTATTTATCACATGGTATATCGTTGATAGAATTGCAACTCTGATTGCTGGTTAGGAACTGTCATTCGATTTCATTCTAACAGTTGCCATGCTTTACTCAATTTTTTGTATTCGTCAAGCGACCGCATCAAAAACCACCGTTGTTCCGATCGCATGCTGAGTTAGAACACATGGGCCCCCAAACATGCAGGCCCACCAGCCTGTGGCCCAAAGTCCAGAACCAACAATCATACCATAGGCTAGCTTCTAGGGTTTAGCCTCTCCGATCTCGTGGTAGATCAACTCTTGCAATACTCATATCATCAAGATCAATCAAGCAGGAGTAGGGTTTTACTTCCATCAAGAGGGCCCGAACCTTGGTAAAAACATCGTGTCCCCCGTCTCCTGTTACCATCCGCCTAGACGCACAGTTCGGGACCCCCTACCCGAGATCCGCCAGTTTTGACACCGACATTGGTGCTTTCATTGAGAGTTCCACTGTGTCGTCACCATAAGGAAGGATGCCTCGTCTCGTTGTTAAAAATAACATTACCGCCAGGGGAGCCCTGGCTATCAGCCAAACTCTCGGCTAGGCAGTTTCATCATGACCGCCTGTTCGGCTGCTGCATCGACGATGACTTCTCGGGTCATCGAAAACAGCCTCCACGTCGGCTCGGAATTTGCCGAGCAGATGGATCCAATGGAGCTCTCATCCCTAAACAAGATCTTTGATCGCATCGCCGCCTTGGGAGTCGCTACTAACCATGATCGGATTGGGCTTATACCCGATCAAAGGGAGATTAACCCTCCACTGGTCACCCATCATATTGCGGTGGTGGAGGAACAGTGCGGCGATTCTTCCTCTATCTTGAAGACTAACTATGTCCGGATTCCTGAGCTCTCCGAGCCGGATACCCGTTTATAGGAGGACATCACCCAAGCCCTGAACCTAGAGTCAGGCGGCGGGCCAGACTTATCGGGCAACATCCCGGAACCCGAACTTCCAAGATTGGAAACTCCTCGGCCCCTGGGTCTCAGATCGGGTAAGGGATCGGACTCAAATCCACCCACCCACCCAAACATAAACGATCTTTCCGACATCAGACAAGCGCCCCAGGAAACAATATATCATTATTGGGCTAGATTCCTCCTTGTGATGAACAAGGTTAAGGACTGTCGCGAGGAAGATGCAGTCTCATTTTTCCGCAATAATTGCAAGGACAAGGGAATCCTTAACGCCATAAGTCGCCGTGACATATCACGCTTCGCTGACTTGGTGTCCATAGTACGAAAGTACTGTGCGATGGAAAGCGCCTGGAAAACCGAAACGAAATTTTGGGATAATCCGGCTGCAAATATACACCCAGTCCGAAGTAAAAGGGTGCACTATCATAAGACACCCGAGTTAATTACAAAGAAGCAAAAACCCTCTACAGGGCGTGGAACCGTATTGGAGGGATGGCTCAACGGACCCTGCAAAATTCATAGTACATCGGATACCATACCAACACACAGCCTTAGAGCATGTTGGGTACTCCGGCAGGTGGCCAAAAGTGGTGAGGATCTTCTCATCCCAGATGCCATAGAGCACCATCCCAGGGATAACAATACGGTATTAACAGTCTTTGAAACCTTCGCATCAAATAATAGGCGCAAGCGAACACTCTGTAGCCTTGCTGAAACCTGCCACGTGGCAGCAATAAATCCATGGAGTGACACGGCTATTACCTTCAATGCCAGTGAAGAACCTAAATTCCGAACAGCCCGAGAACCAGCTGCACTGGTCCTCAGTCCAATTGTGGACGGCTTTCGACTCACCAAAGTACTCATGGACGGCGGCAGTGGATTAAACCTCATCTATGAGGAAACTCTTCAAAAAATGGAAATAGACTGGAACCGCATTGAGCAAAGCAGCACAACCTTCAGAGGAATCATCCCCAGTCGGGAAGCACGTTGTGCTGGGAAAATCACACTAGACGTGGTATTCGGCACACCAGAGAACTATAGGTCCGAAGAAATTACATTCCAAGTGGCCCCATTTAGTAGCGGATACGACACCCTTTTAGGGCGGGAGGCGTTCACGATCTTCTAAGCCATACCCCATTACGGGTACATGAAGCTCAAAATGCCCAGGCCCAACGGAATCATCACTCTCGCTAGTGATCCGGACACAACACTCCGTGCCGAAAACAAAACAGCCGCATTGGCCCTCGAGCCATTATCTTAAGCCCTTTCGGCCGAGGAATTAACTGCGCTACGCTCCATAGTGGACAGGGACGACGTGATACTTGACAAGAGATCCAAGTCCACCTCTTTTAAACCAGGGGATGAAATAGTTAAATTCCATGTCCACCCAACGGACCCTACAAAAACAGCCTCCATCGGGGCACAGCTAAGCCCCGCTGTGGACACCGCACTACGGGAGTTCCTGCATGAGAACTGGGACATATTCGCCTGGCACCCCTCAGACATGCCAGGAATCCCATGCAGGCTGGCCGAGCACATCCTTAATATTCTAAAGGGATTCAAGCCGGTCAAGCAGACTCTTCGGCATTTCTCTGAACCTATGAGACAAGCTATGGGAGAGGAACTAGCCAAGTTATTAGAGGCCGGATTCATTAGAGAAATAATACACCTGGACTGGCTAGCAAACCTGGTGATGGTACCAAAGAAGGACAAATCCTGGCGCCTATGTGTCGATTTCAAGGACCTCAACAAGGCTTGCCCAAAGGATCCCTTCCCCTTCCCCCGCATTGAGGAAATTATCGATGCTACCGCATGACACGATTCATTGTGTTTCCTCGATGCATACTCCGGCTACCACCAAATCAAGATGGCAGAGTCCGACCAAGCCGCAACGGCATTTATCACACCATACGGCCCCTTCTGTTTCAACACAATTCCTTTTGGGCTCAAAAACGCCAGCGCAACATATCAGCGCATGATTCAGACATGTCTGGAGAAACAGATCGGCAAAACAGTAGAGGCATATGTAGATGATGTGGTCGTCAAAACCAAACACGTCAAATCTCTAATAGATGACTTGAGGCTCACATTCGACAACCTCCGAACATACGACATCAAGCTCAATCTGGAAAAATGCGTTTTCGGTGTACCAGCCGGAAAGCTCCTGGGTTTCATTGTCTCCAGTAGAGGAATTGAAGCAAATCCAGCCAAAATCCGAGCTCTATCATAGTTGGCTATCCCAACGGACCTCAAACAAATCCAGAAATTAACCGAATGTGTGGCGGCTCTAAGCCGCTTTATCTCCCGCTTAGGAGAAAAGGCATTACCCCTTTATCGCCTCCTTCGTCGCATCGAACACTTCGAGTGGACGGACGCTGCCATAGCCGGATTGGAAGAAATAAAAGCCATACTGGCAACCAACCCAATCCTGGACGTGCCAAACATCGGCGAACCAATGCTGTTGTACATTGCGGCAACTCATCAGGTTGTAAGCGCAGTGCTCGTCGTCGAACGAGAAACGGACGAACATAAATTCCCCCTTCAAAAGTCGGTATATTATGTATCCACTATCCTCACTCCATGCAAATCACGGTACCCACATTATCAAAATATAGCCTATGCGGTATTCATGGCATCCTGGAAGCTGTGACACTACTTTCAAGATTGTTCAATTACAGTAGCCTCGGAAGTGCCACTTGATGATATTATAAACAACCACGACGCCATGGGCCGGATTGCCAAATGGGCCATTGAGCTCCTCCCGTTCGACATAACATACAAACCCCGGCGAGCCATTAAATCGCAAGTATTGGCCGACTTTGTCACCGAATGGACGGAAGCCGAACTCCCTAAAGAGTACGACACATACTCCAATTGGATCATGCACTTCGACGGCTCCAAAATGCTGGCTGGTCTGGGGGCTGGCGTCGTCCTGACTCCCCAACCGGAGATAGAGTTCAATACGTACTACAGATACTGTATACAGACTCCAACAATGCAGCCGAATACGAAGCCCTGTTACATGGTCTTCGGATGGCAGTTTCCATGGGCATTCAACACCTAGAGGTGCGTGGGGATTCGAACCTCACAATATCCCAAATAAATGGAGACTTCGATGCCAAGGATCCGAAGATGGCGGCCTATCGCAACGCCGTCCAAAAGATGTCAGCTCGGTTTGAGGGGCTCGAATTTCACCATGTGGCTCGGGAAAACAATCAGGCGGCGGATATCCTCGCCCGCATCGGCGCAAAACGCGATGCGGTCCCCCCCAACATCTTTTTGGAGAGGTTGTTTAAGCCATCCGTGGTATGGGGAGGGGACACCGGTAACAATAGTCCGGACCCGGCCAAAATGCCCGATACCGTACACTCTGACATAATCGGAGGCTCTGCCACCGAAATAACACCTTCAGCCCACGTAATAATGGCCATTATCACCTCGTGGACAGAACCATTCCTGGCCTACCTAACTAGGCAGGAACTTCCCGAGGACCAAAATGAGGCACGCTGCATAGTGCGGCGATCTAAAGCCTACAGGGTCCACGAGGGAGAGCTGTATAAAAAAAGCACTACCGGAGTCCTTCAAAGGTGCATCTCCGAAGAGGAAGGGCGGAAGCTTTTGGCAGAAATTCACGCTGGACTCGGCGGCCACCATGCCACAGCCTGGGCCCTTGTAAGCAAGGCCTTCCGTACAGGTTTTTATTGGCCGACGGCCCGGGGTAGATGCACAGGACTTGGTCCAATGCTGCGTCGGTTGCCAGCCTTTTGCAAACCAAAGCCACATGCCACCCACCGCCCTCCAAAAAATCCCCATTACCTGGCCCTTCGCGGTCTGGGGGCTTGACATGGTTGGACCCCTTAAAGGGGGAACCCATAAGAAAAAATACTTACTGGTCATGGTGGATAAATTCACCAAATGGATAGAAGCCAAACCTGTTAAAATGGCCGAATCTGGACCGGTGATAGACTTCATATCCGGGGTTGTACACCGTTATGACGTCCCCCACAGCATCATCACTGACAACGACACAAACTTCATGGCCGACGAGGTAAAACTCTGGTGCAGCAACATGGGCATTAAGCTCGATTATGCCTCTGTCTATCACCCACAAACTAACGGCCAAGTTGAGAGAGCAAATGGTGTTATCATGAGCGGCATCAAACCCTGATTAGTGCGGTCCTTAAAGGAGTCTAACACGCACTGGGTAGAGGAGATCGACTCCGTATTCTGGGGGCTGTGGACCACGTCGAATCGTACTACCGGATACACACCCTTCTTTATGGTGTACGGCGCAGAGGCAGTTCTGCCCTGCGACATAATTCATGACTCACCTCGAGTGCGCATGTACGAAGAAAGAGAAGCCGAGCTCGATCGGCAGGACAGTCTGGACACCCGGGAGGAGGAGCACGATGTGGCAAAAGCCTGTTCCGCATTCTATCAGCAACAGGCTTGCAGATACCAAAGCAGAGAAGTATGGGCCAAAACTTATAACGTTGGCGAGCTAGTTCTACGCCTGCCGGAGAAGAAAAAGACCAAGATCGAGCCCAAATGGGAAGGTCCCTTCATTATTGACCAAGTTCTGACTGGTGGAGCGTACCGTCTGCGGGATGCATCGAATAATCGACTTGAGCCGAACCCATGGAACACAGCCAGGCTCCAAAGATTCTACACCAAGTGCCGGACTCTATGTTCGTCTCCTTCCTCTCTCCATTTTTTGCATATACATTATCTGTCTTTTTTTCTCTTTCTTTCTTTTATTCTTTCTCAAGGCCTTCAAGGGACAACTTGTGCCTTGCTTGCACACTATTGACACGCTAACCACGCTCATTATACCCGGGGGCTTCTTACACAGAAGCTTAATTATTTATCTGGGCTTCATGCCCCGCACATGTGTTATTCTTCCGCATGTACCTTTTCTTCGCCATTATATGCATCGATATGACTTAAGTTTTGGCCAAGCTCGGTTGCCTGGCTCTTGTATTTATGCCCTACGTTGCCGTTAATTTGGCTAGGGCATAAGGGGAGCACCTCTGCGATTGTTACTGCCGGGTCAGCCGGATGTGTACCTCAGTATGGGTGAAGCCAAAAGCTAGCGTTCTTAAGGGAATATTCGATCGATGAACAAAATATGATTTTTATTTATTTTCCATATGTGCCCCCAGATGTTTTTGCCTGCATCTCCTCTCGCAGTCCGGACATGCACTTTAGGGCATGCGTACCCAGGGAAAGGAACCCTTAACGGAACTATTCTCCCTGGTAGATGTTTCTTACTACCCATGTAATATAACATAACTAGTTGGGTAATTATCTGTTCAAGCACTAATGACCCCTACGCCTGGTTTCCACGCATACCCTGGTTCTTATATAACTGAGCGGGTATTCGGATACACTCCGGACTATAGGGTCCCGAGGTTGAAGTGAAAAGGTCCGCCATGACAAATGATTTACAATCCGGCTAGAAGGCATTATACATGTCACTTTAATTACATACTCATGTAGACTGACTAAATTCCTCTTCTATACCATCCAACAGGCTGTCTAGCCTACAATCCTGTTGGGAATACTTTGCGGCTAATTCTACTTGCCCATACACTAAGCTAACGGGGATCTCTTTCCCATCGGGCCCCACAGGTCCGACCTCGGCCATGTGGTTTGGGCCAGCCTTGGTATACCGCGTCTTCACCATGGTCCAAGCTTCCCTGGCACCTTGACGGCAGGCCGATATCTTCCATAATTGGAAGCGCCGCCGTGCTCCCTTGAGCTTCTCCGCAAGCTCTCCAATGCCTGCTGGCAGGGAGACGGATGGCCACAAGGCCTGGGCAATACCTTGCATCACCTGCCGAACTTGTTCGTGCAGTTGTGAGAGCTCGGGTAGAAGATCACTCGCAGACCTGGGCATCTCCTCCGCGGGACGACCCGTCAGCATACCTGCAGACATAATTCTGTTAGCCGGCTTCTCCGCCACACTCTTTTAAGGGTTCGTTCAAGCACTTACTAAAAATGCCGCATCGAAGCCGCTTATTCTCCTTCACGAAGTCCGCAAGATGGGCTCGAACATCTTTCAATTCCACGCTCAGCATGGTATTGGCGTCTTGGAGATTGTTTTTCTCCTGCATGACCTTAGTCAGCACACGTTCGCCAACCTTTAGCTGTCGTACGACATGCTGGTCCTCTGGATTATCTGCGGAGTCATCTGCAATATCTATTGTTAGATCTGCAGCCATGCCGCACACTATATGGTACCTATCATTCTTTGAAACAAATGTTACTAGCTGGGGACTTTTCAAGTTCCTTCAATGCGGCAACAGCGGCCCGAAGTTGGGTCTTGCATTCGTCCAACTCCTATGACAGTTGAGTATTCTTCTCTGTAAGAACCTGCACAATAAATGATCCTTAAATCAGTTGTGCCAACTGTTTCAAGTCTCAGGGGCTACTGTTATATATATAGTCATCAAATTTTCTTACTCGTACATCCTTTACATACTGGTCCGTGGCTCTAGCTAGACCATTTTGAGCAGCACGGATGTACGCATCTCCTGAGTTGAATGCATCAAACGCCTCTCGGGAGAAACAAGTGTCACGGAGTACGGCTCGGCGATGCCTGTGATTCATGGCGCTCTCCACTTCGGAATTCGTAGCAGATATCTTATTCGCATCCTCTGTAGAAGGAGCATCCGGCGTCTACCTCGCGTTAGCTTCCGCCTCTGTGTCCGGCCCTGGAGCCCGACTGGTAGAGGCGTGATCAGCGACCTCTCCAGATATTGTCCGGCGAGTGTTCTTCCTTCTAGGAAACACGGGTGTTATTATGTTTTTAAAGACGACAACCATGGGGTGAGGTGTTGCATCATACCTCTGCGCCGGCGTCTCCATCTGGACCGCCTTCCTTTTTAGCCTGTCCGGCTTTGAAACCCCTTGTTTGCGAGTCGCCGCGGGCTCGTCATGGCGTCCCGAGGGCCTTCCCTATAAAACACCGTTTGCATACGGTAGGTGAAGTGCATAAAAGGAAATCCTTTTCAACGGTTGGGACTCCGGTCTCATTTACCTGTGAGGCTGGGAGTAGCCCAGGGTAGTCGGCTATAATGGCCACCATGGCATCATCACAGCTTAGCTGATAGAAAATCCTATCAATCAGCTCCACGAATATGTCCAGATCCTCTTTCAGGCCGGGGTCGAGGACCCGCTCAGGATCCTCCGGTTGTGGAGGTGGGCTATTGATCTCCCCTACCGCCTTACACAGTTCCTGCGATGAAACGGCAAGGTAAATATTTATCACGAAAACAAGGGTAGGATGGAAGTAAAAAGAGCGGAAGCTCACCCAGCTTCGAGGGTTGTTCATGGAGAATCCATCCTGTGGCTTGATGCGGAGGAACTCCTCTTCTTCCCCCTTATACAGATCAGA
The DNA here is from genome assembly GCF_002162155.2 of Triticum dicoccoides. Lineage (NCBI taxonomy): Eukaryota > Viridiplantae > Streptophyta > Magnoliopsida > Poales > Poaceae > Triticum > Triticum dicoccoides. Next base: position 438,617,502 of record NC_041390.1, on the reverse strand, counting down.
TAGAATTTTTGCTAGAGCAGCAATTGAGTCCGGTCCCTTGCACCCGTAGCAAGTGGCATCATCTTCCCAGTTGAAGTGCCACATGGGGTGGCCTCGATGAAGTGGCTGCACCCCCCGCATAATGCATATTGCCATAACCTCGGTTATGGTCAGTCCTGATTTGGCCAACAACTTTATCCGGCCCATCAGATAAAATACGTCTCTATCATCTTCCTCCTGTGGGCTCCGTGGGCACCAGCTTAGGCGTTTCTTCAAAGGGGCGTTGTCGAACTCAGGAAGACCAATTCGGATAGGATCCGGGAGAGGAACATCCTCCATATAAAACCACTCCGAAGGCCAGTCCTCGGACGTCTTCTTTGGGGTACCGGATAGGTATCCGGTCCCGGCGATGCGCCATACTTCGGCTCCGCCCACTTGATGTATTGATCCCCTCTGTGTATGGGGCACAAGGCAGAACAACTTCTTCCACAGCGCAAAATGAGCTTCACAACCCAGAAACATCCCGCAAAGGGCTACGTAACCTGCGATGTGCAGTATGGAGGCAGGGGTGAGGTTGTGCAACTAGAGGCCGTAGAACTCCAGGATCCCTCTGAGAAATGGATGGATTGGAAATCTGAGTCCCCTTAACAAATAAGGGACAAGGCATACCCGCTCTCCCTTAGAGGGGTTGGGAAAGCTCTCCGCTTGCTCCCCGCCATTATAGGTGGCGAGCCTGGCTCGAACCAGGACCATATACGCTGGAGGGAGGAATCCCTGGGTCTGTAGCTTCACTAATTGGCTGTGCGGGACGGAACACTTCTCCCAGTCTCCGGGCTTGGGGCTGCGGGAGCGAGAGGAGGAGCTGCGCTGGCCGGCCATGTTGGTTGGGATGGATTTTTTTGGGCGCACTCCGATGAATGCTCGCTGAGGGGGGATGGTGTGGTTTGGATCTAAGGATCCTCTTCTCTTTAATAGACAGTTCATTCACATAAATGGGGTGGTAAATGTAAAAACACCCTAGCTCCTCACATTCGCTTGACACGTGGAAGATGGCCATTATTGGACGCAGAAGCCAAGAAGCGCAACATTTACGAGAAGCCGGGCACTATTTAACAGGTACTCAGAGTTTGAAGAAGAACCCGCCTTGCAATGCCGAAGACAATCTGCGCACCGGACTCGTTGTCATTGAAGCCTGGTTCAGGGGCTACTGAGGGAGTCCTGGATTAGGGGGTATCCGGACGGCTGGACTATATCCTTTGGCCGGATTGTCGGACTATGAAGATACAAGATTGAAGACTTCGTCCCGTGTCCGGATGGGACTCTGCTTGGCGTGGAATGCAAGCTTGGCAATACGGATATATAGATCTCATTCCTTGTAACTGACTCTGTGTAACCCTAGCCCCCTCCGGTGTGTATATAAACCGGAGGGTTTAGTCCATAGGACCAAGAACAACAATCATACCATAGGCTAGCTTCTAGGGTTTAGCCTCTTCGATCTCGTGGTAGATCAACTCTTGTTATACTCATATCATCAAGACCAATCAAGCAGGAGTAGGGTTTTACCTCCATCGAGAGGGCCCGAACCTGGATAAAAACATCGTGTCCCCCATCTCCTGTTACCATCCGCCTAGACGCACAGTTCGGGACCCCCTACCCGAGATCCGCCGGTTTGGACACCAACAGTGAGCCTGTCTGAGTATTATATTCTCAGCTGAACCCCCACAATGCCCGTGCGTTGCACATAACATCAAGATCCATTTTTATGAATATTTTATCTTGTGAGAGAAAAGGATGAACGAGGGAAGGCCTTATTTGCAAATGTGGAGAGGTGTGTGGGTACCTTTTTGCAAAATTGCCATAGTTTCCTTCCTATCCGTCTGATATAAATCGGACGACCTATATTGCAGGATGGCAGGCACACCATCATCACCAACTCGTCTATACTATGTTAAAACAATGTTTTTTATAATTATATATGTTATATATATTCACCTTTGATTTTTCTTATGTATAAAGTTGTGATATAAAAGATTTTTATATTTCTTTACAGAGGGAGTATCTCTTTGTCAAAAATATATTTATGTGTAACTAGTTAATCCTGTCTTTCTACTTCCTTTCGCTGATATGTGGGGCATCCAGCAACGGGGTCCACGTGCCATGTACACCAAATTAGAGTGCACAAGTGCACGGTAGACACACCCCGATTGTAGCGCCGCAGTAATGCCCAATGAGCCGTCAAATCACAAAAACCCCCACCTTTCCAGCTTCAGCAGTAAGCTGGACGGATGAAGTGGCAATATTTCACTAGGCCTGAATCCGCTTCTCCCTCGTCTGCTTGTTCAAAGAAAACCCCCGCTCAGCGATTTCATAGGGTTTTATCATGGATAACCTAGTACGAATTCTTCATCCATCCCCGATAACTCCAAGTCCCTTGGTCGCGGGTAATCCTAGGATGGCAGCCGCCGCCGTTGATGCATTTTCTTCCTATTGAATCTAGTGTGTTTTATTTGCAGTGCCCAAAGTGCAAGGACCCTATAGGTTTCTGCGCCCTCGGCGAGACGCCACACTTGTTCCTTCTCATCCTAACACAGGATTTTAAAACACGCATAGTATGTTCTTAGAATCCTCTTTTCTATCCGGGATGGTGGGGTTTTTTGAACATGCTGTCGACTAATTTGGAAATTTGGATTGCTATATTTTGATAAAAGGTACTAGTACCATGGTCAACACTGACGTGAAGGATGAAATTATTTCTAGATTTGGATAGGGAATACATTGTGTTCTCATATTATTTTTCCCGCAGTGCATTCCTTGCTCTCACAGAACACATGTACTAAAACTTCGGCCTTGCCATAACTGAATACACCAGTTTAATGGTCACAATGAAGACAAGCCACGGATATAATTTCTGAGTTGGGTACATGAACCAAGAAGATCGCTGCTTTTTTATGGCCGAACTTGGATAAACTTTCTCAAGTGTTGAAAGTTGACGCACGAATGTTGATGGAAATAGAAGAACCTGGTCTCATCTTCACTGCGATCTTCCACCCCGACGTCGTTCCAATTGTTCATCCATGTTAGTTTTGTATCTAGTTCTTGCTTTTTGCCTGGATTACTTCTTAATCCACCTATTCTGTCTAACTAATCACAATTTAACTTTAGAAGTAGCAATGAATCTCTCACGAAGATGTTACTTCTAACTAATATTTTCTTATAATTGGTGGCACGTGTAGGTTTTTTCAGAGTTAAGCAGGCTACTCGTTTGTTATTCTGTAAGAACTCGGCTGTTACTGATGGCACTAAAGTTGACTGGGACGACATCCACAAGTTCCTACACTTTATTGATCGTCTTGAGGTCCTTGTGGGGCGTTTCAATGGTGGAAGGCCATGTGGGATATGTGTGCCACTGCTGCACTCGTTGAACAGGTCCAACTGTGTCAAGAAACTTATGGTACGAGCTGTTTTCTGTTATATATGCTGTTCATAAACTCTTGCTTATACACAGTTTTACAGCTGTGATCTTCTTGAAACAGAAACTGCCCAGTTCTATTGTTCCTATACAGATGCCTGACCATGGTCGGGTTACACTTGCGCTTGGTCACAACATGATGTTTATGTCGACCTACTCCATTCCCCTTGGAGGTGAAAAGATACTTATTCATGGGTGGTCTCAAATAATGAAAGCCCGTCCATCTTGGAGAATAGGACAGAAGATTATGTTCCTGCTTTTCCATGGCTCTAAAGCGAATATACTGTTTATTGACCACATTGCGAGATGAAGCCGCTTTCAGAAGGTTGTGGATGCGCGGGGTGGCGCCTGGGCCTTGTCCTAGGGCTTGGCGGCCTCACCCTTGGTTAACTGTAGGCAAAGTACCACTGCTCGAGGCGTGTTTTGTATGGTTGAACCTATATAAGTACTCATACTGCTTTCAGCTATGGTTGTTAAGTGCCCCTGCTGGTTTCAGTTAAGGTTGTTAAATACTCCTGCTGCTTTTACAGTTTGTCGTTATTCTTCACTCCTGTCTTCCTCCAGCCGCCAAAACCAAACCAGCGCTGGCAGGGCCACCTGCTTCTGCCTCACACGGCTGGCTGCGCCTCAGCGCACGCATCACCGCCCCACCGTCTCCTAAATCGTCAACACCGACGTCCGAGGCCTCGCCGTCGTCCTCCGTGCGCTTTGGTGTGCTCGCCATGGCGCCGCCCTCTTGCGTTGTCAACATGGTCAACAAACAACAAGAATCAGCAGAGGAATGTACGTGGAGAGGATGACAGTAGGGGCCCACCATGTCCATGGCCGGACGCAAGGAAGTTCCTCTATTTTGTTATATATACTCCATTGTCAGCGTATGTAAAAAGAAAATGCTTCCCCCTAGTGGTTTCCTGACATCTGGGACCCATGACATTGTCAGCGTATATAGTCAATAGACAATAGAATAGCACCACAAGATTGGCTGACACCTGGGATGTAGCTGCTTGAGCAGGATTCTTTTTGTCATTCTTGAGACGGAGCAGGGTTTCAACTGAGCTATGGCCCGTCTAGTCCAGGCTTATATTTTATGTTCACCATATGACCAGCCCAGCTATTTTTTCTTTGTGAAAATGAGCCTAGTTTATTTTTCTGAAGAATACCCAATCCAGGCCTACTTATTTTTCTACGCCCTGATGGGCTGCAACTCTTTCAAGACGTGTGAAAATCTTGAAAGTAATATGAAATGGGTTGTAAATATAAAAATAGATGACAAATTGGCAATTACTTTATAATTTCTGAATTTTTTCACATTTTCATATTCCCATTTCACTGGGCTTTAACCTAATTTAAATATATCTTCAAAGTACTTTAAATCCGGCTCGACATTTTTGTATTAAAAATAGTTTGGAACCACAGAAATAGCGAAATTTCGTTTAAAATTTTAACCCTGGCCCTGGCCAACAAAAAAATGGACTGCAGTAAATTGCATAAGAAGTTGAAATGAGCTATATATAAGTTATTAAAAAAATAGGGAATGGTCTGACTTGTGGGCCTATTAAGTTGACGCGTATGCAAGATTTTTTTACTTATTATATATGTCAACAAACGATTCTAGCAGATGTAATCGTTGGATGCCAATCCAATGGTCATCGTGTTTCTTCAATATGTGATCTTCTTGCTCCAGCCGCCAAATCCAGCGTCGGCGCGACCGCCTGCTCCCGCCTCCCGTGGCCAGCTATGCTGCCACCCAGGCCTCACGTCCCCTACTACTCCCACCACTGGCCAGGCCATCCCTCTACTCACTCACATCCCTCCACTGTTGTGGCTTCGCAGCCTCCAGGTCATTCCCTTCCTGGGTCTTGCCGTCATCCGTCATGCTGGTGTTCTCGGCATGGCGTGGTTAACGTTGTCAACAAACGATAACATCAGAAGAGGGATGTACATGGAGAGGCTGACAGTTGGGACCCACATGGTCCATGGCCGCACGCAAGCAAGTATCTCCTTATTACGCCAAAAAGAATGAATACTCCCGCTGACAGCTTGGACCCACCAGCTATATCTTCGCACGCAAGGAAGTGCCTCCTTATGACGCAGTTAAAATGAATACCCCCCTGCTAGCTGGGACCCACCATAGTGGGAGCCTGACTTGTGGGCCTACTAAGTTGACACGTACGGAGGGCTTTGTCAACTTAGTCAACAAACGATTCTATCACCAGTGACCGTTGGATTGTTAACATCCAACAGTCGTCCTGCTTCTTCAACCTCTGATATTCTTGCTCCAGCCGTCCAAACCATCGCGTGCTCTTGCCTCCCGTGGCCGATTGTGCTGCCGCGGAGGCCTGACCGCCCCTACTACTCCCACCGCTGGCTAGGCCCTGCGGTGACGGCAGCCTCACACCGCAGCCGGAGCAGTCAACCCACGTACTCCCTTTTGCGTGGGCATCCACTGCCGCGTCTTCCCCGACTCCGCGTCGTCTCCTTCCTAGGCCTCGCCGTCGTCCACCGCCCTGGTGCTCTCGGCGCGGCGTGGTCAACGTGGTCAAGGAACGACTTCCATCGAAATAGTACTGTACATGGAGAGCCTGACAGCTGGGTCCACGGCAGAAGCAAGGAAGTGCCTCCTTATTACGCGCAAAATAATTATTCCTCCACCTGACAGCAGGGACCCACTAGACGGGCCATCGTATTTCGCGAAAAAAACATTTCCCCCCTGACTGCTGGGACCCACCAGCTACATCTTCGCACGGAAGGAAGTGCCTGACAGTCAGGACCCACCTGGTCGAAGGATACGCAGCGTTGTCATTCTGGTCGCGAACGTGTACATACATACGATCGGTCTGTCTGCAGGCTGCAGTGATGAACCGTGGCCGTGTAAGTGTCAGCATTCTGGGAACGGGGGTCCCCAGACTTGCCTGCCTGCGGCCTGCGACGTGGCTCAAGTGGGGGCCCAGCGTGGCCCATCTTCATTAGCTCAAGCTCAAGACCCTTGCGAGGGGCCAATCCTCGCGGGGCGGACGACAGAAAGCTTCCTCAAAAGCAGCCTCATCAGGCAGGCTCGCGAGGAGGCGGAGAGATCAAGGCAGGGATACCTCGCGGGGAGCCCGTGACGCAAGCCATGATGATCGAGACCAGGCGGGCGCCAGGCGGGCGCCGGCCTACGCAGTGTCCTTGTTTCCCCTTTGGTGCAAAGGGGGCAAGCACAGGCCAAGGCATCGGGCAAAGGTTACCATTCCGGTGCAACGAGACCAAGACCAACAGAGCGGCAGGACGGAGGTCACCGTGTAGCCCAAGACGGCGTCACCACCAGTGCTTTTGGCAGCCGAAGACCACCTTTGGTCAGGATAACTTGTACTAGATGTTCCCCTCCAAAATGGCAAATTGTTGGCGCCCTTCCCGCTCATTATTTGGGGAGAGGCCAAGGGCCTCTATAAATAGAGCTAGCCACCATAGAGTAGGGGGGATCGACACACCTAGACATCTAGAGATCTGATAGAGCCCTAGCAGAGGGAGAGAGAGGCGACTGAACTCACCCCAGCAGTTCATCGCACCAGCTCAAGAACACCTCTCGCGAGGCTATTCTTCCCTTGTACTGTTCATCATCAGCCCATGAGGCAATCCACCACACCACACACTGGAGTAGGGTATTACACCACAACGGTGGCCTGAACCAGTATAAACCTCGTGTCCCTTGTGTTGTTCATTGTTTCCAGCTTAGATCACGCGAGGAGATTGGACGTAGATCGGTAGGGGAGAGATCTCCGCGCGCACCCGAGTGTTTGAACCTCAAGGGTCTGCCGGAACCCAAAGTCCGACATTTGGCGTGCCAGGTAGGGGGTGCGCCGGAGTTCTCCCTCCTGACGACCCGCTCTCCCCCAACATCGCATCCTGCCCTCGTGGCGGACAACGCGCCGCCCACTCCAGCAATAGATGCCGGCACTGGGGCCAGGGGGCTCCGGGCCTTGGCCCCCACCTTGCGACAGGTGCAGTGGCCGCACAAGCTCAAGCCCGAGATGCCGCTGTGCTACAACGGCGCGACGGACCTGATGATTTTCCTGCTGGTGTACGAGGAGGCCGTCCTCAGAGCCAGGGGCGACGACCGGGTGATGGCCAACTGGTTACCCATGGCCCTCACCGGCGTCCCGCGCGCGTGGCTCCTCCACCTGCCGACGGCCTCTGTCACCTCCTGGGAGGAGCTGCACGACCTCTCCCTCGCCCGTTTCACCGCACCAGCGCCGCCTGTCGTCGTAGCTCTCCTGCGTGGCTCCCAGGCACCACCCTCGAGCCATCACGTCAAGCCGTTCACCCGCCGGATCAGCACCGCCTCCAAGTGCCGAGAAGCCCCCCCGGGCTAGGTGGCGCCCGAGGCCGACCTAACCTTTGACTCGGAGGACCACCCCTTCAACCCCATCGGTTTGGGCGCGCTCCCGATGCTGTGCACCCCCACCATCTGCCAAGTGGCCGTCACCAGGACCCTCATCGACGGTGGTGCCGGCCTCAACGTGCTCTCGGTGGAGGCCTTCAGCCTCCTCCATGTGCCGCTGGAGCGGCTCCAACCCAGCAGGCCTTTCTCGAGCGTCGGAGCCGATTCCACCACCTCCTTGGGACAGATCCGCCTCCCGATGACCTTCGGCACCTGCGGCAACTTCCACACGGAGCTGATCGACTTCGACATCGCCCCCATTGGCCTCCCCTACAATGCCATCCTCGGCTATCCAGCCTTGGCTCGGTTCATGGCAGCAACTCACCTGGCGTACAACCTCATGAAGATGCCTGGGAGCAGCGGTGTCCTCACCGTGTCAGGAGACACAAGGGATGAGCTGCAGGTGCTCCAGCTTGTTTTCAGGGCGACCGCGGTGGCACAACCCACTAGCACTGACACCCTTGAGCCCAAGGGGGGCTGCACCGGCTAAAAAGATGTAGCTATTCACCCAAGACAAGGCAGAAAACAAGCAGGTACCAGTCGACGAGGACGGGTCCACTAGCACCACCTTCACCATAGGGGCCAACCTCGAGCCTGAGCAGGAGGAGGCCCTGGTGAGGTTCCTACGTGCGAACAAGAAGGTGTTCCAAGGAAAGTGATTGAGAATCACCTCAACGTGTGCCCCAATGTGCGCCCCGTGAAGCAGAAGGCGAGGCGGCAGTCCACTGAGAAACATGCTTTCATCGTTCAAGAGACCCAGAAGCTAGAGGCGGCAGGAGTTATCTGCGAGGTCCGCTACCCTGATTGGCTAGCTAATCCGGTCGTTGTGCCAAAAAAGGGAGGAAAGGAGCGCATGTGTGTCGACTTCACCAACCTCAACAAGGCCTGCCCGTAGGATCCATTTCCGCTCCCCCGCATTGACCAGATAGTCGACTCCACCGCAGAGTGTGACCTATCGTGTTTCCTAGATGCCTTCTCGGGCTATCACCAGATCAAGATGGCGGTAGAAGACATGGAGAAGATAGCTTTCCTGACCCCGTGTGGAGTGTACTGCTATACGTGCATGCCATTTGGGTTGTGCAACGCAGGCGCGACCTTTCAGCGGCTGATGCACATCGCCTTAGGCCGGCAGCTCGGGAGGAACGCTGAAGCTTACGTCGATGAAAATTATGGTGAAGTCTCGTGAGGCAAGAACCCTGATACAGGACCTGGAAGAAACCTTTGCGAGCCTCAACAAAGTGGACCTACAGCTCAACCCAGAGAAGTGCGTGTTTGGAGTCCCCTCGGGCAAGCTCCTGGGTTTCCTCGTGTTGTCAGGACCCCGACTCGATGTCACATCGATCTAGCTGGTAACACCTCATATCACTTTGCGGCCTCACGCACGGTATCCCCACGGGTGTCGTCTTACCTTTTCCCGGGACCGTTTGCGCCTTTTGGCTCACGTATATGATAGTGTCGCTAGCATCCATATGATAAAGAGCCCGGGCTGACATGACTAGTCGTAAACCCAAAGTGGCACAGACTTACAGGGACAGGCATCCATGACCCAGCTTCGAACGTGTCGGTCATCAGCAAGTGGGTCCGGGCTGTAGCACTGGGCTAGCAGGACTCCGGTAAACCGGGCTGTAGCGGGCTAACAGGACTCCGGTACTCAAAGCGTGACATTTCCCCGAAGGGACAGACACAGGAACGAAGAAGGACACATGCCGGCCAGCCTAAGTGTTCCAGAGCAGTAGCAAGCTACCATGGCTCCGCGATAACACTAGGAGACATTTCCCGGTAAGAGAGGCTACTAAAGATAAACAACTAGATAGTCAGATCCCACACATACCAAGCATTTCAATCATACACACAGTATGCTCGATATGTGCAAATACAACGAAGCATCACAACATGACTCTACGACACAAGTACTTTATTTAAGGCTCAGTGAGCCATACATAACATACACAAAGGTACGGGTCTCACGACCCCACATACAAGTCATACAGTCATACAAACCAGCAGCGGAAGTAACTTGTCTGAGTACAGACAACTAGTAAAACAAAAGAGGCTTGGAAAGCCTAGCTATACTACGTGGTCCTTCACAAGCTCAGGGTCACCACCTGGGTCTTTAGCCTACTCGTTGATGTCAACGTCTACATAGAACCCATCAGAAGGGGTTGCAGCGTCTTCTGTAAAAATGTAGATTATAGCAACATGAGTACAAAGGTACTCAGCAAGACTTACATCAGATCCTACATACATGCATAGTATCAAGAAGGGTTGGTGGAGTTATTGCAGCAAGCCAGCTTTGACTCTTGGCTAGGCTATCCTACGATACTCCAACTGAAATGGTTTTGCGCACACGAGTCCACTACTCACCACTTCAATACACTACCGAGGATCCACCTCCGTCTTCCTACGGAAGAGCCATCCTCGGCACTCACACTTATCTTGAGGCTTTTAGTAGTTTCCATTTACTTGTCTATGAACTGTATAAGCAACCAAGTAGTCCTTTACCGCGGACGCGGCTATTCGAATAGATCATGTTAACCCTGCAGGGGTGTACTTCTTCATACACGCTCTCACCACTTACCGTCGTTTACACGACATGTACTCGGCAACCTTCAAGCGGAAGCCCAACGTGGGTGTTGGCCACGACCTACCTAATCACCTAAGCCTCCAGTCCAGGTTTATCGCCTATCTAGGTTCCATCCGCAGGGAGTCCGGCCGAGGTTTCCCATACGGCCCCGAACGATGTGAACAGGGTTCCCGAGATACCTAACGGGTATTCGGTACACCCGGCCACGTACCTACCGCATCACAGCCCACCCCTACGGTCAGCGCTGTCCACGGCCTCCAGTAGGCTACAAACACCAGAAACTACTTGCAACTCCTGGACGGAGAACTAGGGTGAATAAGAAGCCGAGAGGGTCCATTGGTTTCGGGCCCAATGCATGGTAGTAGCTGATTCTTAAATCACACATACAGATCTCAGTGCTTAAGGTCGGCTTCAATGAAACAACCCACCATGTACTCCTACATGGCCTCTCATCGATACCTTTACCAAATCGTGTTCACCACACCACTCTCATTACCGACATAATCATTTCACTCCAGCCCATCACCCAGATGAACCAGACCTGACACGACTCTAAGCATAGCAGACATAGCAAGGTAGGAACAACACATACATATGGCTCAAACAACTCCTACACATGCTAGTGGGTTTCATCTAGTTACTGTGGCAATGACAGGTCATGCAGAGGAAATGGGTTCAACTACCGTAGCACACAGCAGTTTGAAACGCGTTGTCTTAATGCAGTAAAAGAGAGCAGGAGCGAGAACATGGGATTGTATCGATATGATCAAATGGTTGGTTGCTTGCCTGATGGTTCGATGCACTGATACGGTTCTTCGTTAGGGTAATCACGGTATTCCTCGGAGACAGAACCTGCCGCAGAGAGCACCGATACACAAACATCACCAAACAATGTGCAACAATATGATGCATGCATGAAACATGGCAATATGAGTGTATTGGGCTAATGCAACTAAAACCAGAAGGGTTTGAACAAATTTGAATCAAGGATTCAAATTTCAAATTCAAATATGGCCTTTTAAAGTGCTTTTCCTTGTTCTGCTTAAAACATAAATTTAACTTGTTTGATCATGCATGAAAATAGTACAGATGGATAGATTGGATTTTTCTGATCATTTTTCATATATAATTTGTCCAATTTGGAGTTACAGAATAAAAGTTATGAATTTTTGAAGTTTAAATAATATTCTGGAATTTCCTGATTTAATTTAAATCCAGAAATTATAATTATTGCGCCAGCATGACGTCAGCATGACGTTAGTGGTCAACTGCGGCTGGCTGGAGTCAAACCTGACGTGTGGGGCCCACACGTCAGTGACAGGGGGGTTAAACAGGGTTAAATTAATTCTAATTACTAATTAGTGGCGCTGGGGCCCACTGGTCAGTGTCAGGGGTTAACTAACAGTGGTTAGCGCTAATCTAACCATCTGACCGACGGCGGCGAAAGTGCTTTTTGCCATTCCGGCAACCAAATGGACGGCGGAAGGCATCTACGTGTTGCTGAGGTTGAGCCGCGACTATTGGTGGTGGTGGTTGGGCTCGGGGTGGCCGGAGTTGACGGCGGCGAGCTCGGCTGCGGCGGCCGGAGTTCGGGTGCGGTCGGAATCGACGTTGCAGGGGGCTTGGGGAGGCGTTAGTGCGCGCTACGTGCTCCTAGTGAGGTATGGAGCACGATGGTGTGCTCGGTTGGGTGCTACGGTGACCGTGGCCACGACGGCGACATCGCCGGCGGCGTGGAGCTCTCGGCCAAGGTGGGGCTAGGGCCTAGAGGTCGAAAGAGACCAGGGGAGAAGGGGGAAACGATCCGGGGGCTCACCGCGGAGCTGCAGGGATGGTTAGCGGGCTCGGGGACGCGCTGGTGACGACGAATTCGACGGCGACGATGATCGGAGCCCGAAGAGGGGAACGGCGACGTGGCGGCGATGCAGGGCTTCCGGGGAGCTGTGGAGCGGTGGGGAGGAAGAGGGAGTCGAGGCGGAGCTCCTGAGCTAGTCGGGGGAGCGAGGGGTGGTCGGAGATGGCTGCTATGGCGAACGGCGGCGACGGTGGTGTTCGGCCGTGTGAGAGAGAGAGCGAGGGAGAGGAGGGGAGAGCCGGGAGAGAGTGAGAGAGAGCAGGGGGGATCGGGACGGCCTGCGGGAGTCGTCCACGCGGCCAGGAGCGCGTCGGCAAGCAGGAGGTGGCCGCGCGGCCGTGCGCGCGCGAGCACGCAGCAGCTTCGGGGCGAGGGGAGGAAGACGACGGAGGGCTGCAGTGGTGGGCTGGGTCGGCTGCTGGCTGGGCCGGCCAGCTGGCTGGGCCGCACAGTGGAGGAGCCCAGGTAAGTTTTCCCCTTTTCTTCTGTTTCTGTTTTTATTTAATATATCTGCAACTTTGTTGAATTTAATAAAATACCTAGGCAAGTTCAAAAATCACCAAACTATTCCTGGCCCATAGTTGGATTATTTCCAACATGAAACATTTTAGTTTGGAGATATTTGAGCATTTAAATATTTTATATTATTTTAAATGCCCAAATTCAAATATTTATGAATTAATTCAAAAACCCTAGGATGGCCTAGGAAAATGTGCACCATTTTTGGCAGAGGTTCTGAACCAAGGCAAAAATGATGGGCATTTTAGAAGGGCATTTCAGGTTCATTAAAAAATTATTTTAGTAACCCTAGTTGGTTTCAGAGGGGACTGGGGGTTCTGTCATCCCCATTTCAAGTTTCTGATGAAAGAATAAACATGATGCAACACTCTAATGCATGACTAGCTAGGTTGTGACAACTCACCCCCACTCAAAAGAATCTCGTCCCGAGATTTGGGTTCCTCCGAGAAGAAGGCGGGATATTCAAGTCGAAGACGATCCTCCCTTTCCCAAGTTGCTTCATCCTCAGAATGGTGCGACCATTGAACCTTGAGAAACTTGATATTATGACGTCGGGTGGTACGTTCGGCCTGATCGAGGATACGAACGGGGTACTCTCGATATGTAAGATTATCTTGGAGATCAAGCGTTTCGTGGTCCACTTCACGGATAGGATCCGAGAAGCAACGCCTGAGTTGAGAAACGTGGAAGACATCATGAACTCTGGAGAGGTGCGGAGGTAGTTCCAACTGGTAGGCAACTTCTCCTCGTTTGGCAAGAATGCGAAAAGGTCCAATGTAACGAGGAGCCAATTTGCCTTTGATACCGAAACGATGGGTTCCCTTCAGAGGGGTGACCCGAAGATAAGCCTTCTCGTCAACCTCGAAAGTCATAGCCTTATGTTTTCGGTCATATTGACTCTTTTGACGAGATTGGGCTGTTTTCAACTTTTCACGAACGATGCAAACTTGTTCTTCTGCTTCCTGAATCATGTCCGGGCCAAAGAATTGTCTTTCCCCGGTCTCTGACCAGTTAAGGGGTGTTCGACACCGTCGTCCATAGAGAACTTCAAAAGGGGCTTTACCCAAGCTAGATTGATAGCTGTTGTTGTAAGCGAATTCGGAAAATGGAAGGCACTTCTCCCAGTCCATTCCGAATGAGATAACAGAGGCTCGAAGCATGTCTTCTAGAATTTGGTTGACGCGTTCCACTTGACCACTCGACTGAGGGTGGAAGGCGGTGCTAAAGGAGAGACGAGTTCCCATAGCATTTTGGAAACTTTCCCAAAATCGAGAGGTGAAAAGACTTCCTCGATCCGAGTTAATTTCCAAAGGAACACCATGAAGGGACACTATTCGGGAGATGTATAAGTCTGCCAGTTGACTAGCGGTTATACTCTCTCGAACAGGTAGGAAATGGGCTACTTTGGAAAGACGATCGACCACGACGAAAATAGCATTATTCCCTCTCTTGGTCCTGGGAAAACCGGTAATGAAATCCATACCAATTTTATCCCATTTCCATTCAGGAATAGCTAAGGGTTGAAGGGTACCAGCAGGCCGTTGATGCTCTGCTTTTACACGACGACAGACGTCGCAATTAGCAATATACTGAGCAATTTCTCTCTTCATCCTAGTCCACTAGAACCTCTGGCATAGGTCCTGATACATCTTAGTACTACCGGGATGAATGGTGAGAGGAGATTCATGAGCTTCCTTAAGGATTAATCGCCTTAGGTTGCGCACTTTGGGAACTACTAGTCGATTCCCGAAGTATACGACTCCTTGATCATTAATGGAGAAACAATTCGCAATTCCTTTCTGAATGTTCCTCTTGATGCGGGAGATTCCCGGATCTACCTTCTGTGCTTTGATAATTTGATCCGTAAGGGTAGGTTTTGCCACCAAGGTGGAGAGAAAACCTTGAGGAACAATATGAAGGTTAAGCTTCCGAAATTCCTCATGGAGAAGCGGTTGACTTTGTTGTAACATCAGGTTGTTACAATAAGATTTACGACTTAGCGCATCAGCCATGACGTTGGCTTTCCCTGGGGTGTAGGTTATTCCTAAGTCGAAATCTGTGATCAACTCGACCCAACGTCTTTGCCTGAGATTCAAATCCGGTTGGGTGAAGATGTACTTCAGACTTTGGTGATCAGTGAATATTTCGCAACGATTACCGAGGAGGTAATGTCGCCAGGTCTTAAGTGCATAGACTACGGCTGCAAGCTCTAGATCATGAGTAGGATAATTCTCCTCATGTGGGTGCAATTGCCGTGAAGCGTAGGCAATTACGTATCGATCTTGCATGAGAATGCAACCTAGTCCTTGTCGCGAGGCGTCGCAGTAGATAACAAAGTCCTTAGAGAAGTCTGGCGGTACCAGTACGGGAGCAGAAGTCAGGCGTCTTTTCAGTTCCTGAAAACTGTGCTCACATTGTGGAGTCCATTCGAACTTCTTATCTTTCTTGAGGAGTTCGGTTAAAGGTTTAGCAACTTTGGAGAAGTTTTCGACAAAGCGATGGCAATAGCTCGCTAAGCCTAGAAAACTCCGAACTTGCTTGACCGATTCGGGTGGAGTCCAATTAAGGACGGCTTGAACTCGCTCAGGGTTAACAGCAATACCTTTACCAGATATTACATGACCCAGATAGGTCACTTCTGACAACCAGAATTCACATTTAGAAAATTTGGCATAAAGGCGATGCTCTCGAAGTTTCTTCAACACTAGCCTTAGATGTTCGGCATGTTCTTCCTCGTTCTTGGAGTAGATGAGTATATCATCGAGATAAACTACGACGAATTTATCCAAATACTCCATGAAGATTGAGTTCATTAACCGAGAAAAGGTGGCTGGAGCGTTGGTTAAACCGAAGGACATGACGGTGTACTCGTATTGGCCATAACGAGTAACAAAGGCCGTTTTAGGAATGTCCCCGTTTCTGATTTTGATTTGATGGTAGCCCAACCTCAAATCCATCTTGGAGAAGACTGAGGATCCAGCGAGCTGATCATACAGGTCGTTGATCCTGGGAAGCGGGTACTTGTTCTTGATTGTGACCAAATTAACAGGTCGGTAATCTACAACCATCCGGTCCGTACCATCCTTCTTCTTGACGAATAGGACGGGGCAAGCCCACGGAGAAGAGCTAGGTCGGATGAAACCCTTTTTCAAGGACTCATCGAGTTGTTTCTTAAGCTCGGCTAGTTCTAGGGGTGCCATCTTATAAGGTCTTCTAGCAATCGGAACGGTTCCTGGAATGAGGTCTATTACAAACTCAACATCCCTGTCAGGTGGAACACCTGGCAATTCCTCTGGAAAGACATCCGGGAAGTCACGGACTACCGGAACGTCCTCAAGGTCTGGCAAAGGGCTGGCGTTAAGAGAATATAATTGTCGCTTGGCTATTCGGGTCAAGACATTAACTATCTTTCCCGAAGGATGGGTGAGTTGAACAGTCCTAGAGAAGCAATCAATTTGGGCATGATGAGCTGACATCCAGTCCATACCCAGAATGATATTAATATCTGAAGATTTAAGGGCTATCAAGGACGCAAGGAAAACAAGTCTGTCGACTTGGATCTCATTTCCATAACTTACCCTAGAGGTCTGCCATCTAGATCCAGGGGTAGAGATTTCCATAGTGGATGGCATGTCACAGAATGCAACGTTATGCAAACGAGCATAACTTTCGGACATAAAAGAATGAGAGGCTCCTGTATCGAAAAGAACAGATGCCGGGTGGCAATTAACAAGAAGCGTACCGAGAACGACGTTGGGATCCTCTTGAGCTTCTTCGGCAGAGATACAGTTGACATGGCCACGTGAAGCGGTGACCGGCTTGGCGTGGAATACTTTTCCTGTCGGCTTGCCACGGCCAACAGCTTTAGCAGACTGGTTGGGGTTGGTCTGGGGACACTCACGCATATAGTGACCAGATTCCCCACACTTGAAACAAGTCACGGAACTGGTACGTGGAGGAACATTATTGGTTGGACCCCCATAGGGCTTGGCTGGAGCAGACTGTTGAACGGGGCGAGGTGCCTGGAAGGATGGCCTCGGTGTAAACCTGGGTGGCAGGGCGGTGTTGGGTACCCACACGCGGCGCTTCTGAGGACCAGCACCGGATGAGGAACCCATGTCACGGCCATGCTTGCGTGTTGCGTCATAGTCAGTCTGACCAGTTTCAGCACTGATGGCTTTGTTGACAAGTTTCGAAAAAGATGTGCACTCATGCAGACGGAGGTCGCGGCGAAGCTCAGGACTAAGTCCCTTACGGAACCTTGCTTGCTTCTTGGCGTCAGTAGACACTTCCTCAGTTGCATATCGTGCGAGATTACCAAACTCCCTGCTATAGGCATCCACAGAAAGTCGGCCTTGGGTGAAACTGCAAAATTCTTCACGTTTACGGTCCATGAGACCCTCCGGAATGTGATGTTCACGGAAAGCCTCGCTGAACTCAGCCCAAGTAGTGACATGGCCCGCTGGGTGCATAGCTCCATAATTCTCCCACCATAGACTGGCGGGGCCTTCAAGATGATATGCAGCAAAGGTGACCTTGTCAGCCTCCGCTACCAGCGCGGAACGCAGTTTGTGAGAGATACTGCGAAGCCAGTCATCAGCGTCGAGAGGCTCGACGGAGTGGTGGAACGTGGGTGGATGCAATTTGATAAAATCACTGAGTGACACCACGTTAGCCCTCTGATGGTGTGCTGTATTCTGTTCAATACGCTCCAACAAACGGTTTGTCTCCCGCTTGTTTCTCTCAGCTTCCATCATAACCTCGGCTAGTGAAGGAGGATGAGGCAGATTTGCATCCCTGGCTTCACTGCCTTCGGCCTGCTCTTGAGAAGCAGGGTTAGCGCGCGTGTTGACCATCCTAGGTAAACAAGACAATGAATTAGTCAGGATGATAAAATTCCGACATAGGATAAAAATGCAAGGAATAACTCGAAATGCAAGATGATCATCCGTATGACATGGTAAAAACAGAACTGCTTCTTTTATTCCATCGTCATACACACCATACAGAGTTTAGTACAAGACCAAACAAGGTACTATTACGGTGAAAAGAGGATTACATCTCATCGGAGGCATTCCAAGCTCCTATACATTATTTTTCTACACCTCCGGAAGGAGTACAAACTAGGTCATATCCCACGAGTCACGCGGGACGATAGACGACACAGCTAGTGCGAACTAGTGATACTACCACTAACTCAGACCGATCCGTAGTAGTCCTCGTAGAAGTCACCTCCATAGCCTGGAAGCTCAACATGATCATCTGGAAACAGACGGTCTCGCGGAGCTTGTGGACCATAGGGGCTAGGATGAGGCCTTGGACCAACAAACGGTGGCCTGCGGGGACCGCGAGGTGGGGTGATGCCTCCTACATCACGCCAAACCATCACGTCTGGCAGAGCAGATCTCATAGGATAGAGATCGCGCATATCTGAGAATCCAGCTTGCACCGCCGGTGCGAACCGAGTCAAAGTGGCCCAGTGGTCAGCACGGGTATTGAAGAGCTCTAGCCTTAAGGCCCGATTTTCACGGTCCTTATCCTCGAGCATCTCAGCAGTGGTGCGAGTCCGTGAATCCTCCTGAGTGGGGTCAGCATAGATAGCCTGTAGATACCCTTGTGCTCCCGGAAGTGATCCTGGCATATACCGGAAATCAGAGTCCCAAAATATACCAGATCTGACTCGCATAATGGTCATCATAGAGTAGGCGGCGTCCTGCACAGCCATCTCAATGGTAACCCCGAGTCCATAAGAGCAGTGAAGAGGCTCGGTGGATCCAGGATAAGATGGAAATATCCTGACAGTGCAGAGATACTGGCTTTGATTAAAATCTCGGAATTGCTCTTCGACCGTGTACTCAGGATACCAGCGGTATCCAGCCTCAGTCATTACCCTGACCAACTTAGCAGTATGGCCGGGTACATCTAGGCATCGAGTCAGGCGAACCACTTGATTGAGGTCGCGAGTGGCCATCTGAAAGCACAATCATAATGCAAAGGCATTAGAATTTCTAGCAAAATTTCGGCAGCATAACAGCTGTAAATGCTCAAGAAGGATTTTGAGACATTTGACAAAGGATTTCATACACACTCAACATCATCATATCAAAGTTCTGGATCCATTCTAACAACATAATGTGGTAGTAGAACTGAACTAGGCTTGTATCCATCAAACTTATAAGGTACTACTGATTAGTAACTCGTGATCCTGATAGAGAGAACGGATCCTAATTCCTTAACCCCCGGTGGAAGAATGGACTGACTCAGATCAGAAAGTCATAAGGTATAAGGAGTAAAAAGAGCCTTACGTTCCAACCCACAAACAATTCCCCTACATATAACTAAAGAATTTCTAGACTCAACATCGACCAGTTTGGCTTGGAGAACCTACAGGCAGTCCGACTCTGATGCCAACCCTGTCAGGACCCCGACTCGATGTCACATCGATCTAGCTGGTAACACCTCATATCACTTTGCGGCCTCACGCACGGTATCCCCACGGGTGTCGTCTTACCTTTTCCCGGGACCGTTTGCGCCTTTTGGCTCACGTATATGATAGTGTCGCTAGCATCCATATGATAAAGAGCCCGGGCTGACATGACTAGTCGTAAACCCAAAGTGGCACAGACTTACAGGGACAGGCATCCATGACCCAGCTTCGAACGTGTCGGTCATCAGCAAGTGGGTCCGGGCTGTAGCACTGGGCTAGCAGGACTCCGGTAAACCGGGCTGTAGCGGGCTAACAGGACTCCGGTACTCAAAGCGTGACATTTCCCCGAAGGGACAGACACAGGAACGAAGAAGGACACATGCCGGCCAGCCTAAGTGTTCCGGAGCAGTAGCAAGCTACCATGGCTCAGTGGAAAACACTAGGAGACATTTCCCGGTAAGAGAGGCTACTAAAGATAAACAACTAGATGGTCAGATCCCACACATACCAAGCATTTCAATAACATACACACAATATGCTCGATATGTGCAAATACAACATGGCATCACAACATGACTCTACGACACAAATAATTTATTCATTAGGCTCGAGGAGCGAGATATTACAAACATGGGTCTCACGACCCAACAATCAGATCATACAAGTCAAAGCACAAGCGGAAGCTATCATGTCTGAGTACAGACATCTATAAATGAAAAAGGCTGAGAAGCCTGACTATATATCAGATCCTGCCGAGGGCACAAGATCGTAGCTGAGGTAACAAGCTAAACGTCGAAGTCCACGCGAAACTACTAGTGAGACCGAAGTCTCTCTGCAAAACATAAAATAGGCAAACGTGAGTACAAATGTACCCAGCAAGACTTACATCAGATCTATCTACATATGCATCATTATCAACAAGGGGGTGGAGGGGTTTGACTGCAGCAAGCCAGCTTTGACTCGGTGGCTATCCTAAACTACGACTGCAAGCGACTCTTTTGAGGTGGCGCACACGAGTCCACATATTCACCATATCAATACACCACTATGGATCCGCTCCCATCTCCCTACGAGAACGCCATCCATAGCACTCACGCTTATCTTGCGCATTTTAAAGTATCCACTTTCACTTGTCTATGAACTGATATAAGCAACCCAGAAGTCCTTTTCCGCAGACACGGCTATTCGAATAGATGATTTTAACCCTGCAGGGGTGTACTTCTTCATACATGTTTCCACCACTTAGCGTCTGCACACGACATGTGCTCGGCAGACTTCAAGCGAAAGCCGACGTGGGTGTAGACCACGACCTACCTAAACACTCAAGTCTCTAGTCCAGGTTTATCGCCTATTCGGGTTCCATCCATGAGGAGATCCGGCCGGAGTTTCGCTCACAGCCCCAAACGATGTGAACAGGGTTCCCGAGATACCAAACGGGCATCCGGTACACCGTGCCACGTACCTACCGCATCACAGCCCACCCCTACGGTCAGCGCTGTCCACGGCCTCCAGTAAGCTACAAACACCAGAAACTACTTGCAACTCCTGGACAGAGGACTAGGGTGAATAAGAAGTCGAGCGGGGTCATATTTCAGGGCCCAATGTATGGTAGTAGCTGAATCATGGATCACAAACACAGAACTCAGTTCCTGAGGACGGCTTCAATGAGACAACCCACCATGTACTCCTACATGGCCTCTATACCAACACTGTCAGGACCCCGACTCGATGTCACATCGATCTAGCCGGTAACACCTCATATCACTTTGCGGCCTCACGCACGGTATCCCCACGGGTGTCGCCTTACCTTTGCCCGGGACCGTTTGCGCCTTTTGGCTCACGTATATGATAGTGTCGCTAGCATCCATATGATAAGGAGCCCGGGCTGACATGACTAGTCGTAAACCCAAAGTGGCACAGACTTACAGGGACAGGCATCCATGACCCAGCTTCGAACGTGTCGGTCATCAGCAAGTGGGTCCGGGCTGTAGCACTGGGCTAGCAGGACTCCGGTAAACCGGGCTGTAGCGGGCTAACAGGACTCCTGTACTCAAAGCGTGACATTTCCCCGAAGGGACAGACACAGGAACGAAGAAGGACACATGCCGGCCAGCCTAAGTGTTCCAGAGCAGTAGCAAGCTACCATGGCTCAGCGGTAACACTAGGAGACATTTCCCGGTAAGAGAGGCTACTAAAGATAAACAACTAGATAGTCAGATCCCACACATACCAAGCATTTCAATCATACACGCAATATGCTCGATATGTGCAAATACAACGAAGCATCACAACATGACTCTATGACACAAGTACTTTATTTAAGGCTCAGTGAGCCATACATAACATACACAAAGGTACGGGTCTCACGACCCCACATACAAGTCATACAGTCATACAAACCAACAGCGGAAGTAACTTGTCTGAGTACAGACAACTAGTAAAATAAAAGAGGCTTGGAAAGCCTAGCTATACTACGTGGTCCTTCACAAGCTCAGGGTCACCACCTGGGTCCTTAGCCTACTCGTTGATGTCAACGTCTACATAGAACCCATCGGAAGGGGTTGCAGCGTCTTCTGTAAAAATGTAGATTATAGCAACATGAGTACAAAGGTACTCAGCAAGACTTACATCAGATCCTACATACATGCATAGTATCAAGAAGGGTTGGTGGAGTTATTGCAGCAAGCCAGCTTTGACTCTTGGCTAGGCTATCCTACGATACTCCAACTGAAATGATTTTGCGCACACGAGTCCACTACTCACCAATTCAATACACTACCGAGGATCCACCTCCGTCTTCCCACGGAAGAGCCATCCTCGGCACTCACACTTATCTTGAGGCTTTTAACAGTTTCCATTTACTTGTCTATGAACTGTATAGGCAACCAAGTAGTCCTTTACCGCGGACGCGGCTATTCGAATAGATCATGTTAACCCTGCAGGGGGTACTTCTTCATACACGCTCTCACCACTTACCGTCGTTTACACGACATGTACTCGGCAACCTTCAAGCGGAAGCCCAACGTGGGTGTCGGCCACGACCTACCTAATCACCTAAGCCTCCAGTCCAGGTTTATCGCCTATCCAGGTTCCATCCGCAGGGAGTCCGGCCGAGGTTTCCCATACGGCCCCGAACGATGTGAACAGGGTTCCCGAGATACCTAACGGGTATTCGATAACAACGTACCTACCGCATCACAGCCCACCCCTACGGTCAGCGCTGTCCACGGCCTCCAGTAGGCTACAAACACCAGAAACTACTTGCAACTCCTGGACGGAGAACTAGGGTGAATAAGAAGCCGAGAGGGTCCATTGGTTTCGGGCCCAATGCATGGTAGTAGCTGATTCTTAAATCACACATACAGATCTCAGTGCTTAAGGTCGGCTTCAATGAAACAACCCACCATGTACTCCTACATGGCCTCTCATCGATACCTTTACCAAATCGTGTTCACCACACCACTCTCATTACTGACATAATCATTTCACTCCAGCCCATCACCCAGATGAACCAGACCTGACACGACTCTAAGCATAGCAGGCATAGCAAGGTAGGAACAACACATACATATGGCTCAAACAACTCCTACACATGCTAGTGGGTTTCATCTAGTTACTGTGGCAATGACAGGTCATGCAGAGGAAATGGGTTCAACTACCATAGCACACAGCAGTTTGAAACGCGTTGTCTTAATGCAGTAAAAGAGAGCAGGAGCGAGAACATGGGATTGTATCGATATGATCAAATGGTTGGTTGCTTGCCTGATGGTTCGATGCACTGATACGGTTCTTCGTTAGGGTAATCACGGTATTCCTCGGAGACAGAACCTGCCGCAGAGAGCACCGATACACAAACATCACCAAACAATGTGCAACAATATGATGCATGCATGAAACATGGCAATATGAGTGTATTGGGCTAATGCAACTAAAACCAGAAGGGTTTGAACAAATTTGAATCAAGGATTCAAATTTCAAATTCAAATATGGCCTTTTAAAGTGCTTTTCCTTGTTCTGCTTAAAACATCAATTTAACTTGTTTGATCATGCATGAAAATAGTACAGATGGATAGATTGGATTTTTCTAATCATTTTTCATATATAATTTGTCCAATTTGGAGTTACAGAATAAAAGTTATGAAATTTTGAAGTTTAAATAATATTCTGGAATTTCCTGATTTAATTTAAATCCAGAAATTATAATTATTGCGCCAGCATGACGTCAGCATGACGTCAGTGGTCAACTGCGGCTGGCTGGAGTCAAACCTGACGTGTGGGGCCCACACGTCAGTGACAGGGGGGTTAAACAGGGTTAAATTAATTCTAATTACTAATTAGTGGCGCTGGGGCCCACTGGTCAGTGTCAGGGGTTAACTAACAGTGGTTAGCGCTAATCTAACCATCTGACCGACAGGGCCCACGTGTCAGTGACCCTGGGGGGTCAAACCTCAGGTCGGACAGGTCAAACCCCACCGGCGACATGACGCCGGCGAGGCCCGAGACGGCGGCGAAAGTGCTTTTTGCCATTCCGGCAACCAAATGGACGGCGGAAGGCATCTACGTGTTGCTGAGGTTGAGCCGCGACTATTGGTGGTGGTGGTTGGGCTCGGGGTGGCCGGAGTTGACGGCGGCGAGCTCGGCTGCGGCGGCCGGAGTTCGGGTGCGGTCGGAATCGACGTTGCAGGGGGCTTGGGGAGGCGTTAGTGCGCGCTACGTGCTCCTAGTGAGGTATGGAGCACGATGGTGTGCTCGGTTGGGTGCTACGGTGACCGTGGCCACGACGGCGACATCGCCGGCGGCGTGGAGCTCTCGGCCAAGGTGGGGCTAGGGCCTAGAGGTCGAAAGAGACCAGGGGAGAAGGGGGAAACGATCCGGGGGCTCACCGCGGAGCTGCAGGGATGGTTAGCGGGCTCGGGGACGCGCTGGTGACGACGAATTCGACGGCGACGATGGTCGGAGCCCGAAGAGGGGAACTGCGACGTGGCGGCGATGCAGGGCTTCCGGGGAGCTGTGGAGCGGTGGGGAGGAAGAGGGAGTCGAGGCGGAGCTCCTGAGCTAGTCGGGGGAGCGAGGGGTGGTCGGAGATGGCTGCTATGGCGAACGACGGCGACGGTGGTGTTCGGCCATGTGAGAGAGAGAGCGAGGGAGAGGAGGGGAGAGCCGGGAGAGAGTGAGAGAGAGTAGGGGGGGATCGGGACGGCCTGCGGGAGTCGTCCACGCGGCCAGGAGCGCGTCGGCAAGCAGGAGGTGGCCGCGCGGCCGTGCGCGCGCGAGCACGCAGCAGCTTCGGGGCGAGGGGAGGAAGACGACGGAGGGCTGCAGTGGTGGGCTGGGCCGGCTGCTGGCTGGGCCGGCCAGCTGGCTGGGCCGCACAGTGGAGGAGCCCAGGTAAGTTTTCCCCTTTTCTTCTGTTTCTGTTTTTATTTAATATATCTGCAACTTTGTTGAATTTAATAAAATACCTAGGCAAGTTCAAAAATCACCAAACTATTCCTGGCCCATAGTTGGATTATTTCCAACATGAAACATTTTAGTTTGGAGATATTTGAGCATTTAAATATTTTATATTATTTTAAATGCCCAAATTCAAATATTTATGAATTAATTCAAAAACCCTAGGATGGCCTAGGAAAATGTGCACCATTTTTGGCAGAGGTTCTGAACCAAGGCAAAAATGATGGGCATTTTAGAAGGGCATTTCAGGTTCATTGAAAAATTATTTTAGTAACCCTAGTTGGTTTCAGAGGGGACTGGGGGTTCTGTCATCCCCATTTCAAGTTTCTGATGAAAGAATAAACATGATGCAACACTCTAATGCATGACTAGCTAGGTTGTGACACGTGTCCCACAGGGGCATCGAGGCCAACCCGGAGAAGGTCAAGGAAGTCGAAGACATGAGCCCGCCAAGGACCCTCAAAGAAATGCAGAAGCTCACCGGGCGTGTAATTGCGCTGGGGCGCTTCATCTCCAAGCTGGGGGAATGAGCGCTGCCCTTCCTCAAGCTAATGAAGAAAAAGGGCCCCTTTGAATGGACTGAAGAGGCTGACAAGGCATTCCAAGACCTCAAGAGCTACCTTACCAGCCCGCCAGTGATGGTAGCTCCGCGTCCTCGGGAGCCCCTAGTGCTCTACCTTGCGGCCACCCCCTACTCCGCTAGCGCAGCCCTGGTGGCGGTCAGGGAGGAGCGCTGTGCCAAGGCCGCATCGACCGTCCGAACTGAAGCAAAGCAGAGCCAGGGGGGCCTCGCGAAGGCCGCAACCACAGCCGGAAAGGAACAGCCGCAGCAGGAGAACGCACCCAAAGCAGGAGAGGCCACTTCAGGCGACCAAGCACCGGGGGCTCCGTCGTCTCAAGAGACGCCTCGACCTCTGGAGGACGCAAGCTGCGCCAGCACCCTCAACCTCGTCGAGCATCCCGTGTACTACTTCAGCACGGTGCTATGAGATGCAAGGGCACGGTACCCCATGCCACAAAAACTCCTCCTCGCGCTACTAGTGGCCTCACGCAAGCTGCGCCACTATTTTCAAGGCCATCCCATCAAAGTCATCTCAGCATACCCCTTGGAAAGAGTACTCAGGAGACCCAACTCAGCTGGGAGGGTCGCTGAATGGAACATTGAACTACACGCATTTCAGCTAGAATTCAGTACGACCAGAGTCATCAAGGGAGCCGCACTTGCGGATTTCGTGGCAGAATGGGCAGAAGCGCCGGGTCTCAAGGCAGGCGAAGACCGATCACTTTCCTCGGGAAGTGAAGCACCGGACGGCTGGGTCATGTACTTCGATGGGGCGTTCTCCCGACACGGTGCGGGAGCTGGCGCAGTGCTAGTATCCCCTACCCAGGACAAACTCTACTACGCCGTACAACTCTGCTTCCAGCATGGAGAAAAGGTCTCCAACAACATAGCGGAGTACGAAGGCCTAATAGCAGGCTTGAAGACCGCAATTGCCTTAGGGGCAAAGCGCCTCATCATCAAGGGAGATTCACAGCTCCTCGTCAACTTCTCCAACAAGATATACGAGCCAAAGGACGAGCACATGGAAGCCTACCTCGCTGAGGTTCGCAAGATGGAGAAGCAGTTCTGGGGGCTGGAGTTGCAACACGTGCCCTGGGGCACCAATCAGGAAACTGATGACATTGCCAAGAGGGCATCTCGGCGGCTGCCTCAGGAGCCTGGCGTCTTCGAGGAGAGGCTCTTCAAACCCTCGGCGGTGCCGTCACTGTCGAGCACGGCGCAACCAAGGGAGGAGCTCCCTCAGCCGCGTGCCTCAGGAGCCCCGGTCCGCGGCCCGGCCTTAGGGGCACGCCTTCTCCTGGCGTTAGAGCCTCAGGAAGGGTGTTCGATCCCGGAGCTCAAGAACTACCTGATGCAAGGGACTCTGCCGGAGAACAAGGAGGAAGTGGAGCGTGTGGCGCGGCAGGCCACGGCTTATTGCATCAAGGATGGAGAGCTCTACAGGAGGCGACCGAATGATGTGTCCCTACGTTGCATCTCCCGAGAGCAAGGGAAGGAGCTACTGGCGGACATACACGGCAGTGACTGCGGGCACCACTCATCATCACGAACCCTCGTCGGCAAGGCATTCCATAGCGGATTCTACTGGCCCACGGCGCTCGTCGACGCCGTTGAGCTAGTGAAGGCTTGCGAGGCCTGCCAGTTTCACGCTAAGCAGATCCATCAGCCTGCGGGGGGTCTACAGCCTATACCGGACACACCATCAGGTCATGACTGCCCTCGGCTGATCAACACCCCGCAGTCCTACCTAGGCTCGTCAAAGAGGCCATCACGCCGGTCTACATCCTAAGCGTGCAGGGGTCTTGGGCCCATCGCCCTTTGCACTCTTGCATGTTGCATACGCGGCCGGTGAGTAGACCTAGCCCCTCTTATACAAGGCAAGGCGTTCTAGTCCAACCTGGCATGCGCTACTCCATCACTGACGTCCATTCAGCTTTTGGCTGATACATACGATGCAGAGTGCCCATATTTATTCCCGCATGATGGTTAGTGCTCTCAGGCCAGAGGCCCTTCGGATCAAATATCCAAATCATAGTGGATTAGGAATGCGCGGTAACGAGCAAAGACTCATGATCGTTGTGACCCCGTCGCCCCGTCTCGAGGACTCGCGGCAAGGGCTAAGAATGCTCGGCCACGCCTCATAATTATCTCACGGGCACCTTCCAGGTCAACCCGACTCCACATCAGTCGCAATTAATCTCGCGCGGGTACCCCTCGGGGCCGACCAGTCTTTAGTAACGTGGTTCAGTGTAAAGTCATAGTAACCATAGTAACCATGTGTCTAACACCAAGGGGAACCCTGAGGAATCACCCTCGATGGAATTCCACCTGATGTTATCGTCAAGGTGAACGAAGGAGGAATCACCCTCGAGGTCTACTCTTGAGAAGTTGCACGACAGTGTCGTTATCGGAGTGGAGAAGGAGGAATCACCCTCGATGACCATAACCAATGAACTAACCTACAAGGTTAACATCAGAAGTGCTATGAGGTATCACCCTCGGCACTCGATAGTAACCCAGTAGTGTCGAGCAACTAAGGGGAAAGTGATGTGAGGTGCCAGTGCCTGGTCTTCGATCCCATTGATCGGGTCTTCTGATAATCTAGCGGGGCAGTCGGGACAGAGTGGGGGGTCTCTGATGGGTCACTAACCAGCCTATACTAAACAGTTTAGGATAAGCAGGTAGGTAACAACAGTAGGTTACAATAAAGAGGCTATGCAGCAGAAAATAGGATAATAGTAGTAGCAACAAATTCTAATGCAAGCATAAGAGAGAAGGGAATGGACGATATCGGAATGCTCAAGGGGGTTTTGCTTTCCTGGAAGCTCTGTTGTAAAGGAAGAACTATCGTTGATGTAGTCGATCACAGGGGCATCATCGGTCTTGGGGTCTACCGGAGCGAAGAGGGTGAAGAACCAATAAATATAAAGCAAACAAGGCATCATAAAGCAGAACATGGTAATACGTGGTGTTATGGGTGAACTAACGCGGTGCTAGACATTGCAGACGGAGAAGGAAAACATCCGGAGGGGTTTTGCCGGCGTCAAACATTTTCCGGACAAATGAAAAGAGAGGGGACGGTTCCATTTTCAGCATGCTAGGGGCATGTGACAGATGAACGGACCGTGTATTCGGATTCATTGTATTTTTCTAAGCAACTTTCATGTAGAAAACATTTTCATCCGAGTTACGGTTTATTATCTACGATTTTCTAAAGATTTATTCATTTTCCGGAATAATTTTTATTAACAGAAATTCATTATGACATCAGCATGAGGTCAGAGTGAGGTCAGCAGTCAGACCCAACTGGTCCAGGTCAAACCTGACCAATGGGACCCACTTGTCATTCATAGTGGGTTAACAGAATCTAAATTAATCTAAACTGGAGTTAATTGGGGAATGGGCCCCACATGTCAATGACTATTTAGTCTAACGAATTAAGTTATTTTATAAAAACGTATTTAGACTAATTAACAAAGAGGGTGACCCACTTGTCAGGGTCAACCATGTACAGTCAGCATAGTTGACCCGGTCAACTAGTCAACTGGGCCCGCGGGACCGAGTTGCCAGTGACCCAGACGCGGCCACATGGGCACCATGTTGGCGTCGGCGCTGGAATAGCTCTGGCGTGGCTTTTCACGGCGACCGAACACCGGCGAGCCTCAGATTCATGCTACGGTGGGTCTCCGGACCCACGGCTAGGTGCGTTCGACGTGGCTCGACATCGCGCGTGATGGCGCTACCATTTGGACTCGAGGATGGCCGGAACGTCACCGGCGGCGAGAGTGGCGGGGACCTGAAGCATGGCGAGCTTGCGAGCAATGAATGTGGCGGCAAAACGAACGACACACAACTCCTACGACGACTACTCGAGGCCATAAGTGCGATGGTGAGCTGGGCGGCCCGGGACGGGCTCTGCCGTGACGGTAGCGAGCTCGACAGTGGAGAAATGGAACAGCAATGGCGGCACATCGCGCATAGCTTGCTATGGCGCGAAAACAGAGCAAAGGCAGGGCGAGGAAGGGGCGGAGCTCACTGAGCGACTCACGAAAGGCCAATGGGGGAACGGGAGCGCAGAGGCGAGCTGAATCGAAGACGATCTCCGGCGCGTCCGAAGGTGGAAGACAACGGTGGAGGGGATGCTGCGGTGACTCCTGTCTCGGTCTAGTGGCACCGGAGGTCGTAGCAGTTGGCAGCGATGCTTCTTGGCATGATGGCGTGGCTTGGGGACGACGGTGGCCGCGGTCAGCTCGTTGGTGAGGCCATGGGCGCGTACGGGAGAAGGGATCTGGTGAGGGGGGTGGGGGGCGAGGCGGAGAGGACCAGGGAGGGGGCACGAAGGGGAAGTAGGTGATCTAGGGTTGGCTAGGGCGTCACCGGCGACCTTGTCCACGCGGGACGACAGTGGATGGCCGACACGTGGCCATCGCAGCCATGTGCGTCCGCACGGCATCCACGGCGCCCCTGTGAATAGAGGTGGAGGGAAATTGGGGAACCCGGTGGGCTGGGCCATGCTGGGCCTTAGGACAGAGGCCAGGTAGGCCTTTTTTTGATTTTCTGCTTTTCTCTTTTTATTTAAAACAGAGGCAACTAGGAAAAGGTTTGGGCTACCAAAAGACTTTGAAAAAAATGTGGTACTAGGCCCCGTAAATTCTTTGTAGTATTTGGCACTACCATAAAAAATTTGAGGGGCAACTGAACCCATTTGGATTTTGCACAAATAAAATAGCATTTTAAAATGTTGAAATGGCACTATTTTAATTGCTATAGTCCATCTTGGCTTGAAGGTGGTGTTGTTTTCCTTAACAATCATTTGTTATGGAATTTTGGCTAAATGATGAACTATTTTGCAGCAACTTTTGTGCAACTTCATATTCCACTTGCAAATTGAATTTGGTTACAAAGTGGGATTTCAAATGATATTTGAACCAAAGGTGATCAAGCACTGCTTAGCAAGGTGATTAGCTTAATCACAGAGGGTTACTGTAGCATGACACTGGGGGTGTTACAAATATCCTCCACTACAAGAAATCTCGTCCCGAGATTTAAGAGGTGGAGTAAGGAGAGCAAAGTTGGTTATGAAATCCTAATGAATCTTCTTTTTCATGTTGCTCTCATCGAAGAGGTTGATCCATAGCGTTGATGTCTTCAATTCGCTGCATCAGGGCATCATGATGAAGTCCTCATCCTTTCTTCAGAAACTCCATTGTACTTATGAAAGAATAAGGGGGGTATTCCGGGAGAACGGACCTCCCATGTGGTTTCTTGTTGACTATCTGGTAGATATCAGCGGGGAAGGTGGCGGAAAGTAACTCTCGAATTGAAACTTAAGAAGATATTGAGAGCAAAGTAAGAAGGTACCATGAGAAGTTTCGAGCAGGTAGGTAATCGTTGGATGCCTGAAAACAGGGCGTAAAAGGGGTTCAGAGCAGCGGGAATAAGTATTGTGTCTGATACAAGAATTGATTATCTGTAGGATAGTGACTCGTGAATTACATACGGAGTCAAGCATGAGGAATAACTTTGGCAACAGGGGTGTACATGAGAGTCTGGTTTCGATCTTGTGGAGTTGTGGGTTATGGGCCCACCATGTGGTTTAAAAGTAGGAAGGGCGGTGACGTCTTGTACGATCATGTAGGCAAGACATGTCAGAGGTTAGCCTGTCAGTTATGTTGGCAACAACATCGGTACCAAGGGCGAGGGACGAAGAGAACCATCTTCCTGGTCGTTGAACGAGGCGGACCAATAGGCAAAGTTCTCGTCCGTCGATGGTTACCAGAATGTCATCAACAATAGTAACAGGTTCTGACTGACAGAGTTGTACACTGAGGTGCTTACAAAAGTTGTGACTTGTTACTACTTAGATCATATAAACCTCAAGAAGGTTAAACAAAACAATGGAAAGGAAAATGTGATTATCAGATTAAACAGAACAATGGAAAGGATAAATGTGTTTAAACACATAATTCAGGGGTATATCCTTCTCAAGGACAGGAAGAGCATGATATTCATGATAGGATAGAAAGTAGAAAATCACTTAGGTAAGGGGAAAGGAATTTCATGACATTACCCATACAATGATGTTTGGATAATGGATAAGGAAAATTAGCATTGTGGTTCCAAATGTTTTTATTGAAAATCGAAGTACCACAGACATGCTTTGAGATAGCATTGACATGGTCTCCAAGCAAAGGTCGAACTTGGATACACAATGGATTCATCAGGAACAACTTATATAATAAATCTTACAATTTCCTCATGGAAGAATGGTTACCTTGCTAAAAAAGGAAACTATAACAATAGGTCCTCCGGCCAGGTGTGCTAGGCATGACATCACCTTACCGGGTCATATAAAGACCAATGTTATAACTCTTGGATATATGTTCCAACCATCATATCTGATCCGAGATTCGGATCTGATTGATGTCGTGATACCTCAGACTCAGGATGCCTGAGAAGAAAAGGTGCGAGACAAATTGACAAGATGACATTGTAAGATCCTCAGGACATGAACTATGTAAGCGAGTTCATCATTAAACCAAGGAGGGGATGAGGGGGTGGCTGATGGAGTCAGCGACAATTCCTCGAGATTTCCAAAAAGACGGATTTCCATGATTATTTGAAAAAAGGAGATAACATTTGTCAGATCAAATGATATAATGATGTATGCTCGAGGAGAACACCCACGAGCAAACATTGGTTGAAAGGTGCACCCGAAATATGGGCTTAGGTAGCATGATCAATGTTAGTATGGTGATCTGATAACCAATACACAAAGAATGAAACTATCATTCATTAACTTACAAGCAATAGGGTTGCTAGAAGTTTTAAATTTTTCACATCACAGTCCATTTGTCGGTATTCCGGTTAGAAATAACACGGGGACTAAGGAATGAAGGAAGATGGGAAGAAGTATCACTTGTACCAAGAATTTTTAAGAGGTGGTGAAATTCTCATGGCATCCTTGACATAAAAGATAGTAATACTCCAAGGTAGAACATAACATAAGTCGGATAGCAAGAAACTCAAGGTACATCGCAAAACTAGAACAAGTTTTGTGTTGGGAGGGAAATCAAGAATGTTGTCGATGTTAACACAAATCATCGAGGGGGCAAGCATGGAATTTCTCATCAGGAACTCAATGTACGTCTCAGAAGAAGTTAAAATGTTGACGATGATCACGACACATTTATCGAGAGGTTTCAAGAAGATGTAATCGATCGGCGATGACATCAAGTCAAAGGAATGATGAAGCGCAAGGTTATTGGAACCACGAGTATGACATAAACTCGAAATCAAGCTTGTTGTTCAAGGCAAAATGATATGACAAGGAAGATTGATGTAATCTTAGCTCATCGTTGAAAATTGTGCTCCGGGAAGAAGGACCAGGTAGCACAGTTAAAATTTAGCATGATAATGGTATAGACGATCAGGCTAGGAATGACTTGAAGGGTTAATAAACTCATGAGCAACAAAGATTACTTAGAGCTATTGAATCGGAGTGCAGAATTGATTCACTTAAAGGTGTATTTGAGTGTCTAACAACTCGGAACCCGGAAAAATTGGGATCGGTGAGAAATAATACTTGAAGAACTCATAAGAAGTAATATTGTTCTATGATATTGTCGAGATACCACGGGTAATACTCGAAGGTAGATCATAACAGAGGTTGGGCAGGTGCATTGATCTACAGAGGACAAGTGGTTTAACTTGTCTGAGAAATTGAATCAAGGGGAACAATATGGTCAGAACCACATTTGTAAATGATCAAACCACAAAGACAAGAATTTATAACAAGGGGGTAACTATTCTACAAGAAGCTTCCATGATAAGATTTACATCGTGTCCATGGGCATGAACAGAAAGTTCAAGGTCAACTCCCACTTCTTCAATGCATAACCTTCCATTCACTTCTCGCTTTGATGAAGTTGTAGTGTTGAAATTATATCTGGCAAAACACCAGAATAGTATGACTCGTGAAAACTCCTGGGTTCACACAGATTAGGGAAGGCATAGGTTCAACCCCTTGGGGCATCTTAGGAACATATACCACAAGTTTCAGGAGTAATTAACACAAGATCGAAAGCAGAGCATGTTTGACAAAAGGAGAGGATACAATTTACCAAAGGCATTATGTATCCAAGGAAAGGCTCACAAGGTTATAGAATATGAAGGATGCTGTCGGATAAAATCCAACAAGGGGTCTAGCGGTCCACAACGGAGCTGACGTGAATATCGGTACTCAACCAGAGGAAGAGGAATGCAAAGGCATCGTATTATAGAACATCTGGATAATTTCAAAGTTTAAATGCAAGGAATTATGGTTTCTAAATGGGGGATCGAAAGCAAAAGCTCTGCTCAAAAGATAAGCAAGTTGAATAGACATAGACCGCAAATCATTCAAGGTTTGATTTACCGAGAACCAGCTCATGTCCGGAATGACAGTTGAGCCGAAGGATAATATATAAGGATCAACTGGTGATTGCGGGCATCCGCAAACATACCGAATCAAGGGCTCAAAATGACAATGACAAAGGATGCCAATGAACATTGCTAGACATATGGAACACTACCATAATGCATGCAGACAAGTATTTCAATAGCATAAGGCTGCTGAGGATTTTTGGAAGATCGAATAGTATTTCAAAGTATCTTGTGAATCACTTGATCCACTAGGGATGAACAAATCCTTGATAAGGGTGAGGAATTAATGTAAGGGCTTTCATGCGGTAATTATTTGCAAGGCAGTAAGTTCAAAGGGTTCTCGGGACAACGGAGAGTATTTTGTGACATCTTGTAATAACAAGAGCAACAGGGAATGAATGTAAGGATGGTGAGCATATATAATTATCCATATAGATTTATCGGTGGTAGGGAATTACAACGGTTAAGGGCACAAGGGTCTCGGGAAATCATCGGAGAGTATCTTCAGAATTGTCTGGTGCACCAAGCAATCATCTGGAGTAAGGGGCTCTCCGGGAGAAAGTATTTACGAGAACCTAGAGTTAGAGTTAGCAAAATCATTTAACCCGAATAGAAGAGAGATCAGAGTCCCAGAGTAAATATGAGGAATAAAAGATGCTAATACCACTCAATGGCGACGTGGGCTCATATGACACACAACCATGTTAGTAAAGTATTTCAGTGACTAGACTCAACTTCGGCCAAGGAGTTGGAAGGGGGCTACCTACAGGCAGTCGGCTCTGATACCAACTTGTGACACCCCCGATTCAATCGTGCACTAATCATACACGCAAATGTGAACGATCAAGATCAGGGACTCACGGGAAGATATCAAAACACAACTCTAGACACAAATTAAAATAATACAAACTTTATATTACAAGCCAAGGGACTCGAGGGCTCAAATACATAAACTCGAATACAAACGGGTCAGCGTAAGCCACATTGAGGGAATCCTGGATTAGGGGGTCTCCGGACAGCCGGACTATACCCTTTGGCCGGACTGTTGGATTATGAAGATACGAGATTGAAGACTTCGTCCCGTGTCCGAATGGGACTCTACTTGGCATGGAAGGCAAGCTAGGCAATACGGATATGTATATCTCCTCCTTTGTAGCCGACCTTGTGTAACCCTAGCCTCCTCCGGTGTCTATATAAACCGGAGGGCTTTAGTCTGTAGGACAACATACAATCATACCATAGGTTAGCTTCTAGGGTTTAGCCTCTCCGATCTTGTGGTAGATCAACTCTTGTACTACTCATATTATCAAGAATAATCAAGCATGACGTAGGGTTTTACCTCCATCAAGAGGGCCCGAACCTGGGTAAAACATCATGTCCCATGCCTCCTGTTACCATCCGCCTTAGGCGCATAGTTTGGGACCCCCTACCGGAGATCCACTGGTTTTGACACCGACATTGGTGCTTTCATTGAGAGTTCCTCTGTGTCGTCGCCGTTAGGCTTGATGGCTCCGTCAATCATCGATAGCGATGCAGTCCAGGGTGAGACTTTTCTCCCCGGACAGATCTTTGTATTTGGTGGCTTCGCACTGCGGGCCAACTCGCTTGGCCATCTGGAGCAGATCGAGAGTTATGCCCCTGGCCACCAGGTCAGGTTTGGAAGCTTAAACTACATGGCCGATATCCGCGGAGACTTGATCTTCGACGGATTCGAGCCCCTGCCTAGCTAGTGCGCCACACGGTCATGATGAGCATGATTTAGCTCTGCCATCGGATAGTGTTCAGGAGATCGCGCCGGCAACCGCTCCGACCCTCAATTTGGAGCCAGTTGCGCCATCCATGGACGGGTGGATAGAACCCGCCATGGAGGCCATATCCTCAGCGGCAATCGAGCCGAGTATCGACCTTACCCTTCACGAGAGCCGTGATGCCAAGCTGCTGGATCCTTCCCCGGCCACGGACTCCGAACCGCGTGCGCCCGTGCCTATTGAATCCGACTGGGCGCCGATCATGGAGTTTACCTCCACGGATATCTTTCAGCACTCGCCCTTCGGTGACATACTGAACTCATTAAGGTCTCTCTCCTTGTCAGGAGAGTCCTGGCCTAACTATGTCCGGCAGGATTGGGATGCGGATGATGAAGAAATTCGCCGCCCACCCAGCACCCACTTAGTAGCCACTGTCGATGATTTGACCGACATGCTCGACTTCGACTCCGAAGACATCAACGGCATGGACGATGATGCAGGATGCGAACAAGAACCACTGCCCACAGGGCACTGGACAACCACCTCATCATATGACATATATATGGTGGACACACCCAAAGAAGGCAATGGCGACGGGACAGCGGAGGATGACCCCTCCAAGAAGCAACCCAAGCGCCGACATCAGCGGCGCCGCTCTAAGTCTCGCCAAAGCAAAAGTGGTGACACCTGCATAGGCGATAATAGCACTCCGGACAGTGCCGAAGACGACAACAATCCCCTCCAGCAAGATTTAGGGCAGGAGGATGGAGAAGCCAGCCCTCCCGAGAGACCGGCAGATGGGAGGCGGAGGATGATAATTACATGCCTCTATCCAAAGACGAGGCAAGCCTCGACGATGACGAATTCGATGTGCCTGAGGATCCCGTCAAACAAGAGCGCTT
The DNA here is from genome assembly GCF_002162155.2 of Triticum dicoccoides. Taxonomy (NCBI): domain Eukaryota; kingdom Viridiplantae; phylum Streptophyta; class Magnoliopsida; order Poales; family Poaceae; genus Triticum; species Triticum dicoccoides. The sequence goes on along the minus strand of NC_041390.1, from coordinate 438,581,159 downwards.
CAAGCACCGGCTTATAGCCAAGGCAAATAGCCTTAAGAAAAAGCAACAGCAGCTTCAAGCTGATCAGGATTTGCTAGCTGACAAATGGACTGAAGTCCTTGCGGCCAAGGAATATAAACTCAAACGTCCCTCCAAGAGTTACCCAAAGCGCAGGTTGCTACCCCGACTGGAGGAGGAAGCACCAAAACCTATATCTCCAGCGTATGACGCGGCTGATCGGTCACCTTGTGGCCGCGACAGAGAGGCATTTCAGCCAAAAGCTCAGCCCGCACCCTGACGTCACTCAAATAAAAATGTCAAGGCATGGGGAAATACGTCAGACCTGCGAGACGGATTGGAGGACAAAGCAAAACACGCAAGATCGATCTATGCATCACGAGGGTGCGCCACTACGCGAGACGATAACCGGCACGCCGGATACAGTAAAAGTAAGTTCGGCCGGGCCGAACACAGCGGACAAGACTCATTTGAGCCGCGTCGCGATATAGCCCAGTACAGAGGCGCTGCACACCCCCTATGCTTCACAGACGAAGTAATGATCACCAAATCCCAGAGGGTTTCAAACCCGTAAATATCGAATCATACGACGGCACAACAGATCCTGCGGTATGGATCGAGGACTTCCTCCTGCACATCCACATGGCCCACGTTGACGATCTACATGCCATCAAATACCACCCACTCAAACTCAAAGGACTAGCTCGGCATTAGCTCAACAGCCTGCCAGCAGAATCCATTGGCTGCTGGGAAGATCTGGAAGCCGCATTCCTCGACAACTTCCATGGCACTTATGTGCGACCACCAGATGCCGATGACTTGAGCCACATAATTCAGCAGCCAGAGGAATCGGCCAGGCAATTCTGGACACGGTTCCTACCAAAGAAAAATCAAATTGTCGACTGTCCGGATGCAGAGGCCCTAGCAGCTTTTAAGCACAACATCCACGACGAGTGGCTCGCTCGACACCTTGGCCAGGAAAAGCCGAAATCTGTGGAAGCCCTCACGACACTCACGACCCGCTTTTGCGCGGGAGAAGACAGCTGGCTGGCTCACAGCAATAACATATCAAAGAACCATGGTACTTTAGATACCAAGGATGGCATTGGCAGGTCACGTCGCAACAAACACAAGCGCTGCATCAACAATGACAATACCGAGGATACGATCTCTGCTTTGACAAGACGTGTCAAGAAACCGCCTCGCGTTATGTGCGGGGCTGGTTAAAGAAAAATGTTTCGAATAATTACCGGGCCACGGTGTGATGTCATGCTGCCAAAACGTGTTAGCAGATTAGATTTGTGGAAATATTATTCTCTCTACGGTGGTATGTGGAACTTATTTTGCAGGGTCGGATACTGTCCTTGTATTCAAACTCTTCCGTGGGGTATTTGGAGGGGAACCCGTCTTGCAATGCCAAAGACAACACTGCGCGCCGGACTCATCGTCATTGAAGCCTGGTTCAGGGGCTACTGAGGGAGTCCTGAATTAGGGGGTCTCCGGATAGCCGAACTATATCCTTTGGCCGGACTGTTGGATTATGAAGATACGAGATTGAAGACTTCGTCCCGTGTCCGGATGGGACTCTACTTGGCGTGGAAGGCAAGCTAGGCAATACAGACATGTATATCTCCTCCTTTGTAACTGACCTTGTGTAACCCTAGCCTCCTCCGGTGTCTATATAAACCGGAGGGCTTTAGTCTGTAGGACAACATACAATCATACCATAGGTTAGCTTCTAGAGTTTAGCCTCTCCGATCTCATGGTAGATCAACTCTTGTACTACTCATATTATCAAGAATAATCAAGCAGGACGTATGGTTTTACCTCCATCAAGAGGGCCCGAACCTGGGTAAAACATCGTGTCCCCTGCCTCCTGTTACCATCCGCCTTAGACGCACAGTTCGGGACCCCCTACCCGAGATCCGCCAGTTTTGACACCGACACACATTATCTGAGTACAAACATGAGTTAAACAAGTTTGCCTTAAGAAGGCTAGCACAAAAGCAACATTGATCAAAAAGGCAAGGCCTCGTGCCTGGGAGCCTCCTAACTACTCCAGGTCATCAGCGGCTGTCACGTAGTAGGCACCCCCGGGTAGTAGTAGTCATTAGTGGCGTCGTCTGGCTCCTGGGATCCGTCATCTGGTCACAACAATCAGGTATGGGGAAAAAGAAGTAGCAAAGCAACCGTGAGTACTCATCCAAAGTACTCGCAAGACTTACATTAGATCTAAACTAAATATGCATCTGTATCAAAGGAATGGGTGGTATCTGTGGACTAAACTGCAGAATGCCAGAAGAGAAGGGGAAAGCCTAGCCTATCGAAGACTAGCATCTTCAAGAAGCTCCAAGCATCTTGCAACATCAGAAGAGATAAGAGTGGCATATTATAATATTAGTAAGTATGCTGTAACATTGCCCAAAGACCACTTCCTCGACTCCCTATGAGGAAACAATCCCGGAGCCATCATATCCATTACATGCCTCAGCATCCAGTATCCAGTACTAGTTGTATCGATCAGGATACAACTCCGAGTGTCCGTTACCATAGGACAGGCTATCGATAGATGTTTTCTTCCCTGTAGGGGTGCACCAACTTACCCAACATGCTCGATCAACTCCGGCCAGACACACCATCAGGTCATGACCGCCCTCGGCTGATCAACACACTGTAGTCCTACCTAGGCTCGTCGGAGAGGCCAGCACGTCGATCTACATCCTAAGCACGTAGGGGTCTTGGGCCCATCGCCCTTTGCACTCCTCCACGTTGAGTACGCGGCTGGTGAGCAGACCTAGCCCCCCTTATACAAGGCAAGGCGTTCCAGTCCAACCCGGCACGCGTCGCTCCATCGCTGACATGTGTTGAGCTTTCGGCTGATACATACGACGCAGAGTGCCCATACTTATTCCCGCGTGATGGTTAGTGCTATCAGGCCAGAGGCCCCTCAGATCAAATATCCAAATCGTAGTGGATGAGGAACGCGTGGAAACGAGCAGAGACTCATTATCGATGAGACCCCGTCGCCCCATCTCGAGGACTTGCGGGAATGCTCGGCCACGTGCTACCTCTTGATCACCGCGTTGGTTTTCCCTTGAAGAGGAAAGGGTGATACAATAAAGCAGCGTAAGTTTTTCCCTCGGTTTTTGAGAACCAAGGTATCAATCCAGTAGGAGACCACGCGCGAGTCACCTCGTACCTACACACACAAATAAGTACCTCGCAACCAACACGATAAAGGGGTTGTCAATCCCTTCACGGCCACGTGCAAGAGTGAGATCTGAAAGAGATGATAATAATAAGATAAATATTTTTGGTATTTTTATGATATAGATTGAAAGTAAAGATTGAAAGTAAAGATTGCAAAATAAAATAGATGGTAAACTTGTATGATGGAGAATAGACCCGGGGGCCATAGGTTTCACTAGTGGCTTCTCTCAAGATAGCATAAGTATTACGGTGGGCAAACAAATTACTGTCGAGCAATTGATAGAAAAGTGAATAATTATGAGAATATCTAGGCATGATCATGCATATAGGCATCACGTCCGTGACAAGTAGACCGGAACGATTTTGCATCTACTACTATTACTCCACACATCGACCGCTATCCAACATGCATCTAGAGTATTAAGTTCATAAGAATAGAGTAACACCTTAAGCAAGATGACATGATGTAGAGGGATGAACTCATGCAATATGCTATAAACCCAATCTTGCTATCCTCAATGGCAACCATACAATACATGTCGTTTCCCTTTCTGTCACTGGGATCGAGCACCGCAAGATTGAACCCAAAGCTAAGCACTTCTCCCATTGCAAGAAAGATCAATCTAGTAGGCCAAACCAAACTGATAATTCGAAGAGACTTGCAAAGATAAACCAATCATACATAAAAGAATTCAGAGAGATTCAAATATTGTTCATAGATAAACTTGATCATAAACCCACAATTCATCGGATCTCGACAAACACACCGCAAAAGAAGATTACATCGAATAGATCTCTAAGAGAATCAAGGAGAACTTTGTATTGAGATCCAAAGAGAGAGGAGAAGCCATCTAGCTACTAGCTATGGACCCAAAGGTCTGAAGTAAACTAATCACACATCATCAGAGAGGCCATGGAGTTGATGTAGAGGCCCTCCGTGATCAATGCCCCCTCCGACGGAGCTCCGAAAAAGGCCCCAAGATGGGATCTCTTGGGTACAGAAGGTTGCGGCGGTGGAATTAGGTTTTCGTGGTGCTCCTGGATGTTTGCATTGTACGTAGATATATATAGGAGGAAGAAGTAGGTCGTTGGAGCAACGAGGGGCCCACGAGGGTGGAGGGTGCGCCCCCTGCCTCGTGGCCGCCTTGTTGCTTGCTTGACATCCACTCCAAGTCTCATGGATCACGTTTGTTCCAAAAATAACGCTCCCGAAGGTTTCATTTCGTTTGGACTCTGTTTGATATTCCTTTTCGGCGAAACACTAAAATAGGAAAAAAACAGCAATTTGGGTTGGGCCTCCGGTTAATAGGTTAGTCCCAAAAATGATATAAAAGTGTAAAATAAAGCCCATTAACATCCAAAATAGATAATATAATAGCATGGAGCAATAAAAAATTATAGATATGTTGGAGACGTATCAAGCATCCCCAAGCTTAATTCCTGCTCGTCCTCGAGTAGGTAAATGATAAAAACAGAATTTTTGATGTGGAATGCTTCCTAACATATTCTCAATGTAATTTTTCTTTATTGTGGCATGAATGTTCAGATCCGAAAGATTCAAGATAGAAGTTTAATATTGACATATAAATAATAATAATACTTCAAGCATACTAACTAAGCAATCATGTCTTCTCAAAATAACATGGCCAAAGAAAGTTATCCCCACAAAATCATATAGTCTGGCTATGCTCTATCTTCATCACACAAAATATTAGATCATACACAACCCCGATGACAAGCCAAGAAATTGTTTCATACTTTTGATGTTCTCAAACTTTTTCAATCTTCACACAATATATGAGCGTGGGCCATGGATATAGCACTATGGCGAAATAGAATGGTGGTTGTGGAGAAGACAAAAAGGAGAAGATAGTCTCACATCAACTAGGTGTACCAACGGGCTATGGAGATGCCCATTAATAGATATCAATGTGAGTGAGTAGGGATTGCCATGCAACAGATGCACTAGAGCTATAAGTGTATGAAAGCTCAACAAAAGAAACTAAGTGGGTGCGCATCCAACTTGCTTGCTCACGAAGACCTAGAGCAATTTGAGGAAGCCCATCATTGGAATATACTAGCCAAGTTCTATAATATAAAATTCCCACTAGTTTATGAAAGTGACAACATAGGAGACTCTCTATCATGAAGATCATGGTGCTACTTTGAAGCACAAGTGTGGTAACAGGATAGTAACATTGTCCCTTCTCTCTTTTTCTCTCATTTTTATTATTTTTTTATTTGGGCCTTCTTTCTTTCTTTTTCTTTTGGCCTCTTTTTTTGTTTCTTTCTTTTCGTCCGGAGTCTCATCCCGACTTGTGGGGGAATCATAGTCCTCCATCATCCTTTCCTCACTGGGACAATGCTCTAATAATGATGATCATCACACTTCCTTTTACTTACAACTCAAGAATTATAACTCAATACTTAGAACAAAATATGACTCTATGTGAATGCCTCTGGCGGTGTACCAGGATATGCAATGAATTAAGAGTGACATGTATGAAAAAATTATGAACGGTGGCTTTACCACAAATACGATCTCAACTACATGATCATGCAAAGCAATATGACAATGATGAAGCGTGTCATAATAACAGAACGGTGGAAAGTTGCATGGAAATATATCTCGGAATGGTTATGGAAATGCCATAATAGGTAGGTATGGTGGCTGTTTTGAGGAAGGTATATGGTGGGTTTATGGTACCGGCGAAAGTTGCACGGTACTAGAGAGGCTAGCAATGGTGGAAGAGTGAGGGTGCGTATAATCCGTGGACTCAACATTAGTCATAAAGAACTCACATACTTATTGCAAAAATCTATTAGTTATCGAAACAAAGTACTACGCGCATGCTCCTAGGGGGATAGATTGGTAGGAAAAGACCATCGCTCGTCCCCGACCGCCACTCATAAGGAAAGCAATCAATAAATAAATCATGCTCCGACTTCATCACATAACGGTTCACCATACGTGCATGCTACGGGAATCACAAACTTCAACACACGTATTTCTCAAATTCTCAACTACTCAACTAGCATGACTCTAATATCACCATCTCCATATCTCAAAACAATCATCAAGTATCAAACTTCTCTTAGTATTCAATGCACTTATATGAAAGTTTTTTTTATTATTGCCATGTTTTTTTAAAGGACTCTCAAAATAATATAAGTGAAGCATGAGAGATCAATTATTTCTATAAAATAAAACCACCGCCGTGCTCTAAAAGATATAAGTGAAGCACTAGAGCAAAAACTATAAAGCTCAAAAGATATAAGTGAAGCACATAGAGAATTCTAATAAATTCTAATTCATGTGTGTCTCTCTCAAAAGGTGTGTACAGAAAGGATTATTGTGGTAAACTAAAAAGCAAAGACTCAAATCATACAAGACGCTCCAAGCAAAACAGATATCATGTGGCGAATAAAAATATAGCTCCAAGTAAAGTTACCGATGAACGAAGACAAAAGAGGGGTTGCCTTCCAGGGCATCCCCAAGCTTAGGCTTTTTGGTGTACTTGGATTTACCTTGGGGTGCTGTGGGCATCCCCAAGCTTAGGCTCTTGCCACTCCTTGTTCCATAATCCATCAAATCTTTACCCAAAACAGGAAAACTTCACAACACAAAACTTAAAAGAAAATATTCGTGAGCTCCGTTAGCAAAAAAAAACAAAACACCACTTCAATGTACTGTAATAAAATAATTATTTATTTATATTGGTGTTAAACCTACTGTATTCCAACTTCTATATGGTTTATAAACTCTTTTACTAGCCATAGATTCATCAAAATAAGCAAACAACACACGAAAAACAGAATCTGTCAAAAACAGAACAGTCTGTAGTAATCTGTAACTAACGCAAACTTCTGGAACCCCAAAAATTCTAAAATAAATTGCTGGATGTGAGAAATTTATCTATTAATCATCTTCAAAAATAATTAACTAAATAGCACTCTCCAATAAAAAATGGCAGCAATTCTCGTGAGCGCTAAAGTTTCTATTTTTTCAGCAAGATCAAAAAGACTTTCCCCAAGTCTTCCCAACGGTTCTACTTGGAACAAACACTAATTAAACACAAAAAACACAACAAAAACAGAGGCTAGATAAATTATTTATTACTAAACAGGAGCAAAAAGCAAGGAATAAAAATAAAATTGGGTTGCCTCCCAACAAGCGCTATCGTTTAACGCCCCTAGCTAGGCATAAAAGCGAAGATAGATCTAGGTGTTGCCATCTTTGGTAGGCAATTCTTCAATAAGACACCTATAACTCTTAGGAGTTTCTTTCCTTTTATTAATTATCAAACTCCTAGGCACAAAATCAAGAAATTCATTTGTAGCAAAAGGTTCCTTAAGGATAGTGAGAAAGTTGGGGTGAACACTTATGGATTTGAGATCCGCACTTCCCTTACTAGAGGTTTCACCCTTATTTTTAGGAACATACATCAATTTGGCAATCTTAGCATTAGGAGGAGTATTTTTCACAGAAGAAAAGGCCGACCCTAGGTTGGTAATAATATCCTCAATTTTATCAATTCTAGTGGAATCTTGATCTATCTTTTCATTAACCAAAGGTCCCTTTTCTTTAAAAAATTTAAGAGCAACTCCTACCTTAGATCTATATTGGTTAATTTGGTTATGGATCTTTGTACCCAAATTTTCAATTAACTCTATGGTGGCAACTTTATTTTCAATAATTTCAAGCCGTTGCATCATATGTTCCAAAGTTAAAATAGTTCCATTAACCAAGAGAGGTGGTGTGCCAAACAAATATATCATAGCATTATAAGAATCAAAAGTATGGCCTCCCAAGAAATTTCCTCCGATAATGGTATCAAGAATATATCTATTCCAAGGAGTGATGCCTACATAAAAATTGCGAAGAAGAACAGAACTAGATTGCTTCCTAATAGATCTATTTTGTGCATTGCAAATTCCGAACCAAGCATCTTTTAGATTTTCTCCCTCCCTTTGTTTAAAATTAAGGAACTCATTCTCGGGAGATAAAGGAGTAGATAAAGGACTAGCCATAACGACGAAGCAAGCAAAAGAAAGGGTGAATGAAAAAGAGGGCGAATAAAACAGCAAGGGTGAAGTGGGGGAGAGGAAGACGAGAGGCAAATGGCAAATAATGTATTGCGAAGGATAAGAGTTGTGATGGGTACTTGGTATGTCTTGACTTGGCGTAGATCTCCCTAGCAACGGTGCTAGAAATCCTTCTTGCTACCTCTTGAACACTGCATTGATTTTCCCTTGAAGAGGAAAGGGTGATACAGTAAAGCAGCATAAGTATTTCCCTCAGTTTTTGAGAACCAAGGTATCAATCCAGTAGGAGACCACGCGCGAGTCACCTCGTACCTACACACACAAATAAGAACCTCACAACCAACACGATAAAGGGGTTGTCAATCCCTTCACGACCACTCGCAAGAGTGAGATCTGATAGAGATGATAATAATAAGATAAATATTTTTGGTATTTTTATGATATAGATTGAAAGTAAAGATTGCAAAATAAAATAGATGGGAAACTTGTATGATGGAGAATAAACCCGGGGGCCATAGGTTTCACTAGTGTCTTCTCTCAAGATAGCATAAGTATTACGGTGGGTGAACAAATTACTGTCGAGCAATTAACAAAAAAGCGAATCATTATGAGAATACCTAGGCATGATCATGTATATATGCATCATGTCCGTGACAAGTAGACCAAAACAATTCTGCATCTACTACTATTACTCCACACATCGGCCGCTATCCAGCATGCATCTAGAGTATTAAGTTCATAAGAACAGAGTAACGCCTTAAGCAAGATGACTTGATGTAGAGGGATAAACTCATGCAATATGATGTAAACCCCATCTTGTTATCCTCGATGGAAACAATACAATACGTGTCGTTTCCCTTTCTGTCACTGGGATGGAGCACCACAAGATTGAACCCAAAGCTAAGCACTTCTCCCATTGCAAGAAAGATCAATCTAGTAGGCCAAACCAAACTGATAATTCGAAGAGACTTGTAAAGATAAAGCAATCATACATAAAAGAATTCAGAGGAGATTCAAATATTGTTCATAGATAAACTTGATCATAAACCCACAATTCATCGAATCTCGACAAACACACCGCAAAACAAGATTACATCGAATAGATCTGCAAGATAATCGAGGAGAACTTTGTATTGAGATCCAAAGATATAGAAGAAGCCATCCAACTACTAGCTATGGACCCGAAGGTCTGAAGTAAACTACTCACACATCATCGGAGAGGCCATGGAGTTGATGTATAGGCCCTTCGTGATCAATGCCCTCTCCGGCGGAGCTCCGGAAAAGGCCCCAAGATGGGATCTCTTGGGTACAGAAGGTTGCAGTAGTGGAATTAGGTTTTCATGGTGCTCCTGGATATTTGCGGGGTACATAGATATATATAGGAGGAAGAAGTAGGTCGGTGGAGCAATGAGGGGCCCACGAGGGTGGAGGGCACGCCTAGGGGGTGGGCGGCCCCCTGCCTCGTGGTCATCTCGTTGATTGCTTGACGTCCACTCCAAGTCTCCTGGATCACGTTTGTTCCAAAAATAACGCTCCCGAAGGTTTCATTCTGTTTGGACTCCGTTTGATATTCCTTTTCAGCGAAACACTAAAATAGGCCAAAAAACAACAATTTGGGCTGGGCTACCGGTTAATAGGTTAGTCCCAAAAATGATATAAAAGTATAAAAGAAAGCCCATTAACATCCAAAATAGATAATATAATAGCATGGAGCAATCAAAAATTATAGATACATTGGAGACGTATCACCACGCCTCGTAATTATCTCGCGAGCACCTTCCAGGTCAACCCGACTCCACATAACTCACAATTAAGCTCGCGTGAGTACCTCTCGGGGCCGACCCATCTTTAGTAACATGGTTCACTGTAAAGTCATAGTAACCATAGTAACCGTGTGTCTAACACCAAAGGGGAACCCTGAGGAATCACCCTCGATGGAATTCCACCTGATGTTATCATCAACGTGAACGAAGGAGGAATCACCCTCGAGGTCCACTCTTGAGAAGTTGCACGACAGTGTCATTATCGGGAGTGGAGAAGGAGGAATCACCCTCGATGACAATAATCGATGAACTAACTTACAAGGTTAACATCAGAAGTGCTGATGGAGTATCACCCTCGGCACTCGATAGTAACCCAGTAGTGTCTAGCAACTAAGGGGAAAGTGATGTGTGGTGCCGGGGCCTGGTCTTCGATCCCGTTGATCGGGTCTTCTGATAATCTAGCGGGGCAGTCAGGACAGAGTGGGGGTCTCTGATGGGTCTCTACCCAGCCTATACTAAACAGTTTAGGATAAGCAGGTAGGTAACAACAGTAGGTTACAATTAATAGGCTATGCAGCAGAAAATAGGATAACAGTAGTAGCAACAGATTCTAATGCAAGCATAAGAGAGAAGGGAATGGGCGATATCAGAATGCTCAAGGGGGGTTTGCTTGCCTCAAAGCTCCGATGTAAAGGAAGAAGTGTCGTCGATGTAGTCGATCAGAGGGGCATCATCGGTCTCGGGGTCTACCGGAGAGAAGAGGGGGAAGAAACAATAAATATAAAGCAAATAAAGCACCATAAAGCAGAACATGGTAATATGTGGTGTTAGGGGTGAACTAACTCAGTGCTAGACATAGCAGACAGAGAGGGAAAACATCCAGAGGGGTTTTTTCCGGTGTCAAAGGTTTTCCGGACAGATGAAAAGAGAGGGGACGGTTCCATGTTCAGCATGCTAGGGGCATGTGACAGATGAACAAACTACGTATTCGGATTCATTGGATTTTTCTGAGCAACTTTCATGTAGAAAAGATTTCCATCTGAGTTACGGTTTATTATCTTTGATTTTCTAAAGATTTAAACATTTTCTAGAATAATTTTTATTAACAGAAATTCATTATGACATCAGCATGAGGTTAGAGTGAGGTCAGCAGTCAAACCCAACTGGTCTAGGTCAAACCTGACCAATGGGACCCACCTGTCATTCATAGTGGGTTAACAGAATCTAACTTAATCTAAACTGAAGTTAATTGGGTAATGGGCCCCACATGTCAATGACTATTTAATCTAACTAATTAAGTTATTTTATAAAAATGTATTTGGACTAATTAACAAAGGGGGGACTCACTTGTCAGGGTGAACCGTGCACATTCAGCACAATTGACCTGGTCAACTGGGCCCGCGGGACCGAGTTGCCAGTGACCCAAATGCGGCCACGTGGGCGCCACGTTGGCGCCGGCGCTGGAACAGCTCTAGCAAGGCTTTTCGCGGCGGCTGAATGCCGACGAGGCTCAGATTCGCACTACGGTGGGTCTTCGGACCCGCGGCTAGGCGCGTTCGACACGACTCGACGTCGCGCGCGCCATGGAGCTACCTGTTCGGCTCGGGGATGGCTGGAACGTCACCGGCGGCGAGAGCGGCGGGGACCTAAAGCACGCCGAGCTCGCGAGCGACGAATGTGGCGGCAAAATGAATGGCGCACAGCTCCTATGATGACTACTCGAGGCCATAAGCGCGTTGGTGAGCTCGGCGGACCGGGACGGGCTCTACTGCAATGGTAGCGAGCTCGGTAGTGGACTAATGGCGGCGCGTCGCGCATAGCTTGCTACTGCACGGAAACGGAGCAAGGGCGGGGAGAGGAAGGGGAGGAGCTCACCAAGCGGTTCATGAAAGGCCCGTGGGGGAACGGGAGCGCAGAGGCGAGGCAGAATTGATGGGGATCTCCGGCGCGTCTGGAGGTGGAAGACGACGATGGAGGGGACGCTGCGGTGACTGCCGTCTTGGTCTAGTGGCACCGGAGGTCGTAGCGGTTGGCGGTGGTCCTTCTTGGCATGGTGGCGCGGCTTGGGGATGACGATGGCCGCGGTCAGGTCGGCGGTGAGGCCATGGGCTCGTATGGGAGGAAGGATCTGGTGAGGGGGGCGAGGCGGAGAGGACCAAGGAGGGGGCGCAAACGGGAAGTAGGCGATCTAGGGTTGGCAGGGGCGTCGCCGGTGACCTTATCCGCGTGGGACGACAGCGGATGACCGACACGTGGCCATCCCAGCCATGTGCGGCTGCACGGCATCCACAGCGCCCCTGTGAACAGAGGTGGAGGGAGACAGAGGCACCTGGTGGGCTGGGCCCTCCTGGGCCTTAGTCCAGAGGCCACGTAGGCCTTTTTTTGATTTTTTGATATTCTCGTTTATTTAAAACAGAGGCAGCTAGGAAAAGGTTTGGGCTACCAAAAGACTTTGAAAAAATGTGGGACTAGGCCTCGTAAATTCTTTGTAGTATTTGGCACTGCCACAAAAAGTTTGAGGGGCAACTGAACCCATTTGGATTTTGCACAAATAAAATGGCACTATTTTAATTGCTATAGTCCATCTTGGCTTGGAGGTGATGTTGTTTTCCTTAACAATCATTTGTTATGAAATTTTGGCTAAATGATGAACTATTTTGCAGCAAATTTTGTGCAACTTCATATTTCACTTGCAAATTGAATTTGGTTCCAAATTGGGACTTCGAATGATATTTTAACCAAAGGTGATCAAGCACTACTTAGCAAAGTGATTAGCTTAATCATTGAGGGTTACTGGAGCATGACACTGGGGGTGTTACAACCGGCTACTGTTCTACCAGCCCTCTCCACGGGGTCCTGTTCGACCACCCCTCCACGGGGTCCTGTTCATCCAGCCCTCCACGGGGTCCTGTTCATCCACCCCCCAACCGGCTTGATCGGGGTCCTATTCATCTAGCGGCAACACCACGGGGTCCTGTTCATCCACCCCCATCGGGAACTGTTCATCAATCCCCCCAACAACGCTCACTATACATCTAGAGGCAGCATTGATCGGCTTCAATTAGCAGCAGTAGCGAAGGAATCACTCGGGTTCAATTAACAGCAAGGGATCGATGGCTCGGGTTCAGTAATGTAGCTAGTGCAATCGCTTGCGTTCAGTTAGAGCCCAACGCCTCGCTCAGGTTCAGTTAGAGCCCAATGCCTCGCACACACGCACGTACGTACGAGAGAAACGTGCATCGCTCGGCCCCGACCACCCACCGTAACCGGGAACTCCCCCGATATTTTCCTCGCCCTCACTTCTACCATGGTTTTTTCCGAAATGGATGGCCCAAAGAATGTCATGCATCCGTGTCTCCGGCCTGCCCAGGACAAAAAGCCCATTTTCTGTCATGATTTTTTGTCATAGAAGTAGGACCCCACCACATCTATGATGATACCGGGTTTTGTCACAATTATCACCATAGAAGTGTCATAAGCATGACAGAGAAAAATTTCGTTCGACCCAGAATGTCACAGATGTGTCTTTTTTTGTAGTGGTTCCTCTGGCACGATGAAGTCTTCATCGCCGAGGCTCACATCCTCTTAGGAGATCGGTAGGTAATTATTGTCCTCCGAGTCCTTGTTCCCAACAGGGTTGCCGGGGTTTTCTTGCCCATCCTCCCAATCATCATGTTCGAATGTTGGCTCTACAGGGCTTCAGGGTATTCAGTGTTCTATAGAGTGTTATTCTCTTCGGTGCCGGTATTGTTATCTTTTTGGTGACGCGATTTTGAGCGGCACCGCTGACGTCGATGTTTTGGAGGTGCTTCGTCAGGCTTGTCCTCAACCGGATTCTCTTTGCCATCGTCGCCATCCTCTTTGGGTGTGTCCACCATGTACACGTCGTATGTGGAGGTGGCCGTCCACCGTCCGGTAAATGGAGGGTTTTGGCCTAGTTCGTCTCCGGCGTCATCGTCCATACCGTCGATGTCTTCGAAGGCGTAGTCAGCATGTCGGTTAGATCCTCGACAGTGGCTATGAAGTGGGTGGAGGTTGGGATGTAAAATTCCCCGCTCTTAGCCCCTAGTCTGGGCTGGGCATAATTTGGAAGCGATCCTTCCGCAATGGCGAGTGATCGCATTAAGTGTAGAGCCTCGTTTAAAGGCGAGGGTTGGACAGAGAAGCAAGAGTCCATGGGGTCGTCCGGAGTTGGAGCCTCCTGGCGGCGCCCACTTGGCACGGACCTCGCGAGTTTGGACTTAGAGTCCGGCGGAGTGTCCGACGCTTCTCTGGTTGCAAGCTCCATAAGTGCAGAGAGTCCGGCGGGCTCTAGACTCCCGTCTTCGGACCTGACGGCCTGCTCAGGATCTGAGGCCAGAGTGGTAATCGGGGTCGTGAACCCTTCAAGGATCAAATCTCCTCGGATATCGGCAACATAGTTTAGGTTCCCAAAACTGATCTGATGACTAGGGGCGTAACTTTTGATCTTCTCGAGGCGACCAATTGAGTTGGCTCTCAGCGCGAAGCCGCCGAACATGAAAATTTGGCCCGGGGGGGAATCTCCCCCAAAATAGCATCATTGTGGATGATCGAACGAGCCATCGAATCCTTCATCGAGGACACAGGGGAGCTCTCAATGAAAGCACCAATGTCGGTGTCAAAACCGGCAGATCTCGGGTAGGGGGTCCCGAACTGTGCATCTAAGGATCGAAGGTAACAGGAGGCAGGGGACACGATGTTTACCCAGGTTTGGGCCCTCGTGATGGAGGTAAAACCCTATGTCCTACTTGATTGACTTTGATGAGTATGGGGTTTACAAGAGTTGATCTACCACGAGATCATAATAGATAAACCCTATATGTCTAGACTGTATGATTGTGACTGCCTCTACGGACTAAACCCTCCGGTTTATATAGATACCGGAGGGGGTAAGGGTTTGTACAAAGTTGGTTTACAGAGAAAGGAATCTTCATATCCGAATGCCAAGCTTTCCTTCCACGCCAAGGAGAGTCCCATCCGGACACGGGGGAAGCCTTCTATCTTGTATCTTCATGACCCACTAGTCTGGCCCATGTCACATAGCCCAGACGCCCGGGGACCCCCTAATCTAGGACTTCCTCAGTAAAAAGGCACGGGTTGAAGAGGCGAGAGTTTCGTAGCACGATAGACAAAGATGCTAGCTTCAAATTTCGGCATAACAAGGCGTGGGTTGAAATTTCGGGAGAACAAGCTTAACGTGTACCGAAAAAAGGCAATTCGCACCTCATCACTAGAGAGAGCCATGTCCCATTTTACAATATTACTAGAAATGCATTTAAATACAACAAACAAACTAAAAAAAATGGGACAATAAACATAACGTGTATAGTACCAAAACAATTTGCACTTCCCTCAACAACAAAAAAACAATGTGTGTTGTCTAGCATATGGACTAAATTTGAGTACATTTTCCCTATTTTAATGGGATTGTACTCGGTTTAGTTATACAACCATCTAAATATTATCTTCACAACACATGACATGAATATAGGAGAAGTAAGTTCCTATATAAATACGAACTACATGTACATACAATCTCAAATTCAAACATATGTATCCATTTTATGTTGAATTCAAATCATAGTACATGTATGCTCTAGCTAGATGTTCGGAATCTAATCCATGTATGATACTATGTACAATGTGTTTAACACGCACAACACACACACAAACACCATTTAGACTAGTAAGGTACACGTGCATTGCATGCATGAGATTTGGCAACCAAATTATGGATAAATACCACATTATAGCATGCAAGCTTTGAGTCATATATGCATGATGTAGATGTTAGTTTAATTCTTGTAGTTCATTTCATTCAAAATCATCTAGTTTTTATAAGAAAGCTAATCTATTTTAAGATTCATGGAATTGTGCGTTGTAAAGCATAAAATAAAAACAAATAATGGCAAATCATGTAGGAAAACATTTGGGAAATTATGATACGGAAAATTCTAGAACAAAGAAGAAGTGCTTTGTGTTTTGAGGTTTGTGCATTATGCTTAAGTTCAACCATGGAGTCTTCTAGATTGTACATGTGGCAAAATCTGGTGGAATCTAGATGATATCCAACGGCCAGTAGTGCTCAAATTTGCCATCTCTGCACCATCGGATTGGCTTCATCCAACGGCCATCTTTCAAAGTTAAAGTTATCCGCACACTATATAAAAAATATATAATATAATATATAGGGGTATAGATATAGATATGTGATGTGAAAGCCACCCATCGTCTCCAATTAGAATAGTGTGTCCATGCACGGATGCGATGTGGCCAAACGATGTCTACCATCGGTATCTCTAATTCAAATCAGTCAGACCTTGTTCAATGTGTATACAATACAACATGCTTGTTTCCAAACCACAACGCACATATCTCAGTTATATTCATGCATGCATGGGTTTCAGACATCATGATCTCTTATTCAAATATTTGAATTCAACTTTACATTGATTATGACCTCACCTAGTCTTTTACACCCACACAGTCATCTTCTCTTTATAATTGTACCACTAACTTTCTCTCGTGCATGCATGCACACACACTACCAGTCGGCATTATCCATCGCACACATGCAATCTTTTTCTTCGGGTCGGTCTCCCATGCATGTACACACACACACACCTCCCCCTCTCCATCATATCAGGCATTATTTATCTCTCACGTGCATGCGCAACAATCAATGTTCCTCTATGTCTGTGTATATATAGCTAGGTCTCTCCTAGTTTTCCACACAAACTAATCGATCTATATATCTAGTGAGGTCTCACCCTCTTTCCCACGTCCACATCGATCAATCTATACCTCTCTATATAGGATTACATAGCTAATACACCCACATTAATTATATATCCAACGCCCCCCTCTCATCATCCATGCATTCCGCTTCATCTCTCAAACACACGCACAGTGGCGGAGACAGGGGCAGCAAGGGTTGAATCCTAATATGAATGTGATCATTAGACAGTGGCGGAGATGGGATGTTTCCTGTCCCTGTCTCCACTCAAACCTCTTTGAAAGAATCCTGCATTTTTCTATGCACAATCAAACACTCGTACAACCCTATAGGATTCAAGATGACATTCCACTCTAATCCCATGTTTTTCCTATTCCCACATTTTGGAAATCCTACGAATCAAAGAGGCCCTAGCTTTTTTTATAAAAACTAATTGATTTTGAATGAGATGAACTATAAGAATTAAACGAACGTCTACATCAGGCATATATGACTCAAAGCTTACATGCTATAGTGTGGTATTTATTCATAATTTTGGTTGCCAAATCTGATGAGTGCAATGCACATATACCTTACTAGTACTTCGAGTATGTGCAAAACACGTAAATTAGAATTCCAATGGCATGCTACATAGTGTCTCTCTTATAGTTCATGAAGCCACGTGGCACATGTGGAGGCGTTGTCGCGACCTCCTTGTGTGGATTGATCACAGTGACGTGCTGCTGGTTCCAGAAGAATGTACTCGTCCTCTCTAAGGCACACTGGCGGTACATGCACAAAGTGAAGATGTCCACGCATGCCACACACACACTCATTCCCTCGCACGCACACGTGGGTGCACGGGGGGACGCATTTTTGTACGAAAATCCACTCCATGTGATAATTTGACGCGTGTAAAGTCCTTCACTTCATTGATGGTCAATTAATACAGCGCATGCAAATTGGGTGGATGCGAGGGAGGAAGAAAGACATTACTACTCCACTGCGTGCATGCGAGTAGTTAAATCATGGGTTGCTACTTCCATTGGTCTCCTTCATATTTTGTGCCAATTTTTGACCATATTTTTAAGTAACACAATATTTATGCATGTCATAAAAAGTGGCACAAAAAAGGGGGCAAATAAACCAGGACGCAGGCAGCATGATCAATTTTTGCCAGAGCTACTGTTGGTGGCCTTTGTATTTAAATATGGACGGAGTGGAGTAGTACTATCTTTATCTTAGCCTCGTAGGGCTCTCCCAGTGCCTAAGCTCACCACCCCGCCTCACCCACCGGATCCTGCCATGGATAAATCCTTAGATCCCAGGATCCCGAGGGTTGCCCTCTCACTGCGGCCCGTGGCACTGCCGCCTTTGAGCGAAACCCACATGTGTTTTAGACAAGATCCATTGCTCTAGAATCACAGATCAGTGGCGCCGGAGGACATGCCAGGGCTGCGTTTGAGGTGGTGGGCAGCAAGGGCAAATTAGATCGAGGAAGCGTCGCATCGATTGGAGAGAAGTTCCAAGGAGCTGCGCCTGGCGCAACACAAGGCGGAGGCGCAAGTCGGTCTTAGGGAGAGATGCTGAGGGATGTCAGCATCTGGCAGCGTGATAACCCACAAGTATAGGGGATCGCAACAGTTTTCGAGGGTAGAGTTTTCAATCCAAATTTGTAGATTCGACACAAGGGGAGCCAAAGAATATTTGAAGGTATTAGCAACTGAGTTGTCAATTCAACCACACCAGGAGATTAATTATCTGTAGCAAGTAATCAATAGCAAAGTAGCTTGATAGTTTTGATAATAGTGACAGCAGCAACGGTAATAGTAATAGTGATAGCAGTAATTTAGTTGCAAATGTAACAGTGATGATAGCAGTAGTAACTTAGCAGAAACAATATAATATATATTCGTAGGTATTGGATCGGTAACTTGTTGGATGATATTCATCATGTGACAGTTATAACCTAGGGCTATTTGGTACTAGCTCGAGTTCATCGATATAATGTAGGCATGAATTCCGTAAATAGTCATATGTGCTTTATTAAAAGAACTTGCATGACATCATTTGTCCTACCCTCCCGTGGCAGCGGAGTCCATATTGGAAACTAAGGGATATTAAGGCCTCCATTTAATATAGAACAGAAACAAAGCATTAACACATAGTGAATACATGAACTCCTCAAACTATGGTAATCACCGTAAGAAGTCCCGGTTATTGTCACTCCGGTGTTACTGGATCATAACACATAGTAGGTGACTATAACTTGCAAGATCGGATCTAGAACATGGATATAATGGTGATAACATAAACGGTTCAGATCTGAAATCATGGAACCCGGTCCCAAAGTGACAAGCATTAAGCATGGCAAAGTCATAGCAACATCAATATAAGAACATAGTGGATACTAGGGATCAAGCCCTAACAAAACTAACTCAATTACATGATGAATCTCATCCAACTCCTCACCAACCAGCGAGCCTACGAAGGAATTACTCACTTCCGGTGGGGAGCATCATGGAATTGGCAATGGAGAAGGGTTGGTGATGACGAAGAAAGAAGATCCCCCTCTCCGGAGCCCCAAACAGAGTCCCGATCTGCCCTCCCGAGGAAGAACAAGGCTTGGCGGCGGCTCCATCTCGTGGATCGCGATAATTCTTTTCCCTCTCATTTTATCTCCAAAAATAGGATTTTATAGCATTGGAATCACGGTCAGCGGGGCCACCAGGTGGGGAAAACCCACCTGGGCGTGCCAGGAGAGGGGGGCATGCCCTGGTGGGTTGTGCCCACCCAGGTGCCCCTCTCTGGCAGGTCTTGGCTCCAGAAATTCTTATTCTTGATATAAAAAATCCTCGCAAAGTTTCGTCCCATTCTGAGAACTTTTATTTCTGCACAGAAACAACATGATGGTAGTTCTGGTGAAAACAACGTCAGTCCGAGGTTAGGTTCATTCAAATCATGCAAATTAGAGTCCAAAACAAGAGGAAAAGCGTTAGGAAAAGTAGATACGTTGGAGACGTATCAACTCCCCCAAGCTTAAACCTTTGCTTGTCCTCAAGCAATTCAGTTGATAAACTGAAAGTGAAAAAGAAAAACTTTTACGAACTCTTTTTCTCTTGTTTGCGTAAATAAGCTTAAAAAGCACCTAGGTTTTCAGCAAACATTATAACTAACCATGACAACAATAACTCTTAAAGATTATAATGACTCATATCAATGACATAATCAGCTAGCTAGCAATAATAAGGTATCTCAAACGGCAACACATTGTCAAAACAACCATGATATAATATGATAATAGTGGTATCTCGCTAGCCCTTTCTGAGACCGCAAAACATAAATGCAGAGTACCTCCAAAGTTCAAGCAACAACTAAACATTGTAATTCATAGTAGAAAAGATCCAGTCATGATACACCCAACATTAGCTACACACAATGCATAAATCTTGACAACTGTGCTCTTCTCAGTTTCTGGCGCTTGTTTTAGAAGGTGATGACACAACATAAAAGTAAATAGATTGTCCCTTCGCAGAGGGAAGTAGTGATTTGCAGAGGTGCCAAAGCTCAATTTTTAAAACAGAGATAAATGATATTTTGAGACATGCACCCTTCTCATTTACTTCACGACCATCAGTTATCAGTATCTCCCATGCTAAACAGGCTAGTGGCGGTTCCCAAGCGATAAGAGTAAAGATTTTGACTCCATTGGGAGTTTTTGTTTGATTGTTTGAGCGATTAACTCTTTTTGTATTTTGTAGTTTGAGACTAGGCATCCCTATTACCGCCCTTTTCTCGTGCGATGGCGAGTGAATAAACACTCAAACTGAAAATAACCTGCTTAGCATGGAAGATACCGACCACCTCCTGTCGTTCCATGAATGATCCAGGCACACAAAACAGATAATTTTTTGAAGTTTTTAGAGGCGGCACATGCAAATTTACTTAGGACGGCAGGGTAATAGCGTATATAGGTAGGTATGGTGGACTCATCTTGAATAACTTTGGGTTCAAGGTTTTTGATGTATAAGCAGAATCCCCACTTAGTACAGGCGAAGGCTAGCAATTTAGATTGAGAAGTGGCCAGCTAGAGAGCAACAACGATCATAACCATGCATTGTGCATAAGTAACATTGGACACTAGCATGAGTAGGATATGAACACCATGAACACAAATATTATAGAGGCTATGTTGGTTTTGATTCAACTACATGCATGAACATGTACCAAGTCAAGCCATTTGAACATTTAGAGGAGGATACCATATCATCATACTACATCACAATCATATTAACGCTATGTTGATATCCAATATAAATCATTATCAACTCCCAGCTACTTATGCATGGCATGAGAAACTATAATCTCTTATTCTCATTGCAAACATGTTTAATCATAATGGGCTGAATCATGGATACTCGGTTAAACATATTTACACAAACAAAACAAGTCGAGTTCATACCAGTTTCTCTCTGCCACGTCCAGTTCATCGAATGACGTCATTATTGGCTTTCACTTGCACGACCGAATGATATGAAAATAATAATAGTGCAAGAGTGTCATGGACTAAGCTGGCATCTGCAAACATTTTATTCAATAGGAGAAGACAAGGTAAAATGTGCTCTTTATTAGTTCAACAATTATTCAAATGAGAGCCACTCAACATTTTCATCGTGGTCTTCTCCTCGGTACAACTCGACTAAAAAGAAAAAAAATTCAGAGAAACACACTAAAATATTTTTGGAGTTTTTGGTTTTCTTTAGCAAGCAAATAAGGGAAAAGCAAAAACGAGAAAAAATATTTACACAGGAAAGCTCCCAACAAGCAAAAGAAGAACAAGGAAATCTTTTTGGGTTTTCTCTTTTTAATACTACAACTAAGCATGCATAGAAAGTAAACTAGCTACAACTAATTTTTTTGGTTCTTCTAAAGTTTTCAAACACACAAGAAGAAAGTAAGAAAATAAATCTAAGCATGAATGATACAATGAAAACGTGTGAGCACCGGCAAATGGAATGAGTGAACATGCATGTAAAGTCGGTGAAAACACATACTCCCCCAAGCTTAGGCTTTTGGCCTAACTTGGTAGTCGATCAGTAGCCTGGAGGGTAGTAGTCGGTGTGGTAGCTCACGGAGGCTCTAGGTGCGGATGCCTTGGCCCGCTGTGCTGCCTCTACTGCTGCGTTGTGAGCTCGGGCCTCGCTCTCAAGAACAAAATATCTTCCATTGCTGTGATAATCAAAAAGAGCAGGCGCAGGCAAATATGTTTGCATAGGAGATGTTTGGTTAAACAAAAGACTATAAGTGAATTTATCAGCATTTCCCTTGAGAATCTTATGGTCTTTCAAGGTGTTAAAGTCTAAATACTGCGTGCGTAGAATAGTATCAAAGGGTAGACGTGAAGCACCCGACCTTTGTGCTAAACGTGTGGCATAAATTCCACCATAGAACCAGCCGCTGTTAGCGTTGTGTTGAAGTCTGCGTGCAACAATGGCTGCAAGGTTATAGTCCCTTTTACCGGTGAGAGCAGTATGTATGAGGCTCAAGTCTGGAGCACAAAGCGTGCTACAGTCTTGCTTTCCTACTATGCATTTCCCGTTAAATAATGCAAAGTACTGAATTGTGGGAAAATGAATGCTCTTTATTCTACCTTGAGTAACTCCCCTTGTTTCACCGTAACAAAGGCTCGTCAAGAGTGTTTTGAACTCATCCTTTGGTGGTTCATCAAGCGAACACCAAAATGGGAGCTTACAGTGATAAGAAAAATTTTCTAGTGATATGGTAAATGGATTATCATAAAGCATAAACGACGCCCTAGACTCATGTGGAAAATATTTAAATCCTTTGACAAATGATTCAGTGAGAAGTTGGTGTTGCTCACACTTATCTGAGAGGTAGGGACCGAGGCCAGTATTATGAACATATTGTTAAAATTCCTCCTTAATGCCCACACGAACCATATACTCATCGCAAGGCCATAGGCATGTTTTGGTGGCGGCATCTCGTGTGGAACTTTCACTTGGTTCAACATAAGACCGGTGAGCAGAACTGTCACTAGAAGATGCCCCTGAGGATTGTCTCCTCGAAGAAATCCTTCCAAATAGGTTCATCATGTCCACGTACAATTTTCAAGCAACAATCACCTAAAACAGTTTCCGAAATGGAGCTTCGAGCAAAGAGATCGAAATCCGCGGGTTTGAGCTCAAGAACACGGGAGAGAGAGCAATGGAGATTTTTTTTCTGGAGGTAAGTGATGATGGGGGATGAAGAGGTAAGTGAGGGGGCCACATGGGGACCACAACCCACCAGGGCGCGCCTGGGGGTGCTCGCGCGCCCAGGTGGGTTGTGCCCACCTAGTGCACCTCCCTCTAATGTTTATTGCACCAAAAATTCTCAAATATTTAGAAAAAAATGTGTAAATTTTTCAGGGCATTCTGAGAACTTTTATCTTTGGGTCATTTTTTTATTGCACGGAAAATTCAGAAAATAGACTAAACATGGTATTTTATTTTATTGAACTAATAAAAACAGAGAATAAAAAGTAGGGACGGAAGGTAGTGCTTACCAAATTCATCAACTTCATACCGTTCAAAAATGATCCATTAATAAGGTTGATCAAGTCTTATTAACAACCACTTTCGATTAGCATAAAACCGAAGAACTTTCGTAAATCACTAAGTTACCTCAATGGGGATATGCATTTCCCCAACAATAAGCATTTCATATTTCTTTTTGACAGTAGGTAGAGGTATTTGAAAACTTCCAATAGTGATTGTTGGAGATTTTTTAATAACATTAATACCATTCACTTGGAATTGTTTCTTCGGAAAGTGCACTGTAGGCTTATTGCCATTAATATGAAAAGTGACCTTGCTCTTATTGCAATCAATAACAGCCCCTGCAGTATTCAAGAAGGGTCTACCAAGGATAATCGACATGTTGTCATCCTCGGGCATCTCAAGTATAAGAAAGTCAGTTAAAAGAGTAACATTAGCAACAACAACGGGCACATCCTCACAGATACCGATAGGTATGGCAGTTGATTTGTCAGCCATTTGCAAAGATATTTAAGTAGGTGTGAGTTTATTCAAGTCAAGTATTTTATATACAGAGAAAGGCATAACACTAACACCAGCTCCTAAATCACACAAAGCAGTTTTCACATAATTCTTTTTGATAGTGCAATGTATAGTTGGTATTCCCGGATCTCCGAGTTTTTTAAGTACTCCATCTTTAAAAGTGTAATTAGCAAGCATAGTGGAGATTTCAGCTTCCGGAATTTTTCTCTTATTTGTGATGATGTCTTTCATATACTTTGCATATGGAGGCATTTTCAAGATACCAGTCAAGCGAGTACGCAAAAAGATTGGCCTTAGCATCTCAGCAAAGCATTCAAATTCTTCATCATCATTCTTTTTAGTTGACTTGGGTGAAAAGGCATAGGTTTTTGAACCCATGGTTCTCTTTCTTTACCGTGTTCTCTAGCAACAAAGTCTCTTTTGTCATACCGTTTATTTTGAGGTTGTGGGTTATCAAGATCAACAGGTGGTTCTATTTCAACATCATTGTCTGGTTCTTTATTACTTGGTTGAGTATTTTCATGAACATCAGCATTATCTTTTTCATTGTCACTAGGTGAGTGTTCATTACCAGACAGAGTTTCAGCATCTGAGATAGAAACTTCATTATCATTGTCAGGAGGTTTCTCTATTTCAGGTTCACTAGGAGCATGCAAAGTCCTATCATTTTTCTTTTTCTTTTTCTTTTTCTTTTTAGAAGAACTAGGTGCACTAGTGTTAGATCTTTGTGAATCTTATTCAATTCTTTTTGGGTGTCCCTCAGGATAAAGTGGTTCCTGAGTCATTTTACCTCCTCTAGTTGCAACTCTAATAGCAAAGTCATGCATATTATTATTCATTTCATCAAGCAATTCTCTTTGAGATTTAGCAACTTATTCTAATTGAGTTTGAACCATAGAAGCATGTTTTCCCACACCTCTAACATCATTTTATATTCTAAATAAGAAGTCACTCAAGGGAGCAATCATATCAGAATTGTATTTCAATTGTTTCATAACATTTGCATTGAAGTGATCTTGTTTCCTAATATAGTTTTCGAACTCATAAAGGCATTGAATAGGATGCATATTGTGAGGATTGTCACTATCATTAAACTTCATAAGAGAATTTACCTCTACAGCCTTGGGCAGTGGTGGTGTATTAAGCCCATGTATTTCTTCAATAGGAGGTAAATTTTTAACATCCTCAGCTTTAATACCTTTTTCCTTCATAGATTTCTTTGCCTCTTGCATATATTCAAGACTGAGATATAATATACCCCTCTTCTTCAGAGTGGGTTTAGGCGGTGGTTCAGGAATAGTCCAATCATCATAGTTTTTCAATATGTTATTCAATAATTCCTTAGCTTGTCCAACAGTTCGTTCCCTAAAAACACAACCAGCACAACTATCTAGGAAGTCCCTAGAAGCATCGGTTAGTCCATTATAGAAGATATCAAGTATTTCATTTTTCTTAAGAGGATGATCAAGCAAAGCATTAAGTGACTAGAAAAGCCTCCCCCAAGCTTGTGGGAGACTCTCTTCTTTAGTTTGAGCAAAGTTAAATATTTCCTGTAAGGCAGCTTGTTTCTTATGAGCAGGAATTTTTTTTCCAGAGAAGTAATAAATCATATCCTGGGGACTACGCACACAACCAGGAGCAAGAGTATTCTACCAAGCTTTAGCATCACCCTTTAATGAGAAAGGAAATAGTTTGAGAATAAAGTAGTAGCAAGTTTTCTCATCATGAGTAAAAAGGGTGGCTATATCATTCAACTTAGTAAGATGTGCCACAATAGTTTCAGTTTCATAACCATGGAAAGGATCAAATTCAACCAAAGTAATTAACTCTGGGTTGATAGGAAATTCATAATCCTTATCATCAATAAAGATAGGTGAAGTAGCAAACTTAGGATCACACTTCATTATAGCATTCAGATATTTTTCTTTATACTTGTGTAATAATTTCTCTAGATCATCTCTACCTTAGGCAATTCATATCTAGGAAGGCTAGTTCTAGTAGGTGTTTCAGGAGATTCAGTTTCAAGCTCATCATTAGATTCAACAACATCATGTTGTATTACTCTAGCAATTTGTTTATCAAGAAATTCACCAAGTGGCACATCATTATTATCAATCAAGGCACTAGCATCATCATAACCATCATTCATAGTAGAAGTAGCATAATCAATAACTTGCGACATATAAAAATTGATAGCATGTGGTGGTGTTGCAAGTTTATTCATAATAGAAGGTGAATCTAAAGCAGAATTGGATGGCAGTTCCTTACCTCCCCTCGTCCTTGAGGGAAATATCTTAGTCTTAGGGTCCTTCAGATTCTTCATAGTGATAATATGATAATAATCTCAAGTGACTCAACAAATATAGCTATGCTCCCCGGCAACGGCGTCAGAAAAAGGGCTTGATAACCCACAAGTATAGGGGATCGCAATAGTTTTCGATGGTAGAGTATTCAACCCAGATTTATAGATTCGACACAAGGGGAGCCAAAGAATATTTGAAGGTATTAGCAGCTGAGTTGTCAATTCAACCACACCTGGAGATTAATTATCTGCATCAAGTAATCAGTAGCAAAGTAGTTTGATAGTTTTGATAATAGTGACAGCAGTAACGGTAACAGTAACAGTGATAGCAGTAATTTTGTAGCAAATGTAACAATGATGATAGCAGTAGTAACTTAGCAGAAACAATATAAGATATATTCGTAGTCATTGGATCGGTGACTTGTTGGATGATATTCATCATGTGACAGTTATAACCTAGGGCTATTTGGTACTAGCTCCAGTTTGTCGATATAATGTAGGCATGTATTCTGTTAATAGTCATACATGCTTTATTAAAAAAACTTGCATGACATATTTTGTCCTACCCTCCCATGGCAGCGGGGTCCATATTGGAAACTAAGGGATATTAAGGCCTCCTTTTTAATAGAGAACCGGAATAAAGCATTAACACATAGTGAATACATGAACTCCTCAAACTATGGTAATCACCGGAAGAAGTCCTAGTTATTGTCACTCCGGGGTTACCGGATCATAAGACGTAGTAGGTGACTATAACTTGCAAGATCGGATCTAGAACATGGATATAATGGTGATAACATAAATGGTTCTGATCTGAAATCATGGCACCCGGGCCCAAAGTGACAAGCATTAAGCATGATAAATTCATAGCAACATCAATCTAAGAACATAGTGGATACTAGCGATCAAGCCCTAACAAAACTAACTTGATTACATGATGAAACTCATCCAACTCCTCACCGACCAGCGAGCCTATGAAGGAATTACTCACTCCCGGTGGGGAGTATCATGGAATTGGCGATGGAGAAGGGTTGGTGATGATGCAGAACAAAGACCATCCTCTCCGGAGCCCCAAACGGACTCCAGATCTGCCCTCCCGAGGAAGAAAAGGGCTTGGCGGCGGCTCCGTCTCATGGATCATGATAATTTTTTCCCTCTCATTTTTTCTCCGAAAAAGGATTTTATAGCGTTGGAATCAGGGTCAGCGGGGCCACCACGTGGGGACAACCCACCTGGGCACGCCAGGAGAGGGGGCGCGCCCTGGTGGGTTGTGCCCACCCAGGTGCCCCTCTCTGGCAGGTCTTGGCTCCAAAAATTCTTATTATTGATATAAAAAATCCTCGCAAAGTCTCGTTCCATTCCGAGAACTTTTATTTCCGCACAAAAACAACACCATGGTAGTTCTGCTGAAAACAGCGTCGGTCCGGGGTTATTTTCATTCAAATCATGCAAATTAGAGTCCAAAACAAGAGGAAAAGCGTTAGGAAAAGTAGATACATTGGAGACGTATCACGGCGTCGCGTTGATTTCGAGCTAGGGCTAATGGTAGAGATCATATTCACGGAGTCGACTGCGAAGGAAAGAACATGCATGCCTGCGCAATCTTATGAGCAACCGATGCAACTGTTCAAATGGGTGGTAGGAGAAGCCAAATGCCGGGTCCAATTGCGGCAGTGCCGCTGGGCATGCATCGTAGGTGAGGTGAGCTGCCCTCCTTCCCCGCCAGCGATGCAGTGACCTAGTCAGTTGCTGCTGCAGTGAACTTGCAACGCCATGTCGGTTTGCAACCTTGACAATCACTCCATCTATATGTACTTATTGTGTTCCTATGAAAATACTTGGTCGTTTGGAAAATGATGGTAATTGATTTATCACTAGTTTTAGAATGCTTGATCGTGACAATCAACCGAAGCCACAACCAAAAGTCTCCATCGTGTAATACTTTACGCTCGGTCACACCAACAGACAGTTGGTCGCACCCGCGTCTCACCGAAGGGACACACATCGGCTTGGTCTAACATGTACGACCAGTTACATCACTGACTTGTGCGACCGCATTTGAGCAGTGTAGTACTCCCTCTATCTCAGTTTACAAGTCTTGCACGTGTACCTAGGTCGTTAATTTGAGCAACATAATAATAGGCATACATTATGAAAAATATATCATTACAAACTTCAAATATTCTATTTTTAATGATATATTTTTTATGTTAAACAATTTATTTTAGACAAGTTACATTGACGACCTAGATACACGTGCAAGCCTTGTAAACTGAGGTGGAGGGAGTACTTGAAATTTATGTTCCACTAAACTCATCGGGGGCCGTTTCGGGCCTCGAACCCAAAACCATCAATTAATCTTTACCTTGTTCCCATCACATTACAAAGTACTAGTGCTACAATTAAGTGCAAGCCTGCTCACACCTACTAGTACGTACCAAACCTGAACGTGTTCGCACTATGCAGGTTTTAGTACTAGTGCTAGTACTTACGTTATAAAAAGGGGAAATACCTAACCGAAAATTACTCTACCTTCCTCCTCATAAGTCCTTCTTCTTCGTCCGTCCTTGCCATGGCCGGTGTGCAGAGCTCTAGGTCGAGAACTACTCGTAACAAGGGAGCGGCAACCAAGGCTGCGGAAAAAAAAGAGGGCTTGCTGCCTCGCAGAGACCTTTAAAGATCTACCACGAGCAGGCGATGGCTCCCAGGAGCGCCCTAGCCGCAGAGGCAAACATGCCAACATGCCCGATCAGCTCAATAAGCACCTCAATAAGTAGAAGGAGTTCATCCACGGCTTGGTGGAGCTGCTGAAGGAGAGCCTCGACGACATGCCTACTGAGCTCAATGAGTAGGGGGAGTTGACCACCGGCTTGGTGACGCTGCTAAAGAAGAGAATTGCCTCAGAGAAGAAGGCAACTGGCGAAATCCTGCAACTTCAGGAGGACAAGGCGAAGCTCTGCCACAAGCTCGACCTGCTGAAGGAGGAGAACGCCAGCTAAAAGAAGCTGCATGAGAATAGTAGTTCCTCGATGAAAATGCTGCAGACCCTCGTCATGGAATAGAAGGAGGAGTTGGCGAAGCTCCGCATCGAGCACCCGACTTGTCGGAGTAAATGACCACGGGTAGCCTAGCCGGCTCCCCCTGGCCTTTCTGAAAAAATTACGAGCCGATCCGGTCCTCAAGAATCCAAGATGTGGGGCCGCCTTCCCCTGGCCGACTGTCTCCCAGGCCGACTATCGGAAGGCGGCCCGACTCTAGCCCTCATGAATAAATCCGCGGGAGGGCCGGCTCTGAGAAGCCGGTCGCGAGAAGGCCGGCTCCAAGAGGCCGGCTCCGACAAAGCGGTCAAGATCGTACCCTCAAAGTCTGCATCCGCATAACGGCGACGTGACGGGGCGTGGCTACAGTAAAGCCTGCCACCCCCGAATCCCGGAGCACGCCTGGCACAGTGCACCGTACGGGTGGCCATGACCCGCCCGGTGCGGCACTGTTGTCACATTGACCCTGATGTCACCCACGATGGGCTGCCAGAGTGGCCTACGGGCGGTGGGCCCCTTTGGGCGGAGAGACACCCGAAGGCGGCCTGGCCTCCCCCAGTCGGCCCAAGACAGTGCCGGCTCTCCCAGGCCGGCTTGCCGCCCCCTCGAAGGAGACGCCCCATTAAGGAGACAAGACGCGGTGAGGCTACAACGATCACCCGCCGGACGACGGCACTGTAGCCACGCTTACCTCGGCGAAGCCCTCGTCACCAAGATTGAGCAACAGTAACCAGCCACCGACAAGGCCCTGGACAGTGGGGCCAGCCTGTCGACCCAGGAGCCGGCAGCCGGCGGGACCCACCAGCCGGCGGGCCCCAGCAGCCGGCGCAAAAGCCGGCGAGTGTAGACACAGACGGCTGGGCCCCTCGCCCAGCAAGATTACCATTGTACCCCCAAGGGGTAGGCCTATATAAACCCCCCGGGACACCCATGCAAAGGGTTGATCCCTGCTAGTTCTAAACACCACATAGGGAGGAGAAGAGAACGGGCAGAGCCCTTCTTCCTCCTCTCGCCAAACAGCTCAAGGAGCATCGTGTAGCTACTTGTTCATCTAGTGATCATGCGGAGACCCCGTAGAGCAGCAGTAGGGGTGTTATCTCCACAGAGAGCCCCGAAGCTGGGTAAGATTCGCCGGCGTGCATGTCTTCGCCTCATCCCGCTTCCAGGCACCGGCGATGTCTTACTGGCTCCCACAATGATAAGCCACCCATTGGCATATGTCGCATCTACCACCCGACATTCGGCGCCCACCGTGGGGCCAGGTGCACCGTCGTCCGGAGACCTGTTCTGGACGGGAACCTTCTCCCTCCCCCGCGAGCGTAGCCAGCCCGGCACGCCCGGCGGCACTTGCCACGATGTGCTGCAAGGCGTCACCAACGTCTGCGCAGCGAGCGGCCTCGCCGATCTCCTCGACAAGACCCTCATCTCCGACGAGCCCGCCTCCAACGCGGGCACCGACCACCTCGCCAACCTCCTCGGCCAGCTCCATGTCTCCGGCGAGCCTGCTGTGGACATGGAGTCGGTTGGCTCCACCGATCCGATGCCTGTCGACTCTGACACAGCCTCATTCGACACCTTCCCCACCGACGTCACGATCTACAACGACCCGCTTCCCCGGGCCGATGGCTACGACGCTGTCACCACCGAGGTGATGGTCATCGGCCACGGCAGCGCTGCTGACGAGAGCGCCCACGACGCCCCACACGCGGCGGTCCATGACTTGTCCATCCCCCTCCTGGCCGATGCCGACGCTGAAGCACTGGAAGCTCGCCGCCTCGCCCTCCTCGCGGAGGGCCGGAAGTTGGTTTCCATGAGACGCCTCGCTGAGGCCCACCGACGCGAAGCCGACCGCGCCGCATTTGGCACGGCGCCCCCAGGCGGGCCCAGCCGGGTCGGCGTTGTCAGACAGCGTGGCACTGTCGTTGCCGACACGTTAGGAGTCGATCGCCCAGTCTACGCCGCCCCACTCGAGAACCTGCGCGCCGCCCAGGCGGCCGTAGACGAGCTAGACGGACTGGGGGCCGAAGAACTCCCCCACATGATCCGACGCATCCAGCAGCTAATCGATGCAGCCGCGCAGCGGCACGAAGTCGACGCCCGCGTGGAAAGCCCTCCCCCGCGCCGAGATCACGGCGCGACATCCCGGACGCCGACTACGGGTAGAGACCGCGCGCGGCGTGAGAAAGAGCCGGCTGCCAGCCGAAGCCAAACCCGTATCTCCATCGAGCGAGATGCATAAGGCCACCCTCAGGCCGTGGAGTGGCGGGGCAACCCGCCTCCACCTCGGCCCCAACAAGCTCAGATACACGCTGCAAATTCACTTTGCTGCCTCCAACAATGTAGCCGAGTACGAGGCGCTCATACACGGGCTCCGGCTTGCCAAAGAGCTCGGCATTCGCCGGATCCTATGTTATGGCGACTCGGACTTGGTGGTCCAGCAATCATCCGGCGACTGGGATGCCAAGGACGCAAATATGGCAAGCTACCGCTTCCTCGTTTAGAAAATCAGTGGGTATTTTGAAGGATGTGAGTTCCTCCACGTACCGCGAGCCGACAACGAGCCAGCTGATGCCCTGGCTCGAATAGGCTCCACCCGGCAAGCAATACCAACTGGTGTCTCTCTACAACGCCTCCTCAAGCCGTCTATCAAGCCATCTCCAGAGTCCGATTCCATCTTCGTGCCGCCTGACCCCGACGCGGCCGGGTCCGGCTCGAAGAACCAAGCAGGTGACCCGGGGACTTCGATAGTCGGCCCGGGGACGTCAGTAGGCGGCTCGGGTACTTCCGTAGTTACGCCCGACCCGGGGACTGCCACACCAGGCTCGGGGACTGTGGTAGTCGGCCCGGGGACTACACCAACACAACAGCCGGCAGCTGACTCCAGCATTTCACCACCTAGCCCGCCCGCCCTGGTCGCAGTAGCCACATTGGCAATAGAAGAAGTCGCAGCCCCATCATGGGCTCTGTCCATCCTCAACTTCCTAATAAACCAAGACCTGCCGGCTGATGAAACAGAGGCAAGACAAGTCCAACGCCGAGCTGTAGCATACACAATCGTCAACAGAGAGCTCGTCAAGCGCAGTGTCACTGGAGTCCTCCAGCGATGCGTCGAGCAAGAGAAGGGCATTTCAATCCTTAGAGACATCCACCAAGGAGAATGCGGCCACCATGCGGCCTCAAGATCACTCGTCGCCAAAGCCTTCCGCCATGGTTTATTTTGGCCGACTGCTTTGGATGACGCCAAGGAGTTAGTTAAACATTGCAAAGGGTGCCAACTCTTCAGCTCCAAGCAACACATGCCGGCTTCGGCACTCAAGACCATTCCCCTCACTTGGCCCTTCGCCGTTTGGGGACTGGACATGGTGGGCCCATTCAAGACAGCACGCGGCGGCATGACACATCTGCTTGTCGCCGTGGACAAATTCACCAAGTGGATTGAGGCAAAGCCGATCAAGAAGCTGAATGGGCCGACTGCCGTGACATTCATCGCAGATACAACAACTCGGTACGGCATGCCACACAGCATCATCACCGACAATGGCACGAATTTCGCCAAGGGAGCCTTGGCACGTTTCTGCGTGACGCAAGGCATCCGGTTGGACTTGGCGTCCATCGCCCACCCGCAATCAAACGGCCAGGTCGAGCGAGCCAACGGCCTCATCCTTTCCGGCATCAAGCCCCGACTGGTCGTACCACTGGAACATTCAGCCGGCTGTTGGCTCGATGAGCTGCCGGCCGTCCTCTGGAGTCTGCGCACTACTCCAAACAAGTCAACCGGCTTCACTCCTTTCTTCCTCGTGTATGGTGCCGAGGCGGTCATCCCAACCGACATCGAGTTTGACTCACCTCGGGTAACGATGTACACGGAGGCGGAGGCCAAGGAAGCACGAGAAGACAACGTCGACCTGCTGGAAGAGGGCCGGCTGTTAGCCCTCAGCCGGTCCGCCATCTATCAGCAGGGCCTGCGCCGCTACCACAGCCGGAAGATCAAGCCAAGATCCTTCCAAGAGGGCGATCTTGTGCTCCGGCTGATCCAGCGAACAGCCGGCCAGCACAAGCTCTCGGCCCCTTGGGAGGGCCCCTTCGTCATTAGCAGAGCTTTAGGCAACGACTCCTACTAACTAATCGACGCACAGAAGCCGAAGGCACGAAAGTGAGACGACTCCGGCAAGGAGTCGGAACAACCATGGAACGCCAACCTCCTCCGAAGATTTTACAGTTGAAATACAGTATGTATCACGCCAACTTTTGTACTAAGTACGAGACAATAGGCTCCCCGAGGAGAGCTCGGGGACTGCCATCTTTTATCTATGAATGAAGAGTATCACGCTTATGATCTTGTCATTGCATTTACTCTTTCCGTCCGGCACTGGGTTCGACTAGTCGGCCCGGGGACTGGCCGTCTGGAGTTATATCAGAGGTCCTACCCGCGGTCAGACAAGTAGTGTGCTGGCACCCAAGCCTTCTCTTGCCAAAAGTCATAGTTCGAAGAACCGGCTGTCCGGCTGGCAAGAGTTAAAGGCAGGAAAGGATGCCCACACGAAAAATGGCTAGGGACTAACGAACTAATATAACAAAATCCGGTTTGTCTCCTACCACCGACCGACTACCAGAGTAGCCGGCCGGCTGGCTTCCATTCACTTCACTTCAATCCAAGAAAGCTCGAGTACTTTCCTCCCCAAAAGGGGAAGGCGGCAAAGGAAACAGCCTAAGGATAAAAAGCATACGTAAATGGAAGCCAAACACGCACACAATAATATTTACATAAAAGACCTTCAAGAGGCCAGCATTCAACATAGTTTGGATACACCCCTAGTGGGTGGAACTGCGAAAGCTTAATAAAATTGTTCAGAAGGCAACAAGCAGGAAAAAACAAGGACGGCAGATTAAGCCAGGGGAGTGACTGACGAGCCGGGCAGGTCGGTGGAGACGGCAGTGCCGGTTGGAGGAGTGTCCGGCTGGCGAACCTCGGCATGATCACCGCCCTCCCGCTGAAGGCGCGCTTGTGCGTGCCTCGTTGCTGGAGGCACGGTCAGGCTGAGGCTGGCTGGCTGTTTCACCGGCCAGCTCGACGTCTTCGCCTTCCTCTCCTTCGTCGTCTTCACCTTCGTTGATGGAGGCAATCTCTTCTGCCGAGTCCTCACCCGCTGCCAGGTCCAGCCCGAACCACTCCTCCGGCTGGGCAACGCCGTCGTCATTTATTTCAGGAGCAAAGACGCTGATGTCAGTGCACTCGGCAATCGTCGATGCGTGCTGAGCAATAGCCGGCCGCACCTCTTCTATCTCCTCGTTGGCCTCCAGCCGCCAGGTGCGCAGCTGGTCCAGGTTCAGCCTCGGATACCAAGCTCGGACGAACTCCAGCGCCCGCCAAGCTCTAAGTCGGGCCGCTGATGCTTTCCAAGCCTCGAAACGGCCAACCGCAACCTCCAGCCAGTCGGCAGTCCGGCTCGGGGTGCGGGGAATCGTCTCGCCTGGCTAGAGGGCGGCCAACACCTGCGCTCCGGCGCGCTGGAGGCGGCGGAGCATACGATGAGCCGACTGCAGCCGCGCTTGGACCGCCAAGAGTTGCTCCTCAAGCGTGCGGCTCGCGTCCGATGTGATGTCGGCCCCCGCCTGACGGCGCGCTTCGTGGTAGGCCTCGATGGTTTTGGTAGTGAAGACGGAGTAGCCGGGAAAGTAGTCTACACAGAAAATAGAAAGCAGCACAAGTCAGAACATAAATCAGGCGGCAAGGGGCAACCAAGGAGCGAGGAAGGCGTCTTACCGTCGATCAAATCCTCAATACAGCCGAAGCCTTCATTCAGCGCTTGCCTGGTCTCAGCCCAGCCAGCCGCTTTAGTCTTGAACTCGGCCTTCAGGGCGGCTTCGTTATCCTGCGCCTTCTTCAGGGCCGCCTTGTGGCTCTCCTCCTGGTCAGCCAGCTTCTTGGCCAGGGGGTCACGCTCCAGGACCAAGGCGTCGTACTCGGTTTCCTTGGCGCGAAGGGCAGCCTGCACCTCGCTGAGCTGCCCCCCTCAAGTCGGCATTGGCTCCTGCGAGCACAAAAGACAAAAGAAAAACCAATAAGGTGAAGTCATCAGGGAAGATCCGACCCGACTGCTCAGCAGTCAGCCCGAATCTCGGGGACTACACCCAGTGGGTGCGCTGACGCGCCCCCACAGGAGATGAACAAAACCAAGTACGCACTCCGGCTGCTGATCAGGTCTTCGGTTCTCCGGCCCAGCTCCTGAGCCTGGGAGTTGAAGGCAGCAGCGCGGAGGTTATGATACTCCTGAAAGAACAGACAGGAGGCGGGTATAAGATGGTTGTCAGGACCTAGTAAGTTCCGAGCTGCCGGCGCAGCAGCCGACTCGGAACTCGGGGACTACACCCAGTGGGTGCGCTGACGCGCCCCCATGGAAGAAATCAAGAGAACAAAACAACCAAGGCTAGAAGACTCACCCGGATGGCGGCCCGCATCGCAAGGAACTCCTGGGTGTATTGCTGCAGCGAGGCGGCTTGGGCCTGAAGCCGGTTCCGAACCTCTTGGGCCGCCACGTTCAGCTCGCCCGTCCCCCCGCTGGGAGTCCACTCGGACGTGCCGGTGCTGGCCGCCTCCAGGGCCTCCGCCATCTGGCTGGCACCTATAACTTGGTGCGGCTCCGGCGCAGCGGTGCCTCCCCCTGCGCGCCGGCACATTGCCGGCTGCACCTCGAGGCCGGCTCCTGCTTCCGGCTCACCCCCGGCCGGCTGCTCTGGCGCTGCAGCGGATTGGCCGCTTTGGCCCGCTCCGGTCGGCGCCGTCTGCGGCGTCCCTTCCACGGAGGCCACATGGACCTCCCTCCTCTCCGTCACCGGCAGTTCTTGGTCGACCTCCTCCAACGGAGGCACAGGGATGTTGGGGACCACGGCGCGGAGGGGAATGGCGAGCAGCGGAGGCTGGTTGTGCGAACCCTCCGCCTCCGTCTCCGCGGCTGCCGCCTCCGCCCGGGCCTTGGCTGCCGCATCAGCCTGCTCCTTCGCCGCCTGGGCGGCCCTTCGCTCCGCCACCTCCCGCTCCTCCCGCGCCTCATGTGCGTTCCGCTCCGTGGCCTCCCTAAGGTCGGCGCGGGGGTCCACGCGACGGGAGCTGGAGGACCCTCCAGTCGGCCCGACTATGGAGCCGCCAGGACCGCGCTCAAGGGAAAGCGGCGCCCTGCCCGGCCGCCGAAGAAAGGGTTAGAAGGGTTTTCAATCGAAAAGAACAACAAAAATATATATGAAATATACAAGACATTCGACGACTTACGCCGAGATCGCCCGCGGCTGTTTCATCGCCTTGCGGAAGCGGGCCGCCTTCGCGGTCGCCTCGTCCCGCTTGGTCTCCGCCGTGGAAGCCTTAGATTTCTTCGGCCGGCTGCCGAAGAGGATCGACGCGGCCCGGCGCTTCTGCGCGCCGCCGCAGGCAGCCGGCACGGCAAACAAGCTCACGCCTTGATGATCAGGCGCCGGCTGGCGGCGCGGGCCGACTTCAACCTCGGCATCGTCCGGCCAGTCCTCGAAGCCGGCCCCGAGACCTGCGCCTCTGGCCTCGTCGCTTTCCCCCACAATGGCGTCTTCCATGGCGGCCGCACCCAGGTCCAGGTCGTCGGTGTCGTCCACCGTGCGGTCGGGGAGGAGCTGGCGCTCTACCCCTGCGGCCCCGGTCGTCGGCGGAAGGAGAGGGTTCTGCCAAGGGAGAACCAACTAATCAGAAGCCGGCTATCATGAGGCCGGCTACCAACAGAAGAAGAAGAAGGAAGACGAGGAGGGGCGGAGCGAGGGAGAGCATGCGAACCTCTGTCTCTCCCCCTCCTCCCCCTACTTATAGACCCGCGCGTCGGAGCCGAGGAGGCGTGGCGTGGGGGAACATGGGGATCAACTGTGCCCACTCCCCCACGTCCCGCGATTATTGCGCCCTAATGGCGTAATAAAATCGCCGCGGGAAGGCGAGCGGTCCACGCGGGCCGCAGAAGATCCGCGCTCGGGCCGAGGCCTAAGAGTGGCGGGCCTGGGCCTGCGGCGGCGTCCCGTCGCGCGCGTGCACTGGCAGGGTTTCCTTGCCACGTGGCCCGCGGGATGTCCTACGGTCAGCACGCGGGTCGACCGCGTTCCCGCCTACGAGAAACGGAGCTCTCCGAAGACAGCACACAAAAGCAAAGCCGGCCCCTCAGGATAGGAAGCTGACCAAGCTTCTCGTCCCTTTGTCAGCCTCGAAGCTCGATCAGCTTCAGGGACTACTGTCGGAGTAAATGACCACGGGTAGCCTAGCCGGCTCCCCCCTGGCCTTTCTGAAAAAATTACGAGCCGATCCGGCCCTCAAGAATCCAAGACATGGGGCCGCCTTCCCCTGGCCGACTGTCTCCCAGGCCGACTATCGGAAGGCGGCCCGACTCCAGCCCTCATGAAGAAAGCCGCGGGAGGGCCGGCTCTGAGAAGCCGGTCGCGAGAAGGCCGGCTCCAAGAGACCGGCTCCCACAAAGCGGTCAAGATCGTACCCTCGAAGTCTGCATCCGCATAACGGCGACGTGACGGGGCGTGGCTGCAGTAAAGCCTGCCACCCCCAAATCCCGGAGCACGCCTGGCACAATGCGCCGTACGGGTGGCCATGACCCGCCCGGTGCGACACTGTTGTCACATTGACCCTGATGTCACCCACGATGGGCTGCCAGAGTGGCCTACGGGCGGTTGGCCCCTTTGGGCGGAGAGACACCCGAAGGCGGCCTGGCCTCCCCCAGTCGGCCCAAGACAGTGCCGGCTCTCCCAGGCCGGCTTGCTGCCCCCTCGAAGGAGACGCCCCATTAAGGAGACAAGACGCGGTGAGGCTACAGCGATCACCCGCCAGACGACGGCACTGTAGCCACGCTTACCTCGGCGAAGCCCTCGTCACCAAGATTGAGC
Organism: Triticum dicoccoides; assembly: GCF_002162155.2. Classification (NCBI taxonomy): domain Eukaryota; kingdom Viridiplantae; phylum Streptophyta; class Magnoliopsida; order Poales; family Poaceae; genus Triticum; species Triticum dicoccoides. The sequence continues at coordinate 438,543,090 of NC_041390.1, read as the reverse complement.
AACAGTAACCAGCCACCGACAAGGCCCTGGACAGTGGGGCCAGCCTGTCGACCCAGAAGCCGGCAGCCGGCGGGACCCACCAGCCGGCGGGCCCCAGCAGCCGGCGCAAAAGCCGGCGAGTGTAGACACAGACGGCTGGGCCCCTCGCCCAGCAAGATTACCATTGTACCCCCAAGGGGTAGGCCTATATAAACCCCCCGGGACACCCATGCAAAGGGTTGATCCCTGCTAGTTCTAAACACCACATAGGGAGGAGAAGAGAACGGGCAGAGCCCTTCTTCCTCCTCTCGCCAAACAGCTCAAGGAGCATCGTGTAGCTACTTGTTCATCTAGTGATCATGCGGAGACCCCGTAGAGCAGCAGTAGGGGTGTTATCTCCACAGAGAGCCCCGAAGCTGGGTAAGATTCGCCGGCGTGCATGTCTTCGCCTCATCCCGCTTCCAGGCACCGGCGACGTCTTACTGGCTCCCACAATGATAAGCCACCCGTTGGCATATGTCGCACCTACCACCCGACACGACTACTGTCAAGGTACGTAATGCGGCCGTGGAACAGATGATGAAGGCTTGCGTCGAGAAATCCCGTGTCATGGACAGAATGAAGAAGATGGCGGAGGAGATGTGCAAGGAGGTGGAGGTCGTGGAGGCGATGAAGAAGCAGTTACGACTCCGCGGCCAGCAACCCTTCATGTAGTAGAGAGCAGCACCCCAGACTTGTGTGTGTGTCTTCCTTTTTTTGAGGTGATAATCGTCCATCTTCTTTTGATCCTGTGTTTCTTCATTTGCTTCGGGTGTTTCGCCGCACGTGTCATGTTCTCTGCGAGGCATGAATAGAACAATGCTACAATGAGATGACTAGCAAATTAGATCATTTTTATCGCCATATGGCACTTGGTTGTCGTGTTCCGTGCTCCTCCGTCGTACTCCAGTGGAAAACTTGAGTATACCGCACGGTTCTTTGCTCCTCCTCAGGTTGTCGGCACATTTATACGAGCAGCCAAATCACAAGGCTCGCCCTTCCAGTAGTAATGAGCCGTCAAATCACAAAGGCCCTTTCCAGTAGTAGTATCGATGGATTGCGCCATGGAGCGAAACTAACAGGAGGAAATTAAATAAAAAAGGTGGTACATATAGAGAGCACTCGTCGCCAAATTATGCATATAGTACTATTAAAAAAGCTAGTACGTGCTTAAATGGGGTGATAAATTCTATTAAAGAAATTAGCATACATATTTAATTCTTGGGTTCTTATTATTTATGCCACTAGTTGTGTATCACTATTTAGTTTTGCCATTAGAAGTTACAACTACTCAAAAATGCCATTGATCCGTGAGATGCCTGCTCAAAAATGCAATTAGATATCTCAAAATGCCATCGTTAAGTTAGATGTTTGCTCAAAAATGCCATTAGACATTGTTATTTTCACGGCAAACCTGTTGACCATGTTATATGACAAAAATAAGCCGATTCTCACAATGATAAGTGTGGCCCCGCTTGTCAGGAGTAACCAAGCGGATAATTTTACAGGAAAATAAGAACGATGTTGGGATCAAGTAGGCCCCACACTTTATTTTACTGTAGTGAGATAGAGGGAGAGTTGGCATGTTGGTCCATCAGTATTTATGTCATTATAACATGGCAAAAGAGATTTGAGTCACAATAATGGTGTCCAGCACAACACACTCCACAAATAAAACTAAGCACCCTGAAATTCTTTGACAACTAAACTGTTGGCTATATGATGTTGGCCATATATATTATACGTATATAATGTGAAGAAATGAGTGGTAGTACTGTACCAACTAAAAGATGAACTATAAGAAATACTAGTATGTACGTACTGAGGAGTTAAAGTAATGAGAAGAAACATAACATAGTTCTGCTGGGGGCTCAGCACAACACACCCCTCAAATAAAACTAAGCACACCTGAAATTAAACTAAGCAACTAATCCGGTAGACACTGCATTAGAACCATCATGAGCAACGACACTGCCACCTTAGTCGGACTCCTCGTCCACGTCCTCGACTTCGTCCTTGTCCCTCTTCCTCTTAACCGATACTTCTTTGCTTGAACTGCACACTTGGCTCTTGCTCTTCATCCAACCCTTGTAAATATTGAAACAAAGGTAGCCATCCATTGCAGCATAGTGGATGTGGTCTATATCTAGTACATTCCACTGCCATGCACGATGAAACTTGGGAGGAGGTTTCTGCAGTTTACCGTATGAAGGATGAACCATGGCTCCTGTCAGGGTCAGCATTGAAGGCTGATCACAGGAGGGCACCATTCCTTTCTTCTGGAGGTCAAAGGGGTTGCCTACAATGAGGCCTATCCGACCCAGGACTGTTATGTCGTTCGTAAAGTCTACAGTAACGAATTTGACTAGGCCGCCCTTGAGGAAGTTCTTAAATTCCTCGCACTCAACATCGACATGGAATATGTGGTAGACCAAGCATAAGTCATGCACGCAAACCTGGATCACGGCGGGCTGCATCTTCTCTTCCTCCTTCAGATTCTTTTCTTTGTCTAGGGTTGTGGTGTACTCAACATCTAGCCCAGCGACCCACTCATCATTTGAGTTTTCGTACATGCGTCTGAAGAGATCAAGGCATCCTTTCACCGTCGCGGAAGAACGGGTGTAGACGATGTCGAACTCATCATCGGTGATGGTTCTAACCTTGTACTCACCACTGATCATCGAGATTTGGGACGCCATGGATTTGGGAGGAGGGTTAGGACTAGTGTAACCGTCGTAATGTGAAAGGACGGGACGATGATACATCTCCAACGTATCTATAATTTTTTATTGTTCCATGTTGTTATATTATCAATCTTGCATGTTTTATAATCATTTTATATCATTTTTTGGTTCTAACCAATTGACATAGTGCCAAGTGGCAGTTCCTGTTTTTTCCGTGTTTTACATCATAGAAAATCAGTATCAGACGGAGTCCAAATGCCAAGAAACTTTACGGAGATTTTTTATGGACTAGAAGGAACATGTTGGGCCCTGGTTGCACCTGGGGGAGTCCCGAGGAGGGGACAACCCACCAGGGCATGCCAGGAGGCCCAGGCGCGCCCTGGTGGGTTGTGCCCACCTCGGCTGCCCCCCGGACCGCCTCTTTGCTCTATAAATACCCCAAAAAGCCCAGAACCCTACGAGAGTCAATGAAATATTCATCCAGCCACCGCAGAGTCTAGAACCACCAGATCTATCGGGGATATACCCTGCGGTATGACCCGGGCAGAGTTATAACCCGGCTGGGACTTGGTAAACCGGCAGAGTGTTAAGTCAGATGATAACCCGGCAGGCGTTAAGTCAGATGATAACCTGGCAGGCGTTAAGTCAGATGATAAGCCGGCAGGTGTTAAGTCAGATGATAACCCGATAGATGTTAAGTCAGATGATAACCCGGCAGGTGTTAAGTCAGATCATAACCTGGCAGACAGTCATAACCCGTCGCACAGTCATAACACGGCACACAGTCATAACCCAGCAGACAAAGTCGCCTGGGTTAATAAGCGTGAGATGTTAAGAAGCCCAAGATGTTTAGAAGCCCATGAAGAGAAGTCAAAATAGTTTAAGTCTTAATCCGAGTTGGACTCTACATGTAACCCGCCCCTTCAACATATATAAGGAGGGGCAGGGCACCCCAAAAGGGGGAGAAATAATCTTAAGGGTTAGACATAACTGGGAGAACCGGTTTACGGCGACTCCCTCGTGATGATAATGAGACCTAGCCACAAACAACATGTAGGGTTGTTACCGGATGATGTATCCCGGGGCCTGAAGCTGTCTAAATCCTTGTCTTGTGTTGCATCTCTCGATTCCGCTCAACCCCTCTCAAGCTACCACATAGATGTGTTGGCCTCACGACTAAGTCCTCACACTAGGACATCTGTCGTGACAATTCCACGATAGTTGGCGCCCACCGTGGGACTGCGCACTGTGGTGTTGAGTTCTTGGAGGGATCTCTTTAAAGGAATCGAGAAGTTCACAATTTTTCCAGAGGAAGGAGAGTTATCAACGAAGGATTTATATTGTTTCGAAGGCAGGCAGTCAGGTCTAGTACCGTTACAAGTTTGAGTTCAAAGAAAATTGGGGGTGTGGTCAACTTCGCTCGGCCACTATATTGCAAATCACCGGGGCTGAAGGTTATCCCGTCGTGGTCAACATCGATTTAGTAGAGGGCTCAAGATTTGCGTCTAAATCGCCCGGAGCAAAAGAAAAGTTAATCCGGATGGAGGTCACATCTTGTGTATGTTTCGGAGATTAAAATCAAAGATTGCCGGTTCACGATCCGAAAAAGATGGCTGTGGCCCGTGGCTAATCCAGACCCGCCTCTCGCTCACCATCGTCTCCTTTGCCACGAGCTGTCCTTGCGGCCTCTCTGAGCCGCCCATGCGTCTAGCATCGAGCTGCAGCGTCTCCTCCACTACAACCTGCTGTGTCGCTCCCCTGTCATCGCACCGATTCGCCCCGGTACGAACTGCCCTCGTGGTCCTGCATTAAGTCGCCACCGCCTCTACCGGCTTGTACTGCTGCTGTGGTCAGCGGACTTCTTCGAGTGCTTGCGTCAACTCTGCAACCGTGAATTATTACCTTCGCTAGACCGTTCTGGCTCCGTGGAGGGGTTAATCCGGAGCGTAGTGAATCCGAAAAGCTCCTTAAAGACTGGTGGAGATCCGGCGAGTCAGGCGTCCGGTTTAACTAATATGTATCGACGGACAATTTTCAGAGTCAGAAATTGCTTCCTGATGTTGGAGTGAGGCAGCTGCCGCTTTCCAACCCTCCTTCACAAATTAAGCCTAATCCATGCCAAATCGCTGTTTTGAGCTGCCGCTAATGGTGAGTCGGCCCTGCCGTGGTGATCCGCCTTGCTCCACACGAGCTGCCATGGTCTCGTAGCCGGCCACTACGGTCAACGATCGGATCCCCCGTATCAACCACGCGTCAGGCCTCTTTACCCCGTCCGCCGCCGCCACCGCAGTATCCGCTTTTTTATCCTCGCTGTGAGCCAAATTTGGCCAATCTGCTGCCTCTGCTGCTGGCCTTCTGGCGCCGTGGTTTCGCCTCATTATAGTTATTCTCTGCCGCTTCAGAGTTGCCGCCGCCTTACCCCTGCTACAAGTAGCCGTTGTCGCCCCGGTTCACGCCCGAATCCGAGCCGCCCTCGCTAAGCTGCTGCCGCGCCTCTACTATGAGCCAGACCCGGCCCCGAGCCGTCTTCGACTGCTGCCTTTGCTGCCGAGTCAATGGCTGGCTTCCGTCGAGCCACCGTGACTTGCCGCCTTGGTCGTAGCCCCTGCCGGGTCACGACCACTGGATCCGCCAGCCGCCCCTGTGTCCGGGCCACCCGAAGAGCCGGTGGCCCGCCTATGCCTCATCCTCTGCTACGAGATGGCCGCGAGCCACAGGCACCTCCAGAGCCGTCATGGCCCCACGTGGTTCCGCCCGGCGCTTCTCTGCCGCAGTTGACCACTGCCGCGGAGTTGAGTCAGCCCTGCTACCACAAGTCGCCGCCACGTCCCTCACTGACCCGCCGTTTGTTTTTGCTCTCTATCAATGACTAGAAATGAGCAGAAGTAAGAGCTACAGGATAAACAATTTAGGGTCATTGTTTCCAAGCTTTTTAAAGTGAACAGAGTTTTAGCTTAAAGATTGTATCAAGACGGACTGAAAGTTTTTGCTCGTCATTTTGTTTGACCCGCCAGGACGGAGATACTGGCTACTGTTGCTATCGTTCAAGTGATACATGCTAAAATTGGAGACAATATAAGGAGTTATCAATGGCGTCAGATAAGTGGAGCTGATGAGAAACAGTGGATTTCTCACAGTGCAGGTTTCCATGTTAAGCAAGCAAGTTGATATTTGCTTAGTACCTGAGCATTGGTAGGTTATCCACCCGGTGTTGCCTCTGCCGTCCCTTGTGTCCCTCTGCCATCACGCCATCGCGTTGTGTAGCGCGACCGCCTCCACCGCCGGATCCGTGGCTGCACCCCGAGCTGCCATGTTCGTCTTCAAACCGCCACCACGGTGTAACCCGCTCTAAGCCGCCACTGCCTTGCAGCGCACTGAGCGCCACTTCACTGCTCTGTGCTGAGCTATGGTATTATTCCATGGAGGTAACCGGTGCAAGTGGCAGGGCCTGGTGATTCAAGTACAAGGCTGGAGCTGGGATGCCACTAGCAAGCTGTGTGTGTTAGCGTGCCATATCAAAAAGCAAATCATGCCAAAAGGAAAAGGGAGCAAGCTCTCACACAGAGAAACTAGCTAAAGGACTCACGGTCTAAGCTAAACACACACAAAAGAAGGGTGCTACTGGTTGATGGGAACAACCCACTTCAAAATTTGATGGATAGGTGGTTAGTTGATTGGATGTGAAGGCCTTCACTCAGTCAACAGTTACTACCTCCGAAAAACATATCAGGTGATCCCGTCCTATCTATTTCAACAGTTATTCTGTCTTGCAATATTTTATGCAGGACAATTATTTATGACAAAAGTAATGTTATACCACGGATACGGAGCACGTACCAACATTATTCTGCACTTGCGTTTATCCGTGTTGCGTTGTTCAAAGGATGTGTGCACAAGGCGCCGCCCGTGCGGCCCGGTTTACATTGATATGCATGGATCACATTTGCTTGCTGTTAAATGGACATGCGCGAGTTGCCACCCCCGAGCCCTGGTCTACATCAACACACCGGGCCGCACCTGTCTGCATGAGCTGTTTATTGAGTATAAAGCCAGTCACTGCATGGGTAGCCTGGTTTTCTTCCAACAACTCTGGAGCAAATTATCATATATTATAAGCCGCCGTCTGCACTGGATGGTTCAATGGGCCGGCGCACAAGTCGCTGCCACTACAGTTTGGTTAACTTCAAATAGCCAGTTGGAAGGAACCATTGGCTGAGTAGCTGACATGGCTCATACAAGATCATTTATAACCCGCCGCGGTCACCTCAATCTTCTGTGGATTCACATCGCGTTATCAATACCAACAATGCACATCTTATGCTATGACCGAGTATGGAGAGTTTCAAGCCAACTCCTCGAGTCATCTTTAGACTCGGGGGCTACACAATGATATGACTTAGCAAAGTCTTGCCAGTTTCAGCAAATACAAGAACCACAGGACATTGGAGGGAAGATAACCCGGTCCCGGAGGCTACCGCCATCTTGGTGAAAATTTAAAGGCCGTCAGAAATATTCTGTCTCACAATGATGCTTCCGGTTTACAATCCGGTTCAAGGGAAATCCCGTCTCCCAGACAGCACTGAAGCCCTTAATATCCGGATCAAAATCCAATTTAAGGGGAAACTATCTCCCACAAAGCTTTGAAGCTCTCAATATCCGGTTTAAGAATTTCCGGTTCAAAAGAATAATATCTCGCAAGTTCGAGTTCCCAGAAAAAAATTAAAGGGACCAAAGAGAGTCTGTTGCAAAAGCACAGCTCAAACATAGGTACCATTTGGGCACAGTCCACAATATCATTTGGGGGCTTGGTCATATTCGAACCATAGCTACACCTCTTGATCGGCGTAAGGCCACCAGGGAAATCACTTGGGGGCTTGGTCGTATTCGAACCATAGCTACACCTCTTGCTAGGCGTAAAACCACTAGGGAAATCACTTGGGGGCTTGGTCGTATTCGAACCATAGCTACACCTCTTGATCGGTGCAATGCCACAGTTATGACTATTTGGGGGCTCTGGTCGTATCCGAACCATAGCTTAAACCCTCTTGATCATACACATGCATCATCATATATTGCATCATACATTGCATCATCATTACATCATCATAGCATGTATCATATGTGCATGGATATACCGGTTTATATGGCAGGAATCGGTTTTCAAACCAAGTTATATTATTCAAATCTTTAATAGCCAACATGGTTGGATTTTTTATTATGGTTATCAATGACCAATATTATGGTTGAGGTTTTCAAAGTCGCTTTAGCAAAATGGCTATTATTGGATATAATTTATTCTACAATGGAAGCAATAGTCCTGAGTCGCTGCAGGCTTACGACCCGGCACTTGGGGGCTACATTATTCAAGTTGAGATCACATCAAATATGCAAGTCTCATGTCACTGCCAGCATGCACCATGGCACTTGGGGGCTAATGCAAAGTCATTTTTTGCTCACCTTATTGAAGACCTGACTCATCACATCGTAATGAGTCGGCCCTTGGGGGCTACCAATTGCTCCTGTCAAAAATTCAAGGTACACAAGCTTTAATCCATTATATTGAAGGGGTTATTACTCAGTTGGTAGAGGACAAGATTCTTAATCTTGTGGACGTGGGTTCAAATCATATGATGTTATCTTGAATGATGTTTATATATAAAGTCCCAACTCAGTATTATCTTGCTGAGCTGGCCCTTGGGGGCTACACGTTGCTGCTCAAGTTTACATGATCATATCTACAAAGTCCCTGCTCATTATTGCATAATGACCCGGCCCTTGGGGGCTACACTGGTTGAAGTTTTTATGAGCATAAGGCAATTACAAGTCCCAGGTTGCTACAAGCATGACAACCCGACACTTGGGGGCTACATATATGGAATATTCAGTTTATGACTAGTGACTGAGAGGAACAACCTAGATTCTTCAAGGTGGTGACATTTATATTGAAGCAAGTCTTAAGCTGTTGCTACGCTATCTTCTTAAGACTTGGGGGCTACAGGTGATAGACGTATAATAGGTATATTTTCAAGCTTGATGTTAACTACAATTATAACCTAGTGCCATCAATATTTATAAACCGACAATTTTGGCAATGATAAACCAGCAAGTTCTACATCCTTAAACCGGCTAAAGATCAGATGAGTATTTCAAGGACCAATATTTTTGTTAAGCATTGGGAGCTGAGTCAAATGAATTTTTCTCCATAATATTTTTCTGTGACAAACCAATGTCAGCAAATTGATTATGAAGGTGGCTTATTGACCCGGATCTTCTAGAAGAAGGAAATGACAAGGACTTAAGGATGATCAGGATCAGTTTAACATGGATAAATCCAAATTAAACTGGGGGCTAATGTCGGGGATATACCCCGCGCTATGACCCGGCCAAAGTTATAACCCGGCTGGGACTTGGTAAACCGGTGAGTGTTAAGTCAGATGATAACCTGGCAGGTGTTAACTCAGATGATAACCCGGCAGGCGTTAAGTCAGATGATAACCCGGCAGGTGTTAAGTCAGATGATAACCCGGCAGGTGTTAAGTCAGATGATAACCCGGTAGGTGTTAAGCCAGATCATAACCCGGCAGACAGTCATAACCCGGCAGACAGTCATAACCCAGCAGACAGAGTCGCCTGGGGTTAACAAGCCTGAGACGTCAAGAAGCCTAAGATGTTAAGAAGCCCATGAAGAGAAGTCAAAATAGTTTAAGTCTTAATCTAAGTTGGACTCTACATGTAACCCGCCCCTTCAACATATATAAGGAGGGGCAGGGCACCCCAAAAGGGGGAGAAATAATCTTAAGGATTAGACATAACTGGGAGAGCCGGTTTACCGCGACTCCCTCATGATGATAATGAGATCTAGCCACAAACAACATGTAGGGTTGTTACCGGATGATGTTTCCCAGGGCCCGAAGCTGTCTAAATCCTTGTCTTGTGTTGCGTCTCTCGATTCCTCTCAACCCCTCTCAAGCTACCACATAGATGCGTTGGCCTCACGACTAAGTCCTCACACTAGGACATGTGCCGTGACAATTCCACGACAAGATCCAATCTAGACACCATCTCGGATGGGGTTCACCACATCCATTAGTGCCTCTCCGATGATGCGTGAGTAGTTCTTTGTAGACCTTCGGGTCCATAGTTAGTAGCTAGATGGCTTCATCTCTCTCTCTCTTGATCCTCAATACAATGGTCTCTTGGAGATCCATATGATGTACTCCCTCCGTCCCATAATGTAAGACGTTTTTGGACACTAGTGTAGTGTCAAAAAACATCTTAAATTATGGGACATAGGGAGTAACTCTTTTGTGGTGTGTTTGTTGGGATCGATGAACTTTGAGTTTATGATCAGATCTATCTTTTTATATCCATGAAAGTTATTTGAGTTTCTTTGATCTCTTATATGCATGATTGCTTATGGCCTTGTATTTCTTCTTCGATATTTGGGGTTTTGTTGGGGATATAGCTACCAGGTATGACCCGCCCAGGAGGGGCCGGGTCAACCCCAATGGCGGGTTACAAAAGAAGCCCAATAATATACAAGGTGATAGTTTATTAAGACTTGTAGAAGGCCTAAGCCCAGAGGCGGCTTAAGGCCCAATATTGTAAACCACCGTATGTAAAGAAAGACTTGTAAATAAATGCATATAAAAGAAGTCACCGAGCCGTACACGCTTTATGGGCCGGCCGGGACTCTATAGGCCGCCAGGCATCAACTCGTGTATATAAGGGGATGACCTGGCGGCAGCTTAGGACAAGAAACAAGAGATCGAGAGTCAAGCTAGCGGATTCGCTCCTTGGTCATCGAAACCTAGCAATACAACATCAACTGGAGTAGGCCTTACCTTCACCATAAGGGGCCGAACTAGTATAAACCTCTCGTGTCCTTTGTCCCGATTAACCCCTTTAAGCTTCCTAGTTATGATGGCCCTACAACTAAGTCATTTCGCTAGGACATCTACCGTCACAATTCCACGACAGTTGGCGCCCACCGTGGGGCCAGCGCATGGTGGATTTGAGTTCTTAAAGGGCAACTTTGAAGGGCTCAAGGGATACACTGTGGGCCGGATGACCAAGAGTCGTCACGGCAAGCTCTACATCGACGACGAAGGCTGGGGCCCCGAGGCCGGCTCAATTGAGTACGGGTACCGGGTCCCCTTTGGCGGAATCCATGTCTTCATCGGCCGGATCGGCAAGTCGGGCCCTGAGCCGGACGTCTGCACCAACCTCATCGAGACGGCTCAGCACGCGAGATTCGCCCGGGCTCAACCTGCCGTAAGGCATGCCTTTGTGGGTTGCATCCATGGAGGTGAGTTTTGTGAAGAATCAGTGGATGGCAGTGAGACAGCCATCTGTTCTGACGGTGAGTCGTCCTCAGGCGAGACAAATTTTTTGTATCAGCTACAAGATGGCGTGCTTGGGGGCTGTTCCGATGGCAGCAGTATTCCGGACCTCTTTGAGCCGTCGAATCGAGCCGGAGTTTTAATGGCTGGCACTCAACCCGTGCAGAACTCTACGGCTGCGGCAGCAATAACCATCGGGTCAGCGGCAGCCGGGTCAGGAGACCCCGCATGCCCCCGGCTCAGCTGCTAATGGACCTCATGGATAAGTTGACAGCTCTATTGACCGCTGTAGTGGAGCCGGCAGACAAGGCTCAGCATGACGCGGAGGTGGCACGACTATGCGAAGAGATGGCATAGGCCAAGGAAAATTTAGCAGCAGAAGAGGTCAGGATGGCCGCAGAGCGGGTGGCTTTGGATGCTCGTGCTCAGCAGCTGCAAGCAGAGACTTTCCAGCTCTTGGTGGATCTGAACGCGTCAAACGAGGTCATGAAGAGAAGGCATCAGAAAACTCAGTTACGTCTGCCTCTGACTTACGACCATAGGAATATCTTCCACACCCCCTGGGCCGGTCCAAGTAACCCGCCATAGGCAAACCGGATCACGACACCCGGGGCTGGGGCGCCGGTTCAACCGCGGGCCATGGAGCCACCCCGTATGAATATTGCTCCACCTCATTGCACACCAATACCACTGGGTCACTTTTCTAACCCTTTGGAGAATCTCATCGCTGCGTCGGCTCGTTTGGTGGCTCTCCCGATGGAAGGCGACTCTCCAACAGCGATTAAACACGAAGGGTGAGAGAAATTCTTCACACGGCTCTGGCACAGCAGGATGCGTACTCTTACAATCGAGACAGAATCCATTCAACCCCTCGCCCAAGCCGGAGCCCGAGCTATAGCACGCATATGGACTCAGCCGCTATGTCGAGCAATGCTCAACGTCATAACCAACCACGCATGCATGAGCCGGCACATGGTGGAGCCCTTAACTTGGCGGATCAGGAGAGAATCCATCAAGAGGCTGAGCGGGCGGTTCAACTGGAAGTTGAGCAGGCGGCTCATCAGGCTCTTCCGGTTTATCCGGCAACCTCTGTTGAGGCATGAGTGGCCACAAGAACAGGAGGTGTCCCTTGCCTGGTGCCGGCTCTACGTAATGAGCGCTTGCCCAAAGACTTTAAAGGGCCTCGTAAGGTGCCTAATTACACGGCCGACTTGCAGCCTGGGGCATGGATTGAAAGTTATGAGATGGCGATGGAGCTATTAGAGGTCAGTGATGCAGCGATGGCTAAGTATTTCACTATGATGTTGGATGGAACAGCTCGCACTTGGTTGAAAGGATTGCCACCCAATTCCATCGGCTCCTGGGCGGAGTTAAAAGCTCGGGTCACTCAGAACTTCAAGGACACATGTAAACAACTTATGTCAATCGTGGACCTGACTAATTGTAAGCAAGAGGAAGGTGGGTCCACGACCCATTGGGTGCATCGAGTCAAGGAGATAATACATTCATCTGATAATATGGATGCCGGCTCTACGGTCTTAATGTTGGAGAAAAATTCTCGTTTTGAACCTCTGAAACAGAAGCTGGGGCGGCTGAAGCGTGATTGTAATGAAATGGGCCAGTTGATGGCGGCCCTGGTCAAATATGTTGATTCTGACAGTACAAGGATCCCGCGTCGGATGAAGAGAAGACAGGGAAGGGAAAGAAGAACGACAACGGCAAAGGTCATCAGCATAACCCGACAAATCAAGGAGGTAATAAACGTAAGGCTGACGAGTTTGTGGCTAACACCAATGCACAGGGCAACAACCAACGACACAAGGGTAGGCCACCTCCTCGGTCAGGCGGGTCAGGTCCCACCCTCGAGCAACTACTGAATGAACCTTGTCCAAGACACGACACCCGAGAGAAGCCAGCTACCCATCTGTGGAAGGGTTGTACGATCATGAAGGCATTTAAAAATTCCAACATGTTTGATGGTAGCCACGGACCCGACAGCGGTTTAGGCGGAGGCGGCTTTCATGGCCCGGGCGCCGGTTTAGGCGGAGGCGCTTTTCACGGTCAGGGCCATCCGGGTAACCAGGGTGGTTATAATCAGCAACCCGGCCAAAGTAATCAGCAGCAACAGCAGCAACTGTCCGGTATCAGAGTAACCCAAAACAGTTGAATAGTGGGCAGTACCATGTATTTACCACTAGTTTATGCAAGAGGGACCAGAAGCTTCATAAGAGGGCTGTCAATGCTGTTGAGCCGGCGATTCCACGTTATTTGAGGTGGTTAGAACAGCCTATTGTGTGCAGCATGGAAGATCACCCTCCCCGGGTTGATAATCCGGGTCACTTGGCCTTGGTGGTGGCACCTCAGGTTGGTGGATATAAATTCACTAAGGTGCTCATGGATGGAGGCAGCAGCATCAACATCCTCTATTATGAGACGTTTCGTCGGATAGGGTTGACTGATAAGAGTCTTAAACAATCCAACACTATATTTCATGGCGTTGTGTCTGGTAAGTCGGCATACCCAGTTGGTAAGATTGAACTGGAAGTAGCCTTTGGGGATGAATATGATTCCCGGGATGAGAAGTTAACTTTTGTGGTGGTTAAGATCAAAAGCCCATATCATGCTCTGTTTGGACGGTCGGCTTATGCCAAGTTCATGGCTCGGCCGTGTTATGTGTATCTGCAGCTCAAGATGCCGGGTATAAAGGTACCATCACAGTACATGGAAGCCGGAAAATAGCCCTGGAATGTGAAGAAGGTGATGCCGCTTATGTTCAGTCTGTTTGTCCGACAGAGGAGTTCAAGTTTTATAAAGATAATGTTGACCCGACAGACATGACGTCTTTGAAGAAGCCAACTACGGAGCATGAACCGGTGTTGAAATTCAAGTCAGCGGATGACACCAAGATGGTTGACTTTGTGCATGGCGACTCATCCAAACAGTTCATCATTAGGCCAACTTGGATCCAGAATAGGAAAGCACGCTCATCGAGTTCATCCATGAGAACCGGGACATCTTTGCATGGAAACCTTCTGACATGCCGGGTGTCCCGAGAGAACTTGCTGAGCACACTCTTAATATTGATCCGAAGTTTAAGCGGGCCACGCAGTTTCTTCGACAGTTTAACGAGGAAAGGCGCAAGGCCATTGGAGAAGAGGTGGCCCGGCTCTTGGCGGCCGGGTTCATTGTTGAAGTTTTTCACCCAGAGTGGTTGGCTAACCCGGTGCTTGTACTCAAGAAGAATGGCACCTGGCGTATGTGTGTGGATTACACCGATTTGAACAAGGCTTGTCCAGCCGATCCTTTTGCTCTCCCTCGTATTGATCAGATCATTGATGCTACGGCGGGTTGCGAGCATTTGAATTTTTTGGATGCATATCCAGGTTATCATCAGATCAAGATGGCAGTTAAAGACCAGGAGAAGACGGCTTTCATCACTCCGTTTGGAGCCTTCTGCTATGTGTCTATGCCTTTTGGACTGAAAAGTGCCCAGGCGACTTATCAACGATGTGTACAGAATTTTCTTCACAATCAGATTGGGCATAACGTTCATGCTTATGTGGATGACATAGTAGTAAAATCTAGAGAGAAGGAAACCTTGGTAACTGATCTGAAGGAAACCTTTGATAACCTCCGGGTCTACAAGATGATGCTTAACCCGGCCAAATGTGTTTTTAGAGTCCCAGCTGGCAAACTTTTTGGTTTTTTGGTGTCTAACAGAGGTATTGAGGCTAATCTAGAGAAAATAAAGGCGATTACATCTCTGGCCAAACCGGTGTGCATCAATGACGTTCAGCGTTTGACAGGTCGCGTTGCTGCCTTAAGCCGGTTCATAAGCCGGTTAGGGGAGAAGGCGATGCCTTTGTATCAAATGATGAAAAAGGCGGATGACTTTGTCTGGAGTGATGCTGCTAACTCTGCTTTTGAGGATCTGAAGAAATAGCTCGCTAAGCCGTCGGTTCTTGCTGCTCCGGTTGAGAAAGAGTCGTCGTTGTTATATGTAGCTGCTAATTCACGTGCGGTCAGCGTGGCCATTGTTGTGGAGCGCAAGGAGGCTGGCAAGGAACATCCGGTCCAATGACCGGTTTACTACGTCAGTGAGGTGCTCATTGAATCTAAACAAAGATATCCAGACTGGCAAAAGCTCGTTTATGGGGTGTTCATGGCAAGATGGAAGCTTAAACATTACTTTCAGGGTCACCCAATCACTGTGGTCAGCTCTGCTCCTCTAGGAGACATCATTCAAAATAGATAAGCCACAGGACGAGTCGCCAAGTGGGCCATTGAACTTGGGTCTCATGGTTTGAAGTATATTCCACATATTGCGATCAAATCTCAAGCGCTGGTTGACTTCATTAATGACTGGACAGAGTTGCAGATGCCAGAGGAGAAACCATACAACACATATTGGACGATTCATTTTGATGGGTCCAGACAGTTGGAAGGCTCGGGGACTGGAGTTGTTTTAACTTCTCCTCGAGGGGACAAGTTTTGTTATGTGTTTCGATTGATGTTTCCTTGTAATAACAACGCAGCAGAATATGAAGCCTTGCTCCATGGTCTTCGAATGGCTAAAGAGATGAGTCTGAGCTGGGTCCGGTGCCTTGGCGATTCAGATTTGGTGGCTCAATAGGTGTCAGGCAAGTGGGATTCCAAGGATCCTCTCATGGCGGCTTATCACCGCGAGGTCGACGCTGTTGCGGGGTATTTTAAGGGTTATCAAGTGGAACACATTGACCGCAGAAAGAACGAAGCGGTCGATGCCTTAAGCCGGTTGGGATCTCAGCGTAAGCCGGTACCACCTAACACCTTTTTGGATGTTTTACATAACCCGTCTGTTAAGTTGCCTACAGAGGAAGATTTGGCCATTCCTGACCCGGAGGCACAGTTAGTGGCGGCTATTCATGTTATTCTAGATTGGGCAGTACCGTTCCTGGCTTACATGACCGGGGCGAGTTGTATCATCGCAGCGTCACTAGAGCATTTCAGCGTTGTGTTTCTCCTGAAGAAGGTTAGGAAATACTTCGTGAGATCCATGAAGGGGATTGTGGTCATCATGTCGGGTCAAAGTCTCTTGTGGCCAAAGCTTTTCGTCATGGTTTTTACTGGTTAATGGCTCACGCAGATGCAGAGGATCTAGTCAGTAGGTGTGATGGATGTCAAAAATTTGCACGACAAGCGCATGTGCTGGCTCAAGAGTTGCGGATGATTCCAATCACTTGGCCGTTTGCAGTTTGGGGGCTTGACATGGTTGGACCTTTCAAAAGGTCCAAGGATAAAAAGATACATCTTTTAGTGGCAGTTGACAAATTTACAAAATGGGTTGAGGCAGAGCCAGTGAGTAAATGTGATGCAGCCATGGCGGTTCAGTTCATGAAAAAGGTGATTTTTCGCTTTGGTTTTCCACACAGTGTTATCACTGACAATGGTACTAATTTGTCCCAAGGTGCTATGGAGGATTTTTGTCAACGCGAGCATATCCGCCTTGATGTTTCTTCCGTAGCTCACCCTCAATCTAATGGTCAGGTTGAGAGAGCAAATCAGGAAATCTTAAAAGGTCTCAAGCCCCGGCTTATGGTTCCCTTACAACAGACATCGGGTTGTTGGGTAGAGGAAGTACCCTCGGTGCTATGGAGTATCAACACCACTCCTAACAGGTCTACAGGTTATACACCTTTCTTTATGGTTTATGGAGCGGAAGTGGTGCTGCCTAGTGACATCATCATGACTCGCCTCGCGTGGAGGCTTACATTGAAGCTGATAATGAACAAGCCCGACATGATGCACTTGACTTGTTAGATGAGGAGACTTGGCGGCGGCTCGATCAGTAATTTATCAACAGGACCTGTGCCGTTATCACAACCGTCGGGTTAAGTCTAGGACCTTTCAAGAAGGTGACCTGGTGCTCCGGCTCATCCAGGATCTGTCAGATGCACACAAACTATCCCCGCCTTGGGAAGGGCTCTTTGTGGTCAGCAAGAATTTAAACAACGGGTCATATTACCTCATTGACGTTTGAGAGCACAAAGACTCACGTAAGTCGGAGGAGGAGACCCGTGGGCCTTGGAACATTGCTTAGCTACTACACCTGAGCTTCCGACTCTCGTCATGTACATACTTTGACATTGTATATATTATGATAAGTAATAAAGCAGGACATCTGCCTTTTTCCTCTTCAAAAATCATATATCTTTACTATTTTCGTTATTTACATGACTATTAAGGAGCTGATCATATCTGAATCTAGCTTAACCTTTTTGGTCCGGCTTATGATCGTATTCAAATCTAGGTGTAAACCTCATGGTCACTTGGGGGCTTCCTGTTCAAACATAGGTCGTATTCGAACCAAAGAGAACATAGCTGTCGTAACCCTCTTGATCGGCTCAAAGCCAAACTCACTAGGGGGCTTCTTGATCGTATTCGAATCATAGCTTAACCCCCTTTTTGGGTCCAACTTGGATCGTATTTGAATCAGGGTCGTTAAAAACCTCTCAAGGTCATTTGGGGGCTTCCTGTTCAAACATAGGTCGTATTTGAACCAAAGAGAACATAGCTGTCGGTACCCTCTTGATCGGCACAACGCCAAAGCCACTGGGGGCTATATGATCATATTCGAATCTTAGCTTAACCCCTTTGGTTCGGTTTACTGATCGAATTCGAATCAGAAATCCCCAAATTTATGTTGTTGGAAATCTGCTATTTTGTCTTACCGGTTTTTTATTGTCTCAAATTTAAATTGTCAGTATGGTTTTTATTTAAGCCGGCTTGATTATTTGACAATAAGCTGCCAAAGGCATGATAGTCATCAGGTATATGGAAGCATTGACTTCTCAAAAAAAGATTGGGTCATCAACCTCATCATCCAGATCATGAAAACCGGCAGTCCAGAAACACAGACCAGCTCTTTCCTTTTTTAGGAGCAAAGTTAAAACATTGCAGATATAATCAAAGATGTGCTGGCAAAAGAGTAATATGCAACATTCTATGTGCGATGGCATAAGCAACACGTGCAATTTTTAAGCTAAATCTATTACAAGGCTTTGAGAGCCCACAAGATGGTTATGACTCTCCCCTCGTCGGTTCATCTCCTTCTACTAATTGGAAGCTGGGCTTGGACCAGTCAAAGCCGTTCAAAGCAATGAACTCCGCCTCATCATCAATCAGGCCGGCCGGGTCAACTTCCGGAGCAAAAGTGTGCTGACGAACCGGCTGGACAAGATCTATCACCTTATAAGAGGGAGTCGCCATCTTCTTATTCTCCATATTAAAACCCGGCTGATATTTATCGATGCTGGTCTCATGTCCAAGAATGGTAGCTTGAGGTCAAACTCCCCTCACACAGGGAATGAAGTCATCTTGATCAAATGGATTCCCGTCTTCTTTCACGGTAGGGTACCCCTTAGCCACATCCATCGGGTCTAGATCTGGCACCCAGGCTATGGAGCAGCTTAGGGCAGTCAGGGCTCCGGCTCTATCACATGATCGTTTAACTTCTTGAAACCTGGCGGGTAAGATTGATAACTTCTTCAAGACATCGCTCAACCGGTTGGGTCCTTGGTTGGCAGGGGAGATGGTGGCGAGTGCTCGTTGAGCGCCAGTATACAATTGTTCCACTAAGGTATACACTGCCTTCAATTTGGTCACACTGTCTTGGCTCAGATTTTTTCTTCGTGGACCGGCAAGTGTTTTTTAAATAAAGGCTCAGTAGGCAGCTTATATTCCGGGTCAAAAGAAGGTATACGTGATTAATACAGATGACTTACCAAAGATGGCGGAGACCATTTGAGACACCCGGTTCCTTAAGCCAGTGAGCTCTGTAGTAACCTCGTCAAGATCAGCCTCAGCTGTTTCAGCATGTTGTATCAGCAGCATCTTTTCTTCGGTCCAAGATTTCTTCTTTGCAGTCAAGTGATACGTCTCTGTCGTATCTACTTTTCCAAACACTTTTGCCCTTGTTTTGGACTCTAACTTGTATGATTTGAATGGAACTAACCCGGACTGACGCTGTTTTGAGCAGAATTGCCATGGTGTTGTTTTATGTGCAGAAAACAAATATTCTCGGAATGACCTGAAACTCCACGGAACATCTTAGAAAAAATAATAAAAAATCCTTGCCAAAGATGAAGACCAGGGGGCCCACACCCTTCTCACGAGGGTGGGGGGCGCGCCCCCCCTAGGGCGCGCCCCCTACCTCATGGTCCCCCTGGAAACCCTCCGACGCCAACTTCACCTCCATATATTGAGTTTCGATGAGAAAAAAACCAGAGAGAAGAAATCATCGTGTTTTACAATACGGAGCCGCTACCAAGCCCTAAAACCTCTCGGGAGGGCTGATCTGGAGTTCGTTCGGGGCTCCGGAGAGGGGGATTCATCGCCGTCGTCATCATCAACCATCCTCCATCACCAATTTAATGATGCTCACCGCCGTGCGTGAGTAATTCCATCATAGGCTTGCTGGACGGTGATGGGTTGGATGAGATTTATCATGTAATCAAGTTAGTTTTGTTAGGGTTTGATCCCTAGTATCCATTATGTTCTGAGATTGATGTTGCTATGACTTTGCTATGCTTAATGCTTGTCACTAGGGCCCGAGTGCCATGATTTCAGATCTGAACCTATTATGTTTTCATGAATATATGTGAGTTCTTGATCCTATATTGCAAGTCTATAGTCACCTACTATGTGTTATGATCCGGCAACCCCGAAGTGACAATAATCGGGACCACTCCCGGTGATGACCATAGTTTGAGGAGTTCATGTATTCACTATGTGCTAATGCTTTGTTCCGGTTCTCTATTAAAAGGAGGCCTTAATATCCCTTAGTTTCCAATAGGACCCTGCTGCCACGGGAGGGTAGGACAAAAGATGTCATGCAAGTTCTTTTCCATAAGCACGTATGACTATATACGGAATACATGCCTACATTACATTGATGAATTGGAGTTAGTTCTGTGTCACCCTATGTTATGACTGTTACATGATGAACGGCATCCGGCATAATTATCCATCACTGATCCGGTGCCTACAAGTTTTCCATATACTGGTTTACGCTTATTTACTCTCCCGCTGCTACTGTTACAATCACTACAAAATACCAAAAACATTACTTTTGCTGTCTTTACTTTTGTTGCCGCTACCACCACTATCATATTACTTTGCTACTAAACACTTTGCTGCAGATACTAAGTTTCCAGGTGTGTTTGAATTGACAACTCAGCTGCTAATACTTGAGAATATTCTCTGGCTCCCCTTGTGTCGAATCAATAAATTTGGGTTGAATACTCTACCCTCGAAAGTTGTTGTGATCCCCTATACTTGTGGGTTATCAAGACTAATTTCTGGCACCGTTGTCGGGGAGCATAGCTCTATTCTTCGAGTCACTTGGGATTTATATCTGCTGGACAGTATGAAGAACTTGAGAGATCCAAAAACCAAAATCTATCCCTCAACTACGAGGGGAGGTAAGGAACTGCCATCTAGCTCTGCACTTGATTCACCTTCTATTATGAGTAAGTTAGCGACACCTACACCTGCTTCAGTTATTCGTTCTGATATGTCGCATGTTATTGATGATGCCACTTCTGCTATGCATGATACTTATGATGAAACTGTTTCTATGCCTGATACTACTGTGCCCCTTAGTGAATTTCTTGATGAACAAATTGCTAGGGCTAGAGAAAAAGAAATTATTGAATCTGAATACGATGATGATAGCGATGATGAAAATATGCCTGTTATTCCTGAGGGTTATCTTTTTGATATGGAATCTTCTGCCGCTATTTTTGCTTGCAAAGATAGATATGAGCTTAAGAGGTTATTAATTAAATGGAACAAAGAATCACTTAGAGATAAAATGAGACCTGACCCCGCTTTTGCTACTTCACCTATTTGTGTTCCTGATAAGGATTACGAATTCTCTGTTGATCCTGATATAATTACTTTGGTTGAATCTAATCCGTTTTATGGCTATGAATCTGAAACTGTTGTGGCACATCTTACTAAATTAAATGATATAGCTGCCCTGTTCACTAATGATGAGAGATCGCGTTACTTTTATATACCCAAAATATTTCCGTTCTCATTAAAGGGTGATGCTAAGATATGTTTAATTCTCTTGATCCTGTTTGTGTGCGTAGTCCCCAGGATATGATTTATTACTTCTCTACTAAATATTTCCCTGCTCATAAGAAACAAGCTACTTTGAGGGAAATATACAACTTCGTGCAAATTAAAGAAGAGAGTCTCCCACAAGCTTGGGGGAGGCTTCTCAAGTTACTTAATTCTTTGCCTGATCATCCTCTTAAGAAACCTGAAATACTTGATATCTTTTATAATGGACTAACTGATGCTTCCAGAGATTACCTGGATAGTTGTGTTGGTTCTCTTTTCAGGGAAAGAACACCGGATGAAGCTGAAATCCTATTGAATAATATGTTGACAAATGAAAATAATTGGGCACCTCCTGAGCCAGTTCCTGCTCCAATTACTGAGCCTATTCCTAAACAAACTCCGAAGAAGAGAGGTGTTTTATTTCTCAGTCCCGAAGATATGCAAGAGGCAAAGAAATCTATAAAAGAAAAAGGTAATAAAGCTAAAGACATTAAGAATCTACCTCCTATTGAAGAAATATATGGTCTTAATTCACCGCATGTTGAAGAAACATATGATCTTAATTATTTATTTACTAAAGAACCTCCTGATCCCGATATCCCGACACAGGTAGTAAAGGTAAATTCTCTCTATAGATATGATAAAGCTGAAGTCCCTCCTACTAAAATTGCTAGTCAGTGCTTGGATGAGTTTGATCACTTTATGTTTAAGCAAGACGACTTCAATGCTTATTTTGGTAGACAATTAAAAGAAAATGCTTACATGATTAGACGCTTGGGTGATTATATGGCTGATATTAAAGGTGGACTTAAACTTGTTAGCAAACATGCTTCTATGGTTACCACTCAAGTAGAACAAGTACTTAAGGTTCAAAAAGAAGTGCTTGATGAAATGAATAGTAAGAAAAATGATTATGCTGTTAGAGTGGCTACTAGAACTGGTAGAATGACTCAGGAACCTTTGTATCCTGAAGGCCACCCTAAGAGAATCGAGCAAGATTCTCAAAGAAATAATATTGATATTCCTAGTTCTTCTAAGAAGAAGAAGAAGAAGAAGAAGAAAAATGATAGAACTGTGCAAACTTCTAGTGAACCTATTGCTGAACCACCTGATAATCCACATGATATTTCTATGTCTGATGCTGAAACACAATCTGGTAATGAACATGAACCTAGTAAAAATATTAATGTTGATGTTCATGTTGATGCTCAACCTTGTAATGATAATGATGTAGAAATTGAACCTGCTGTTGATCTTGATAACCCACAATAAAAGAATCAACGTTATGATAAATGAGACTTTGTTGCTAGGAAACACGGTAAAGAAAGGGAACCTTGGGTTCAGAAACCCATGCCTTTTCCTCTGAAACCATCCAAGAAAAAGGATGATGAGGATTTTGAGGATCCCAAACAAGGGACGTCATGATTTACAGTCGGATTACCTGGCACAACAAATCATGACGTCCTCTGTTTGGCAGAATGCCTGGCTAGCACAGTCTGAACCACCTGATGTTAATCATGACGTCCTTTGTTTGGCAGAATGCCTGGCTAGCACAATCGGATTACCTGGCACAACAAATCTTCTGCCAGTGATCAGAATGTCATGATCAGAGGACGTTGGCGGGTTAGCTGAACCGGATGGTCTGACGGTAGAGGGATTAACAATGGTATCATCAGCTGACGGCTCAGGAGGGTCTGATTGAGCATGGACAGCCAAATCTTCTGGCACTTCAGATTGAGCGGGAGGAGTTTATTTTTCCAGTTCAGGTGCAAGATTTCTCAGGTCTTCTGCCGGTTTGATAACTATAGCTTTCTTGGACTTCCCTTGACCACTGAGAAAGATTTTTTATGAGACGGTTAGTTTAATAATGCAGTTTTAAAGATGCAGAGGAAAGACGATTTTCCTTACCCAGGGGCATCTTGAAAGCCGGAAATTGAGTCTGAGATGAGTCACCAGAAGAGCGAGAAACCTCCTACAAAGGTACAATAAAATCAGTGATGCAAGGGAATAGATTCATTAATGAAAGTAAAAGACAAAGATAATGAAATCTCATTCTGGCATTTTTGAGGAGTTTGTTGTAAAACGGAAGGCGTTTCATCGGTGTCATTATTCCGGGCCTGACGACAGCTCTCGTGTTGCTGCTTTTTCAAAAGAAAATGAGGGTCCAAATAAGCCAAAGGGTGTGAAAACCTTACTTTCCGGGTTACCAGTCGAAGTTTCTGTCTTGGTAAATGGGCTGAGTCAGAGGAAATAGTTACCTCTTCTTCTATGGCCTGATTGGCCCCCCGTGTCGTCCTGGCAATAGTCAGTGTCAATAAGGTTATTAAAAAACTGGCCAAGGGAGTCAAGGGCTACCTCCGACTCAGTATCATCGTCAAGCTTTAACAGGACCGAAGCAGTGCTCCTTTTCTTCTTGGACCTCCGGGTCTTCTTCCTGGTGGCTATGGCGGCGGCTCTGGCCTTCTTGGCAGCTTCATGGTCATACTTGCTTTCCAGAAGTCAGATTTGTCCTATAAACAAATAAACATGATAAAAGGTCATGCAAGTATTTAAAACTACTGAGGAAAGCACAAAAGAGAAAGAGGTCAGGGTTTTTTTTACCTCAGGTGCCCGGTTAAGTTTACAGAAAGCGTTTAACCCAACTTTACTGCAGTCCTCATACTTGTCGTTCACAAGGATGGTTGACATTGAGACAATGTCTTCTTCAGTTAGTTGTACAGAGTTGTGACGCAGAGAGTCATCTGGGACTCCGCCATATTCGTACATCAATTTGGATCGGCGGCTTAGAGGAATGACACGCCACGAGATCCAGCAACGGATCAAGTCAACTCCGGTTAAGCCATTCCCCAGTAAGGCATTAATCCTTTTAATAGATGGAATAAGCTTCTTGCGTTCAGCAGCAGTAAGCTTATCAGGGAGCACAAACTTGGAATCCAGACGCTCCGTGCGGTAACCCGGCAGTGGTTTTTCGTTGGCTGGAGACGTATCTTGGCAATAGAACCATGTCTGATTCCAATCTTTGGGATGAGTCGGTAAGACTATTAAGGGAAAGACGGCGCCCTGTCGGCGCTGAATTGAGATTCCACCGAGTTCCAAGCTAGAGCCATTGGTACACTCATTCTGGCGGTTCAGATAAAAGTACTCTCTGAAGAGTTCCACAGTTGGCTCTTCTTGAAGATACACCTCACAGAGAACTTGAAAATTGTAGATGTTGGATATGGAATTGGGTCCAAGATGTTAAGGGTGAAGTTTGAAAAAATGAAGAACGTCTCTGAAGAACTTTGAGGCGGGTGGTGAAAAACCCCGATTCATGTTGTCAGTGAAGACAATAACTTCACCGTCTTTGGGATTAGGCCGTTCCTCGTCCGGGTCAGGTGCACGATAAGACATAACATTTTTCCCTGGTAAAAATCCTATGGTGAAAAATTCCTTCAAGGTGTCTTCAGTGACTGTGGAAGGGACCCAGTTGCAGACAGTCGGTGCTTTTGATGGCATGATGATCAAAGGACAAACTGAAAAGAAAGTATCGTGCCGGTTCAATTCAATGGAAATTAAAAGTTAAATGATGATGGTGCAAATGAATAATGGCGGCTTAAGTAAGGGCTAATGTCATATAAGGGAAAAGTGAGCCGGCGTAATAAGCCGCCATGACTAAAGACATTTGAAGGAAACCAGAAATAGAATTGGTTAAGTGTTGAGACAAATAGATTTCCCAAAGCTATCACTAGTATTCTGGATCAAAATGGGTCAGAAAAGAATAATAAACCTAGACCTAAAGAATGAGTGCGGAGGAGTTCATCAGCTCTAAGAAGATATATATGCAAGGGAAAGGGATCTACTAACATCTAAAATAGGTGTAAGACCACTACCGCATAAGTTCTACTTTCCTTCTGGATCAAAAGAGGGTACGAAGAAGAAACTACAAGGAGGTATGTGATGAACGGCGAAGAACATCGATGAACTCGTAACCCTAACTGTCAGGGATATACCCCACGGCGTAAACCGGCCGGAAGTATAACCCGGCTGGACTTGGCGGTTTACTTGAGATCCGGCTAACACTTGGCGGTTCACTCGCGACCCGCCCTGACCTGGCGGTTTACAAGCAACCCGCCTGGTCATTATGGCTCACTGGTGACCCGGCGGGCGGGTCAGATGGATGACGAGGACCAAGGCCCAGAAGGCCGGTTCACGTTTAATGGTGGGCCGGTTTATGAGGAAAGCACAAGGAATATTCCCTTACAAAGGAAGCAAGACTAGGACTCCACTTGTAATAGAGTAATCATAATCCTAATAGGACTAGTCATGTAAACTGCCCCTTCAACATATATAAGGAGGGGCAGGGCACCCCAAGAGGGACAAGATTCACAAGTTCCACAAGTTGGACAAGTTAGGTTTAGACAATAGCTCTCGAGATAGAGCGCTCTTGTAACCGTGATCATCATCATCAATATCAATGAAGCAGGATGTAGGCTTTTACCTCCACCGTGAGGGGCCGAACCTGGGTAAAACATTGTGTATCTCATCCCGCTCAAACCCCTCTCAAGCTACCACATAGATGCGTTGGCCTCGCGACTAAGTCCTGACACTAAGGACATTTGCCGTGACAATTCCACGACAGTTGGCGCCCACCATGGGGCTCGCGCACGGTGGTGTTGAGTTCTTGGAGGGCGCACTCTCAGGGATCGAGAAACTCACGATTGGCCGGTTGAAGAAGAGCCGGCACGAGACAATCACACAGGATTTGCTTTGGATCTGGGAGTATAGGATTTGAGTTGAAAAGAAATCAGGGTTGCATGGTGCGCGCCGCTGTGACCGGATGATTCATCAAGATCGGATTGATTTTTCGTCGTGAGATGGACGGAAGTTTTCCGCTGCAAATACCTTACACGTAGGTCGCCGAGTCGCTACAAATCACACCCTTGCTTTTTATTTTTGGAAGAAAACTATGCGTGGAGCAGATCGCGTCTAGGGCGGTTGACATGAGTAATAGAGATCAGCATGGAAACGACCACCTGACCCGCCGGACGACCATGGACAGAGCCGGCAAATTTATCGCCGGGAGGTCAAGATTATGGTTAAAAAAATTGGAACTGGGAGATATGAGATTCGTGGAGATTCTAGGTTTGCGTGCGGTGCCTTACGCATTGCAGGGCGACCCTTTGAATTCGAGAAAAGATCGTTTTTTTCAGCTGCAGATGAGATTGGACAGGAATCTGATTCGACGTCACCAGTACATGTATGGATCCGAGTCAGATTGCTGCTCCTCTCCACGTCTACATCAGTACGGAGCAAGGCTGGTAATGATTATTTAAACCGGCTGCAGAAATCCAAGGAGTAAAGAAACAATTATTGCATGATGATGGAAAACTGCTCTCGTTTGGGGATCAGGAAATATTATTCTAGTACTACCCTGCTGCTACTTCAAGTGCAAAGCGATCAAGCAAAAGAATAAGAAAAAGATATACGTCCACGCGTACATTCACCAAGGTCAACAAGAAGTCTGCAGCCGGCCGGGTTGATGATTATCGTCTATGGTTCTGTCAAAGTTGCCACTAAAAGTCACAATATGTTTGAGGGAGAACAGTACGCTCAGAAATTCATTAAATGTCATCATGCAACAGCACCAGTGCATGGTCGCCTTTTCCGTCGAGCCGCTGCTCCTCCGTGACCGATTACTACTGCCACCCGGTCGTCTTCACTCGCTGGCGTTGTTAAACCGCCAGCGCTGGGCCTCAACTCCAAGTTGCTAAAGCCGCCCCTACCATAAAATCGCCTTGGCTGCTGTTACCGCTTCCGATGAGTACCGATGAGCGTTTCCTGCCGTTCCCTTTGCTGGTGTTGCTACCGCCTTCATGCCGCGCCGAGCTATTGACGTTTATATGGCGTGGCGGGTTGCTAAGGATCAGTTATGAAGTAACATCCGTTGAAGTGTTGTCTACACAAAAGACAAATTGATAGGGGCACCCAAATTCAATGCATTGAGGAGCGTGGCTTACTTAAAAACTGGATGGATGCATGATTATTTATTCAGATGTGAAGGACATCATTTGATCGGATTGCTATGCAGTCACTTTATTCGAAAAGGCACATCAGGTGATATCCATTCAGTTTACTTTTTATCAGTACTTGTTCATTTTTTGTAAAAATAACACTCTGCCCTATAGTATTTTTATAAGCAGGTAAATTATTCATTACAAAAGTGTTGATATACCACGGATATGGAGCATGCGCCAGCATCATTTTTACTGGCGTTCGTCTGTGTCATGCGACTTCACAGACACGCGTGTAAGCCGCCGCCCCTGTGGTCCGGTCTACATCAACACGCCAGTTGATTCACGCATCCGCGTCGGCTTATATCGAGGAGGACAATTTGCTTATCCGCACCGGCGTATAATGCTGTGGCCGACTCATCTATGCTACCTCTGATGCCGCGAACCTTTTTACCATCCGTCTCTCGCGGCCTGGTCTACATCAACACACCGGGCCGCACCTGTCTGCATGAGCAGTTTATTGAGCATAAAGCAAGTCACAGCTTGGGTAGCCCGGTTTTCTTTCAAATTGGAGGGAAATTATCATCAACCGCCGTCTGCACTACATGGATCAGTGGGCAGGCACGCAAGTCGCCACCGCTACAGTTTGGTCAACTTCAAATAGCCAGTTGGAAGGAACCATTGGTTGAGTTGCTGACACGGCTCATATGGGGTCATTTATAACCGTCGGAGTCACCTCAACCTTTTGTGGATTCACATCGTGCTATCAACACCAATAATATGCAACTTATGCCGGTTTATATCACGATCAAATATGGAGAATCTCAAGCCAACTCCTCGAGCCACCTTGAGACTCGGGGGCTACAATGATATAACTCAGCAAATGCTGCCGGTTTTCAGTAAAGTCAAGAACCCCAAGATGTTGGAGGGAAAGATAATCCGGTCCCGGAGGCTACTACCATATTGATGAAAATTTAAAGGCCGTCAAAAAATTCCGGTTCAAAATGAAGAATGCCGGTTTAAAATCCAGTTCAAGGGAAATCTGTTCTCCCACAAATATCTGAAGCTTTCAAATCCAGTTTAAGAATTTCCGGTTCAAAAAAGAATTAACTTCTCGCAAGTTCGAGTTTATAGGCCGTCAGAAAATTTTCGGCTGAAAATGAAGATTCCGGTTCAAAATCCGGCTCAATGGAAAGATGTCTCCCATAAAACATTGAAGCTCTTAATATCCGGTTTAACATCCGGTTCAAGAAGAAATATCTCTCACAAAGTTCGAGTTCTCAGAAAAATTAAAGGTTGCCAAAGAAGACCTGTTGCCATGATGTGTGGTTCAAATATGGGTTATCCTGCCTGATTGGCTTATCATATTATGGTTCACATGGGGGCTTTTGTTTATAAAGCGGAGTTCTGATTACATATTGATCCGGCTATCAAGCTAATATTATCATAAGAGCACAACTCTGGTTACTTCGGTAATCCGGCTATCAAGCCAATATTATCACAAGGGGCCAAAGAGAGTCTGTTGCATAGCACAACTCAAACATGGGTATCCCTTGAGCACAACTCACAATATCACTTGGGGGCTATGTTCAAACCATAGTCACACCTCTTGATAGGCTTAAAGCCACCAGGGAAATCACTTGGGGGCTCTGGTCGTATCCGAACCACAGCTTATACCCTCTTGATTAGCATAAGGGCACCAGGAAAATCACTTGGGAGCTATGGGTTCGAACCATAGTTACACCTCTTGATAGGCATAAGGGCACTAGGAAAATCACTTGGGGGCTTGGTCGTATTCGAACCATAGCTACACCTTTTGATCGGCGCAATGCCACAATTATAACTACATGGGGGCTCTGGTCTTATCCGAACCATTGCTTAAACCCTCTTGATCACCATATACATCATCATATATTGCAACATACATTGCATCATCATTACATCATCATAGCATGTATCATATGTGCATGGATATACCGGCGTTCATTAACCCGGCTTGACTTTCAACGGCAAGTTGTCAGTACACGGTCAAATTATAATCCAGAGACTATCAGCCCGATCTGGTTTTGACTCAAAGTCACCAGTATGGAATAAACCGGTGTTTATCACAACCTGGTATGGTTTTATCATAAACCGGCAAAATATGAGAGGAGTTATCAGTACTCAAGATTTGGGTTATTACCCTTACTACAAAAAGTTGGTAAACCAATGATGTGATTCAATGTCACAAGTATGATATATTTCATATTTGATTATTCTTAAGTGCAGCCTTGGTTATAAACCCGAGTTATATGTTGGGCATTATGACCCGTCCGGCGGTAAACCGCTAGGACATTTCAAACTTGTTGTATGCAGAAACAGGTTGAATAAAGCATAATT
Source organism: Triticum dicoccoides (assembly GCF_002162155.2). Classification (NCBI taxonomy): domain Eukaryota; kingdom Viridiplantae; phylum Streptophyta; class Magnoliopsida; order Poales; family Poaceae; genus Triticum; species Triticum dicoccoides. Next base: position 438,513,567 of record NC_041390.1, on the reverse strand, counting down.
ATGAATCACCGGCGTTTATTAACCCGGCCTGGCTTTCGACTATAAATCGCCAGTATGATGATAAATTATCCGGTGTTTATTAAACCGGCCCGGCGTGGGATTATAAGTCATCAGTATATATTTGGATTACGCCATTGGAATCAGGCGCTCATAAATCATTGGGTTGTATTGTTCAAATCTTCAAATAGCCAACATGGCTGGATTTTATTATGGTTATCATTAACCAGTATTATGATTAAGGTTTTCAAAGTCGCTTTAGCGCAATGGCTGTTATATTATCAATGGATATGATTTATTCTATAATTGAAGGAATAGTCCCGAGTCGCTGCAGGCTTACGACCCGACACTTGGGGGCTATATTATTCAAGTTGAGATTATGTCAAATATGCAAGTCTCATGTTGCTGCAAGCATGCACCATGACACTTGGGGGCTAATGCAAAGTCATTTTTATTGGCCTTATTGAAGACCCGACTCATTACATTATAATGAGCCGGCCCTTGGGGGCTATCAATTGCTCCTGTCAATAATTCAAGGTACACAAGTTTTTATCCATTATGTTGAAGGGTCCACTCCTCAGTTGGTAAAGCACAAAGCTCTCAACATTGTGGACGTGGGTTCAAGCCCCATGATGGGGTTACATCATATCATGTTATTTTCGTTTAAGAATATATCAAGCCCAGCTCAATATTATCTTATTGAGCCAGCCCTTGGGGGATACACATTGCTCTTGGGGGCTACATATGTGGAATACTCAGTTCTGACTAGTGATTGAGATAAACACACATGGATTTCTTCAAAGTGGTAATATTTATATTGAAGCAAGTCTTAAGTCATCACTTTGCTCTATTCAAGACTTGGGGGCTATATGGATTATGCATACAAAGGAGGAACGTCTTCAAATTATCAGTTTTGAGTAAATCAAGAAGATCAATTACATGACCCGGTGTCAACAATAATTATGACCCGGCATCGTCTGTTTTTTAACCCGGCAATTTTTGTAATGATAAACCGACAAGTTTTAAATCTACAAACCGGATGAATATCAGATGAGTATTTCAAGACCAATATTTCTTAAGCCGGCGATTTGGAAGCCGACTCAAGTGGATTATGCTTCACATTATTTCTCTGTGAGAAACCAATGACATCAAATTGAGTATGAAGCTGGCTTATTGGCCTGGATTTTCTAGAAGAAGGAAATGACAAGGAATTAAGGATGATTAGGTGTCGGTTTATAAGAATTCTTAACCCGGAGCATAATCTGTCAAGTTTGTTCATGTGTTTGTTTTACAGGATCAGTTTAACATGGATAAATCCAAATTAAACTAGGGTCTAATGTCGGGGATATACCCCACGGTGTAAACCGGCTGGAAGTATAACCCGACTGGACTTGGCGGTTTACTTGAGATCCGGCTAACACTTGGCAGTTCACTGGCGACCCGCCCTGACCTAGCGGTTTACAAGCAACCCGCCTGGTCATTATGGATCACTGGTGACCCAATGGGCGGGTCAGATGGATGACAAGGACCAAGGACCAGAAGGCCGGTTCACGTTTAATGGTGGGCCGGTTTATGAGGAAAGCACAAGGAATATTCCCTTACAAAGGAAGCAAGACTAGGACTCCACTTGTAATAGAGTAATCATAATCCTAATAGGACTAGTCATGTAAACCGCCCCTTCAACATATATAAGGAGGGGCAGGGCACCCCAAGAGGGACAAGATTCACAAGTTCCACAAGTTGTACAAGTTAGGTTTAGACAATAGCTCTTGAGATAGAGCACTCTTGTAACCGTGATCATCATCATCAATATCAATGAAGCAGGATGTAGGCTTTTACCTCCACCATGAGGGGCCGAACTTGGGTAAAACATCATGTCTCTCGTCCTGCTCAAACCCCTCTCAAGCTACCACATAGATGCGTTGGCCTCGCGACTAAGTCCTGACACTAAGGACATCTGCCGTGACAATTCCACGACACTAACAGATCTAAGGGCGCAGAAAGTAGGAACTTACGAATGCAGAGTTTCTGCGAAGGGTCGCCGCATTTCTTTGGACGAGCTCAGGGTGATGCAGCAGCCGATGTTGAGGGCGACGGTGAGTGCTACGGCAACGGTGGAGCTCGAGAAGCACAGAGGCAGCAAGAAGATGGAAGGAAGAAGAAGAAAGAAGAAGGACCGGCCAAGCCTATTTATAAGGGGATAAGTGAACATGCGGGCGCGAAAATTGAGGAAGACCAAAATAATGATTATCCAACTAAACGGACGCCTCGATTCTCGGAAGACATTAAAGATAAAAGATCCGTTGAAGACGACGTCATAGCAGGCTTTCATATTTTCAGAAGATGACGTCATGGCGGGTTACGTAGTTTTTGTCAGACTGAGGAAGATGGATTTCGTCTAAGTATTAAAGATTGACAAAGAACAAAGTTCAAGTTAACCTAGGGCCTAATGTTGGGGATATAGCTACCAGGTATGACCCGCCCAGGAGGGGCCGGGTCAACCCCAATGGTGGGTTACAAAAGAAGCCCAGTAATATTCAAGGTGATAGTTTATTAAGACTTGTAGAAGGCCTAAGCCCAGAGGCGGCTTAAGGCCCAATATTGTAAACCGCCATATGTAAAGAAAGACTTATAAAGAAAGGCATATAAAAGAAGTCACCGAGCCGGACACATTTTATGAGCCGGCCGGGACTCTGTAGACCGCCAAGCATCAACCCGTGTATATAAGGGGACGACCCGGCGGCGGCTTAGGACAAGAAACAAGAGATCAAGAGTCAAGCTAGCGGATTCGCTCCTTAGTCATCGAAACCTAGCAATACAACATCAACTAGACTAGGCCTTACCTTCACCGTAAGGGGCCGAACAAGTATAAACCTCTCGTGTCCTTTGTCCCGATTAACCCCTTTAAGCTTCCTAGTTGCGATGGCCCTACGACTAAGTCCTTTCGCTAGGACAGCTGCCGTGACAACTCCACGACAGTTTTGTTTGGCCAACTCGATCTATTTATCTTGTAATGGGAAGAGGTGCTTTGTAGTGGGTTCGATCTTACGGTGCTTGATCCCAGTGACAAAAAGGGAAACGACATGTATGTATCGTTGCTACTAAGGATAAAACAATGGGGTCTATCCCTACATAGATAGATCTTGCCTACATCATGTCATCGTTCTTATTGCAGTACTCCATTTTCCCATGAACATAATACACTAGATGCATGCTGGATAGCGGTCGATGTGTGGAGTAATAGTAGTAGATGCAGGCAGGAGTCGGTCTACTAATCTTGGACGTGATGCCTATATGATGATCATTTCCTAGATATCGTCATAATTATTTGAGGTTCTATCAATTGCCCAACAGTAATTTATTTACCCATCGTTTGCTATTTTTCTCGAGAGAAGCCACTAGTGAAACCTACGGCCCCCGGGTCTTCTTTCTCATATTATTTGCCTTTGCGATCTATTTTTTTCTTGCTTTTATTTTCAAATCTATTAATCCAAAAACCCAAAAATACTTTTCTGCAATTTTTATTTATTTATTTTATTTGGCATTCGATCTATCAATCTACAACAAATTTATCTCACGTCTGTTTGCCTATCTTGAGGCGTCGTACCCCGAAAGGGATTGACAACCCCTTTAACACATCGGGTTGCGAGGATTTGTTATCTGTGTGCAGGGGCTATTTATGTTGTGTTGCTTGGTTCTCCTACTGGTTCGATAACCTTGGTTTCATATCTGAGGGAAATACCTACCGTCGCTGTGCTGCATCATCCCTTCCTCTTTGGGGAAATACCGATGTAGCTTCAAGCGACATCAAAAGGAATTTCTAGCGCTGTTGCCGGGGAGGATCTTCAACATATACCATGTTACTAATCACAAATCTCATCTCCTCACAATTTACATTATTTGCCATTTTCCTCTCATTTACCTCTCCCCCACTTCACAAAAATTTGTCGTTTTATTCGCCTCTCTTTTCTCGTTCGCCGTTTTCTTGTCAGATCTATCCTTTGCTTGCAATCATGAGTGATTTAGGTATGGCACCAATAGATGATGGCCTAACTCCTAAGATAGGACGTATGGGAAATCTGGATGCTAAAAATTTTATCTTGGGGCAAGGGAATGTTATGGGAAAAGAGTGTATCCAAGAATTTTTTAGTTGTGTGGGAAATTTGAGTCTTGATGATGCTGCTATACTTAAAACTAATAGATCTTATGCGGATGCTATTTTAGCACTAGTTCTGAAACTTGAAAGTAAATTTAGTCGTACCCATCCTACCTTGCAAAGATTGTTTTTTGAGCTCCCCATTATAAAGAACCCTAGAGCTAAAAAGTTGGTCACTCTTATTCTTATGAATGAGTTTGACTACATAATACGGGAAGCTTGTAACGCCCCAGATACAACTTTCCATATTTGTAACTCTGACTCTTGCCTTTTCCGGAGATGCGATAGGAGATTCCCTTCGTGGTTGGGTTTTTGTCTTTCGTTTTGCATTTTTTTTCATGTCATGCATTTCATATCATGTCATCATGTGCATCGCATTTGCATTCGTGTTCGTCTCATGCACCTGAGCTTTTTCCCCGTTATCCGTTTCGCAATCCGACACTCCCTCATGCACTCGGCGCACCCCTCTTGTCTCTTTTCATGAGAGGGTGTTAAATGTTCTCGGAATGGACCGAGCTTTGCCAAGTGGCCTTCGTACACCTTTGGTAGACCGCCTGTCAAATTTCATGCCATTTTGGAGTCCGTTTGATGCTCCAACGGTTAACCGGGTAACCGCAAAGGCCTCATGTGTGTTGCAGCCAAACACCCCTCCAAAACAGCCCAATAACCCATCTAAACCACTTCCATGCCCTCCGTCGTTGGATCACGATCGTGTGGGAGAAAACTACACCTCATTTGGACAATTGTACCTCCTCCTACCTATAAATATGTGTCCCTCCAAAAATTCGCGGTCTAACCATAGATCCACTCCGCCACCGCGCCACCGGACATGTCCGTCCACCGTCGGACGCGTCCACCGCCGCCGCCACGTCGCTCCAGCCAATCCAGAGCCGCCACCTCAGCACCGCCGCCTCCCTCCTCCACTCGCGCGTCGCCATGTGTCGTTGCCGTCCTCCTCCACCGCACGGGCCCATGAGCCCATCCGCGGCCCGCCGGGCCCGTTCGTTACCGCCCGCACCGCCCGGGTGCCCGAGCTGCCGTGCCACCCGTCAGCCATCTCCGCCATCACCGGAGCATCGCCGGACTTCGCCGGCTCGTCCCCGCCGCCCTTCGCGCGCCACCGCGTCGGCCTCCACCGGGTGCACCATCGCCCAGCCCGCCGTCCCGCGCCCCCGTGCCGGCGCATGAGTCCCGTTTCACGCACCACCACTACCGCTCGGGTGCCTCGCCACCTTGGCTTCCGCTCCTCCATCGGAGCAGCCACCGTCGCCATGGTTTCCAACCGATGCCCCCGAGCTCTATCCATCATCGTCGTCGCCTGGATCCGGATCCCGGCGACCGGATCCGCCATCCCCGGCTTCCTCGACCTCAGATCTCGACACCTCGCCATGACTCCCTCCGCGCCACTCCGTTCCTCCTCGCCAGAGTGCAACACCGCCACCGTACGTCACGCCTCGCCACAGCCTCGACAGGAGGTCGGAGAGGAGCTCCCCTCGCGTGGGCCCGCGCTCGGCCCAGCCGCGACCAAGCCGGCCCAACATCATCAGCCCCCGGTCCCAATGTGAGCGTCGCCTCGCTATCCATCGCTCGTGCGCCTTTTTGCTATCTCTCGCCCGCTCTGTTTGACCCTGTATTTGACTAAGTCCCTGAAACTCATATAATTTATGCACTTGTTCATCATGCCATAACTCCATGTCTGTAGCTTTGTTTCATGCGCATGATATATCAAAATGTTCATTGTGAAATGCTCTTCATTTCATTCCGTTGTGGTCTGCTTGTTTGAGTTCATATTTTTGCCCAAATCATTGATGAAAGAGTGCTATAAAATGTTTACTCCTGTTACTTAGCAGATTATGATGATCTGTCATTTTTGCCACATTTGATGTGTGCTTCATATGGGCATGAGCTCTACAGGTGTTTTGATCTATGCCATGCCGTCTTTACATGGGTGTTTGCCATGTATTTTTGTGATCAATGTGGTGACTATCACAAGCATGCAAAGTAGCCTTCATGGTATTGTTGTTTTCAGAGACTTGGGATTTTGCTAAGTCTTGTGCCTGTTGTTATTTTTGTGCCATGTAAACATGATGCTACAGTGAGATCTATGCTTGTTTTGAGTTGCTTCAGTAAGGATGTTTTGGATATATGGTTATGCTCTATCCATACATGCCCATGTTTGCATTTATGGAGTGCCCTAGCATGTCTTAATCTTGCTCTAATTTTGCTATAAAATATTCCTCGCAGATTGTTTACATGTTAATCAATTTTGCCATGGTTGTTGCTAGTGATCCATGCATGCTATGAACTTGCTCTTGCCATGGTTAGCTTCATGAAACATGTCTTCTTGATGTTAGTATGCTTATATTGTCATGCAATGCCTTGTGGTGAGTGATACGAGCTCACAAAGATGCCTTCATAATGTTGTTTATGCCATGCTCTGTTTTCTGCTAAGTCTGAAACTGTTAATAAAACTTGCTATGTTTACATGGGTGCCATCATATCTTCTGTGCCTTTTTGGCTCATGGTCAGTAAGGGACTTTTGTTCTATGCATATAGTAGAATCATGTCATGCCTTTTTGTTCTATGATATGTTCCTGTATCATGTTGTTTGCTTGCTCTAAACATGTCTTCCTGATGTTATTTCTGGCATGTTAGTATTTTCACTAAGTCTGTGATGCTGATATATTTTGCACTTTTTCTGTGCTTGTTTGAACATGCTCTTGTGTGATTTAGTCGTAGCTCAGTGTTAATGTTTTGTCAAGCATCTTGAGTACATCACTGCCATATGCTTTGTTGATATGAAAGAGTGCAGTAGCTTAGTTTCTTGTTGCATTCTAATTGGCATCATGCTGTTAATCGCAGAATTGTGCCATTCTTGTTTTGCTTGCCATTTGCAAACCGAACACCCGTTTCCAGTGATCTTTATATCGATTTCGACCGAAATCATCTCATCTTTCCAGAGGCACACTTGGTTTTCCAAGTTGATGCCTTGATCATTCCTTCTCTTCCGGAGCCCGCATATGCATTGCGTATCACATCTCGCATATCATGACATGTTTTGCATCATGTTGCTTGTGCATTGCACCATGATTGATTGTTGGTCCTTTGCTTGTGTTCTTGATTTGGGTAGAGCCGGGAGATGAGTATGTGACCGAGGAACCTGTTGAGTACGCTTACAAGGATCAAGCTTTCGACAACTCTGAGAACTTTGTAGGCAAGATGACCATACCCTCGAAATCACTTCTATCTTTGCTTGCTAGTTGTTCGCTCTATTGCTATGCCGCGCTACCTAACACTTGCTATATCATGCCTCCCATATTCCTATGTCAAGCCTCTAACCCACCTTTCCTAGCAAACTGTTGTTTGGCTATGTTACCGCTTTTGCTCAGCCCCTCTTATAGCGTTGCTAGTTGCGGGTGAAGATGAAGTTTGTTCCATGTTGAAACATGGATATTGTTCGGATATCATTATTATCTCTTATTTACTTTAATGCATCTATATACTTGGTAAAGGGTGGAAGGATCAGCCTTATGCATGGTGTTTTGTTCCACTCTTGCCGCCCTAGTTTTCGTCATATCGGTGTTATGTTCCTTGATTTTGCGTTCCTTACACGGTTGGGTGTTATGGGAACCCCTTGATAGTTCGCTTTGAATAAAACTCCTCCAGCAGGGCCCAACCTTGGTTTTAAATTTTCCTATCAACCTAAACCTTTTTCCCTTGGGTTTCCGGAGCCCGAGGGTCATCTTTATTTTAACCCCCCGTGCCAGTGCTCCTCTGAGTGTTGGTCCAACCTGTCACTCGCCGGTGGCCACCAGGGGCAACTCTGGGCTGGCCTACCAGAAGCTTGGATAATCTGGTGTGCCCTGAGAACGAGATATGTCCATCTCCTATCGGGATTTGTCGGCACATCCGGGCGGCTTTGCTGGTCTTGTTTTACCATTGTCGAAATGTCTTGTAACCTGGATTCCGAGACTGATCGGGTCTTCCCGGGAGAAGGAATATCATTCGTTGACCGTGAGAGCTTGTGATGGGCTAAGTTGGGATACCTGTCGTGGAATTGTCACGGCAGATGTCCTAGAGCAAGGACTTAGTCGTAGGGCCATCGCACTAGGAAGCTTAAAGGGGTTAATCGGGACAAAGGACACGAGAGAGTTTTATACTAGTTTGGCCCCTTACGATGAAGGTAAAAGCCTACGTCTAGTTGGGATTGGTATTGCTGGGGTTTCTATAACCAAGAGGCTCAACTCGCCAGCTTGGTTCTCGACTTGTTGTTTCTTGCCCTAAGCCGCCACCGGGTTGTCCCCTTATATACATGGGTTGACGCCTGGTGGCCTACAGAGTCCCGGCCGGCTCATAATCGTGTCCGGCTCGGTGACTTCCTTTACATGCCTTTCTTTACAAGTCTTTCCTTACATACAGCGGTTCACAATATCGGGCCTTAAACCACCTTCAGGCCTTTGGGCCTTCTATAGGACTTAATAAACTATAATCTTGAATGTTTGCTGGGCTTCTTGTGTAACCCGCCATTGGGGCTGACCCGGCCCCTCCTGGGCGGGTCATAACTGATAGTAATATCCCCAACATTAGGCCCCAGGTTGACTTTGAACTTCGTTCTTTGTCAATCTTCAATACTTAGACAAAAAAATCCATCTTCTTATCTTCACTAAAATTTTCTTGTAACCCGCCGTGACGTCACCTCTTAAAAATGCAAAAAAGTTTCATGACATCATCTTCCAACGGATCTTTTATCTTTAATGTTTCCTAAGAATCAAGGCGCCTGTATAGCTGGATAACCATTTATTCGGTTCTTTCTTGATCTTCGCGCCCGTCTGTTCGCATCTTTTCCTTATAAATAGGCATGCCTCAGCCATCCCATTCCCCTCTCTCGCTCCGTCTTCTTCCTCGCGCAAACCCTCTTCTGCTCAAGATCTGCCGCCGCCGCACCTCATCTCCGTCTCTGTCGACCTTGGCCGCTGCATCAACCTGAACCGATCAGAGAAACCACGGCGACCTCCGTAGTAGACCTGCAGCCGTAAGTTTTCTTTCCTTTGTTTCTCAGATTTACATTAATGTTTCCAAGCTCCTGCGTGTTCTTCGTAGTTCATCATAGTTCTTCATAGTTCTTCCACTGCCAGCTTTTTCTGATCCAAAAAGTCATATATATATATATATACACACATATATATATATGCTCGCGCGGTAGTGTTTTTGTACCTCTTCTTGACCCACAGATCTCTTTCTCTGATTAAAAAGGCTGCTTCAGAACTTACCGACTCCTCTGTACTGAACTTTTTAGGTCTAGAATTATTTTCATTTTGAACAACCATTTTGATCTGGAATAATACCAAGCAACGTAGGAAACTTGTTTGTCTCAATACTTAGCTGAATTTGCCTTCTTCAAATATCTGTAGTCATGGCGGCTTATCGTGCCAACTTAATTTCCCTTTATATGTCATTAGCCCTCAACATAAGCCGCCATCACTTGTTTTGCATCTTCATCCCTTAACTATTAATCTCACCATTAAACTGAAACAACATGTTGCTTTTCTTTTCAGTTCCTTGCATATCATGCCGTCCAAAACACCAACCATCTGCAACTGGGTTCCCTCAACCATAACTGAAGAACGCTTAAAGGAGTTCTTCACCATAGGATTTCTTCCAGCGAAAACTGTCATGTCTTACCGTGCCCCTGACCCGGAAGAAGAATGGCCCAATCCAAGAGACGGTGAGGTGATCGTTTTTACTGACCACATGAACCGTGGCTTCTCACCACCCGGCTCAAAGTTCTTCAGAGAGGTCCTCCACTTTTTCAAGCTCCACCCTCAAGATATCGAGCCCAACTCCATATCTAACATCTATAACTTCCAAGTGCTCTGTGAGGTATATCTTCAACAAGAGCCGACCGTGGATTTGTTTAGAGAATACTTTTATCTAAACCGGCAGAACGAGTGCACCAACAACCTTAGCTTAGAGCTCGGAGGCATATTAATTCAGCGCCGGCAAGGTGCCGTCTTCCCCCTCATTGTCTTACCAAGTCATCCAAAGGACTGGAGCCAGACTTGGTTCTACTGCCAGGACATTTCACCAGCAAACGAGAAGCCACCGCCGGGTTATCGCCCCGGTCGTCTTGACTCCAAGTTCGCACTTCATGATAAACTTACCGTGGCTGAACGCAAGAGGCTGATACCATCTATCAAAAGGATCAATGCTTTGTTGGGGAACGGGTTAACTAGAGTTGATCTGACCCCCTGCTGGATCTCATGGCGGGTCATCCCTTTGAGCCGCCGGTCAAAGCTGATGTATGAGTATGGTGGAGGCCCGGATGACTCTCTTCGCAACAGCCCCGTTCAATTGACAGAAGAAGATATTGTCTCAATGTCAACTCTTCTGGTGAATGGGAAATATGAAGATTGCAGTGTAGTCGGGTTAAACCCCTTCTGCCAGCTTAACCCGGTGCCAGAAGTAAGGATGTCATTATTTCTCTCTTTTGTTTTATTCCAGCCGTATTGTTTTAATACTTGCCTGACTCTTTACCTTGTTTTTACATGTCTGCAGGCCAACTCTGACTTCTGGAAAGTTAAGTATGACCACGAGACGGCCAAGAAAGTGAAATCCGCCGCCATAAACGCCAAGAAAACGACCCGGAGGTCGAAAAAGAAGAAAAAGAGTACTGCTGAAGACTTAATGAAGCTTGATGATACATCTGACTCAGAGGTAGCCCTTGATTCCCTTGGCCAATTTTTTAACAATCTTATTGACACTGATCATTATCAGGATGACACTGGGCCAGTCAGGCTGTGGAACCAGAGGTAACTATCATTTCCTCCGACTCAGAGCCCTTGCCAAGACAAAAAGTTCGACGAGTGATCCATAAAGTAAGGTTTTCTACCCCTTTAGCTCACTTGGATCCCAACTTTTGTTTGAAAAAGCAGCAACATGAAAGCTGCCGTCAAGCTTGGACTGAAGATGAGCCGGCTGTCGTTCTTCAACAAACTCCTCAGAAATGTCCAAATGAGGTTTACTTATTTTCTGTGTTTAACTCTGTTTAATGGATCCTTCCCTTTGTATTTCTTTTAACTCTATTTTATCCTTTCATGAGATGTCTCGCTCTTCTGGCGACTCATCGCAGACGCAATTTCCGGCTTTCAAGACTGCCCCTGGGTAATGAAAAACCCTCATCTTTCCTGGGTTGTTCAAATTGTATCTTTATACTGACAATCCTGCAACATTTTTTTTAGTGGCCAAGCTAAATCCAAGAAAGCGAAGGCAGCTAGGCCGGCGGAAGACCCGCTAGTGCGTGCATCTGACCCGGCCTGGCCCTCTTCTCCATTAAACGATGATCCAGCAGACCCGCCTGTTGATACAGAAGCAAATCATCCTCAGCCGTCGTTTGATGAGACTACTGTGAACCCTTCTGCTACTGGACCATCAAGCTCAGCCAACCCGCCATCACCAACTGCGCAAGCTGTTCAGATCACCGGGAGCCGCTTTATTGAACTGGGGAACCCAACCATGCTGGCTTGGTGTACAGCAAAACAAGAGGCATTGGAGAGGCAGAAAGTTCGCTTTGACGTTGCCAACTATGACCATCTAAACGCCAATGATATTCTATCCGGCTATCTTAGCCATGTACACTCCAGTCGCGACTCTGAGGTTGAAATGGTCAAGCAGCTGCAGTTGAAATACGAGGTACGTTCTTCCGGCTTATCTGTATTCCTTCAGCCCCCAAGTCTTCAGATTTATGAGAGAACCGGAATGATCTGTAGACTTTAATATATAGACCGAGACCTTTACCTTTGAAACTTGTCTTGATTTCAATAGAACAAAGCTTCACCTGTAGTCCCCAAGGGCCTGTTCATTTTGATCATAAATGAACTGGTACTTTAAATTGTTTGTTACCATATTCAAAAGACTTAATACTCCGGCTTAACCTTGAGAAACTTGCTGAACTGCATACATTAGCCCCCAAGTGACAAGTGCTATTACTTTGTAAGGGACTTGGGACTTAAAGTATGTCTTTAGAGTCATAAAAAATTTGATTTGGCATACATTAGCCCCCAAGTGTCAAGTGGTTTTTTGTAAAGTACTTGATACGTGAATCTTGCTCTTTGAACTTGAAACAAAATCTTGACTCACCTAAAAGTTTTGCAGAATGCCTTATCTGAATTGAACTCGCAATTGACTGATGCGAAGACCCGACTAGCGAGTCAGGAAACAGAAATCAAATCTGCTAACCCCAAACTGCAAATAAGTCTCTCTGAGACGGAAAATTTAAAGACCAGCTTCGCTGCCAAGAAGAAAACTTGGGAAGAGGAAAAAACGCTTCTGACCCAACGTGCTGAGAAGGCCGAAACAGCCCTGGAAGAGATTTCAACAGAGCTGAACGGGTTAAAGGGCCGAGTGTCTCAAATGGTGGCTGCCATCTTTGGTAAGCCGTCCAACTTTAATTTTGTGTGCTTTCTGCTGATCCGGAGTATAAACCGCCAACTGACATTGTGTATAAAATATGTGCAGGCCCTCGAAGCAAAAATCTGAGCCAAGACCCTTTGATTAAACTAAAGGCAGTGTATAATTTGGTAGAACAACTATATATTGGCGCACAGCGGGATCTTGCCGCCATTTCTCCTGTCAATCAAGGACCCAACCGGCTCAGCGACGTCCTGAAGAAACTATCAATCCTGCCTGCCAGGTTTCCAGAAGTGAAACGGTCCTACGCACGAGCCGGAGCTTTGACTGCCCTGAGCCGCTCCAAGGCTTGGGTGCCAGACCTAGACCTAGCGGACGTGGCCAGAGGCTATCCCACCGTGAAGGAAGATGGTTCTCCTTTTGGGCAGGATGACTTCATGGCCTGCGTGCGTGGAGTATGACCTCAGGCAACTACCCTGGGATATGACACCAATATTGACAAATACCATCCGGGTAATAAGAAGATGGCCACTCCCTCGTACAAGGTAACAGATTTGATTCCACCGGTAAGAGAAGACACATTAGCCCCGGAAGTTGACCCGGTCGGCCTGATCGACGATGAAGCCGAATTTGTCGCCATGAATGGTTTTGATTGGTCAAACCCCAACCTCCAGCCAACACAAGGTGGTGAACCGGCGAGGGAGGAACAATGATCATCTTCATGGGCTTATAAAGCCTTGTAATAGCTTAGTTGTGAAAATTGTGAAAACACTGTATGCTTTGCTTATGCCATCGCGGATAAAACACTTCTATGTGATTCTGTGTTTCCTGATGCCACCGCATGCATCGTATTTAATGTTTGTTTCTACAATATTTGAACTATGTTCCTGTAGATACAAAGAAAAGACTGGCTTGGTGGCTTAGAATCAAACGGGTTAAAACACCCGGTTTATAGCCAATATGTTTACCATAGTCGGAACCAGAAACAGATATAAACAAAGGACAAGGGCTGAGATTAACTCTTTTAGTTAATACAACAGGCAATTGCATATAAGTAATAACCATACCTTGTACCTTTTGATCCTTAGACCGCCGGCTTGAATAACCCGGGTGATGAAATTGATGATTCAAACTTTATGAGAAGTCAATGCTTTTGAATACTCAATGATCATTATACCTTGGTAGATGTGTTGTCAAATAGTCGAGCCGGTGAAGAAGACCAGGCTACTTATTTGTAATATTGAGACAACAAAAAACTAAAAGGCAAAACAACAGATAATAAGCATAATCTAGCCTTGTATTCAAAATGTTGGGGGCTTATGATTCGAATACGATCAGTAAACCAGACCAAAGGGGTTAAGCTAAGGTTCGGATATGACCACATAGCCCCCGGTGGTTTTGGCATTGCGCCGATCAAGAGGGTACCGACAGCTATGTTCTCTTTGGTTCGAATACGACCTATGTTTGAACAGGAAGCCCCCAAATGACCTTGAGAGGTTTTTAACGACCCTGATTCGAATACGATCCAAGTCAGACCCAAAAGGGGTTAAGCTATGATTCAGATACGATCAAGAAGCCCCCAAGTGAGTTTGGCCTTGAGCCGATCAAGAGGGTTACGACAGCTATGTTCTCTTTGGTTCGAATACGACCTATGTTTGAACAGGAAGCCCCCAAGTGACCATCAGATCTACAGCTAGATTTGGATACGATCATAACCGGACCAAAAAGGGTTAAACTTGATTCAAATATGATCAGCTCCTTACTAATTATTTGAAAATAAGAAATAACAAAGATGCATAATCTTTGAAAATAAAATAGACCAATGGTCTTACTTTATTACTTATCATGGTATATACAATGTCAAAGTATGTACATGATCAGAGCCGGTGGCTCAGGTGTAGTATGGCCAAAGTTGAGCAATGTTCCACGGCCGGCGGGTCTCCTCCTCCGACTTACGTGAGTCTTTGTGCTCTCGAACGTCAATGAGGTAATATGACCCGTTGTTTAAGTTCTTACTAACCACAAAAGGTCCTTCCCAAGGTGGGGATAACTTGTGTGCATCTGACAGATCCTGGATGAGCCGGAGCACCAGGTCGCCTTCCTAAAGAGTCCTGGACTTAACCCGGCGGCTGTAATAACGGCGCAGGTCCTGTTGATAAATTGCTGACCGGGCCGCTGCTAAGTGATACGTCTCCAACGTATCTATAATTTTTGATTGCTCCATGCTATATTATCTACTGTTTTGGATGTTTATGGGCTTTATTATACACTTTTATATCATTTTTGGGACTAACCTTTTAACCCAGAGCCTAGTGCCAGTTTTTGTTTTTTTGCCTATTTTAGGGTTTCGAAGAAAAGGAAAATCAAACGGAGTCCAAATGACCTAAAACTTCACGGAACTTATTTTTGGATCAGAAGAAGGCCAGAAGACTTGGAGTCTATGTAAGGGAAGCTTCAAGGAGGCCACGTGGTAGGGGGCGCGCCCACCCCCTGGGCGCGCCCTCCACCCTCGTGGGACCCTCATGGCCCCCCTGACATACTTCTTCTGCCTATATATCTCCATATACCCTAAAAACATCGGGGAGCACAATAGATCGGGAGTTCCGCCGCCAGAAGCCTCCGTAGCCACCGAAAGCCAATCTAGACCCGTTCCGGCACCCTGCCGGAGGGGGAATCCTTCTTTGGTGGCCATCTTCATTATCCCGGTGCTCTCCATGACGAGGAGGGAGTAGTTCTCCCTCAGGGCTGAGGGTATGTACCAGTAGCTATGTGTTTGATCTCTCTCTCTCTCTCTCTCGTGTTCTTGAGGTGATACGATCTTGATGTATCGCGAGCTTTGCTATTATATTTGGATCCTATGATTTTTTTCTCCCCCCCCTCTACTCTCTTGTAATGGATTGAGTTTCCTCTTTGAAGTTATCTTATCGGATTGAGTCTTTAAAGATTTGAGAACACTTGATGTATATCTTGCCGTGCGTATCTGTGGTGACAATGGGATACCACGTGATTCACTCGATGTATGTTTTGGTGATCAACTTGCGGGTTCCGCCCATGAACCTATGCATAGAGGTTGGCACACGTTTTCGTCGTGATTCTTCAGTAGGAACTTTGGGGCACTCTTTGAGGTTCTATGTGTTGGTTGAATAGATGAATCTGAGATTGTGTGATGCATATCGTATAATCATACCCACGGATACTGTAGCGACCAGACCTCAGACGGTCCAATCTTTGTGTTCCAGTGTCATCCCTGGATCAGTAATGCTGACACCGCACAGTACTTGAAGGATTTATAATAGAGTAGCAATCACACACTTATTACAACGAGTGTCTCAAAAGAGAACTTATTACAATAAATATGGCTTAAGGTCATCTAATAACGATAACAGCGGAATGCTTGGAAGATAAGTGAGTCCATCAACTCCAACGGCAACACTGAGTATAGAACCACGACCTAAAAGGCTCATTACTCGTCATCTGAAAAGTCTGCAACATGAATGTTGCAGCCCGAAACGGGTCAGCACATGGAATATGCTGGCAAAGTAACACATAGAGAGCAATGAACAGAAATAGGGTATACTACATGCATACATGGCTGGTGGAAAGCTCTATGGTTACAGTTTTGCATAAAGCCAATTTTTCCCTACTGCAAAGGAATAAATTTTATTTAACTATCATGGTAGTTGTTAAACATTGAGAGTGTAGACACCCTCTCAATCCCAATTAAGCATCATCATTAAAACCCAACAAAATTAATTTGAGTAACATGATGAGATTCACATGATAATCCAAGTACTAGATACTCAACTTGTCCATAACCGGGGACATGGCTAACCATGATTAGTTTATACACTCTGCAGAGGTTTGCGCACTTTTCCCCACAAGACTCGATCTCCTCCGTTGGGGTTCTCGCACTACATGGTGTTTGAGAAACGGATGACCGAGACATAGTCTTTCAGAAGCGCTAGCACCTTACAATCGGGTAGACCGTTACACCTACTTTCCCCTACATCTGCTAGTCTACCATTGTAAGAGTTCGCACGACTTAATCAACTATGCTAGAGCCCATAGTAGCTTGTGGCTGCACACGGAAGTTTCTAGTATGAATGATCTCATGATCCCTTTGAGCCTGGGTGAGGGTCCAAAAGAAAAACAGGCAGTCGCTGGAATACCCAGGTGCCTCAATTCACCCAGATGTGTGTTTAAGTTGCCACCTTAGATAAACCATTAATTTAACAATCTCACATCTATCATGGATACACTCACCCAATCCACGTCTACTAGCATAGCATAGCAATATAAGCAAACGTAGAAGTAACTCCTAGGGTTTGATAAAGAAACAGGTACTAGGTACTACCTCATCTACTTCCCAAACCCACAATTTAATTAGATCCTAATCATGCAATGTGTGAGGATTGATCTGATGCAATAAAAACTGGGTAGTAGGAGGTATGATAAAGTGTTACTTGCCTTGTTGATGATCCGCAAAACCTAGCGATTCGAAGTAGCAAGTGGCGCACTCCGGATACTCTATCGCAAACAAACAAGCATACAATAAGTACTCATCTAATGCATGGGTAAAACTCAAATAAGAGATCTAACCAGAAAGTTCAACTTAAGAACTCCGGTTTGCAAAAAGAATCAAATCGAACGAAGCAACGAAAGTCAAACGACGAAAGAAACAAGCTTCGTTTACTAATCTGGATCTAGGTCAAATTTTACAAAGGCAAAAACTTGTTTGAGTTGGTTAAACGGAAACAGGGTTTTGAGACAAAACTCCAGGCGCTTGAATCGCCTGATTTCGACAAACGAGCGGAAAGTTATACTAGAATGAAAATCGGATCAGAAATCGCGATCATAAAATCACGAAAAAATCCAAGAAAAAGAAAAATGATGAACAGATTAACGAACGGACGTTCGTTATCTGGATCTAAACGATGAACGCGTTCGTTAAAACGATCGAACGAGCAAACGCTCGCTAATTAACCTAAACCGAAAAAACGATCTAATAAAAAACGGATCTAAAAAACCGACGAAAAACCGGTGGAAAAACCAAACGGTTTTTCTAAAAAAAACCGGCGGCGGTGTCAACCTCGGCGGGTGGGTCCGACGTCGGCGGCGGCGGCTCCGGCAGCTGCGGCGCGGGGCGGCAGCGGTGGCTTGGGGCGTGGGCTAGGGTTTCCCGGGGCGGCGGCTTGGGCTAAAGCGGCCCGGGGTGGCGCTATTTAAAGGGCCCCGGCCAGAGGAGTCCTGGCCGATCCCGGCCCGTAGTCGGTTCATTTTTTTAATAATTACGCGCAGAAAAACAATTAAAAGAAATACTAAACGGACTCCAAAAATCCTGAAATAAATTTTCCCCGGCTTCTAAAATCCAGCCGCACAGGTTGAACATTTATTTGGGACCTAAATGCAATTTTGAAAAACGCACATTTTTTCAAATAAAATAGCAAATAAAACCAAAATAAAATCTTATTTGATTTTATTATTAAGTCCTCAATATTTCTTTATTTTGGGAAAGTCATTTTATTCCCTCTCTCATATTTTTATGATAGAAATAAATGAAGATAAAATAAATAAATCAAACGATCCTATTTTCAAAATTTGAGAAAACTCAAATATGAAAAGAACGAAATCCCCAACTCTCTCTGAGGGTCCTTGAGTTGCGTAGAATTTCTAGGATCAACCAAAAGCAATAAAATATGCTATGCAATGATGATCTAATGTATAACATTCCAAATTGGAAATTTGGGATGTTACAAACCTACCCCCCTTAAGATGAATCTCGCCCTCAAGATTCGGGTTGGTTAGAAAATAGGTGAGGGTGGTCCTTTAGCAAATCTTCCTCTCGCTCCCAGGTGGCTTCATCCTTCGTGTGGTGGCTCCATTGAACATTGAAAAACTTGATAACCTTGCTGTGGGTGACTCGGCTGGCATACTCAAGAATCTTGACTGGTTTCTCCTCATAAGTCAAATCATTGTCCAACTGAATCGCTTCCAGCGGCACTGTATCTCTCAGCGGTATATCAGCCATCTCTGCATGGCACTTCTTCAACTGGGAAACGTGGAATACATCGTGAACTCCTGAAATCCTTCGGGAAATTCCAACTTGTAAGGTACTTCTCCCATACGCTCCAAAACCTTGTATGGTCCTACAAAACTTGGCGCTAACTTTCCCTTAACTCCAAAGCCTTTACTCGAAGTGGAGATACTCGAAGATAAACCCGGTCTCCGACCTTGTAAACTATCTCCTTGCGTTTAGAATCTGCGTAGCTCTTCTGCCTGGACTGGGCTACCTTGAGCCTATCACGAATCAATTTCACCTTCTATTCAGACTCCTTAATCAGGTCTGGTCCAAACAACTGGCGGTCTCCAATTTCATCCCACGACAATGGGGTCCTGCACCTCCTTCCGCACAGGGCTTCGAAAGGGGCCATCTTCAAACTGGACTGATAACTGTTGTTGTAAGAGAACTCAGCATATGGCAAATTGTCGTCCCAACTAGATCCATAATCTAGCGCACAAGCTCTCAACATGTCCTCCAAAATCTGATTGACTCTCTTGGTTTGTCCATCTGTCTGCAGATGAAAAGCTGTACTGAACTCTAGCCTGGTACCCAAAGTTTCGTGCAATTGATTCCAGAACTTTGAGGTAAACTGGGTTCCTCTGTCTGATACAATGCTCATTGGAACTCCATGCAGACATACGATCCTGGTCATGTATATCTTTGCCAACTTAGCACTGGTGTAAGTAATCTTCACTGGGATGAAATGCGCTACCTTTGTCAAACGATCGACTACTACCCAAATCGAATCATAGCCTGAACGAGTTCTGGGCAAACCCGTAATAAAATCCATGCCTAGCTTATCCCACTTCCATTCGGGTATTGGCAATGGCTGTAGCAATCCTGCTGGCTTCTGATGCTCTGCTTTTACTCTCTGACATACATCACAAACTGCTACATACTCCGCAATATCCTTCTTAATTCCGGTCCACCAGAAAGTATCCTTCAAATCCAAATACATCTTGGTATTTCCTGGGTGAATCGAATATGGTGAATCATGAGCTTCCTGCAGAATTAACTTCCTAATCTCCGGGTCATTGGGCACATAAACATGATCTTCAAACCACAAGGTATCGTGCTCATCCTCACGAAATCCTTTAGCTTTTCCTTTGCTCATTTTCTCCTTTATAGAAACAATCCCCTTGTCAGTCCTTTGAGCTTCTCTGATATTATCCATCAAAGTAGACTGAATCTCCAATGCTGTTGTATAGCCTCTCAGAACTATCTCCAAACATAGATCATGAAGATCCTCGGCTAACTCCCTTGGTAAATCTTCCGTCATTAGGGTGTTGACATGGCTTTTACGGCTCAATGCATCGGCTACTACGTTAGCCTTCCCGCGATGATAATGCAATCTCATATCATAATCCTTGATGAGCTCCAACCATCTCCTTTGCCTGAGATTCAACTCCTTCTGCGTGAAAATATACTTCAAGCTCTTGTGATCCGTGTAAACCTCACAATGATTTCCAATGAGGAAATGTCTCCATGTCTTCAACGCATGCACTACGGCTGCTAAGTCCAAATC
Source organism: Triticum dicoccoides (assembly GCF_002162155.2). NCBI lineage: Eukaryota > Viridiplantae > Streptophyta > Magnoliopsida > Poales > Poaceae > Triticum > Triticum dicoccoides. Next base: position 438,493,422 of record NC_041390.1, on the reverse strand, counting down.
ATGCGTGGCATAATTCAACTCATGAGGCTTAAGCTGTCGTGAGGCATATGAAACAACTCTTCCCTCCTGCATAAGCACTGCTCCGAGTCCTTGAAGTGAAGCGTCGCAATACACCTCATAATCCTTGTTCTGATCCGGCAAAATCAACACTGGTGATGTAACCAAACGTTTCTTCAACTCCTGGAAACTGGCCTCACATTCCTCAGTCCATTTGAACTTGGCATCCTTCTTCAACAACTCCATCATAGGCTTCGCAATCTTCGAGAAATTTTCAATGAATCTCCGGTAGTATCCTGCGAGTCCAAGAAAACTCCGGATCTCTCCAACTGTTGTTGGCGCTTCCCAATTTTTCACAGTGTCAACCTTGGTGGGATCTACTGCTATACCTTCTCCCGATATAACGTGTCCGAGGAATCCAACTTCCTTCAACCAAAACTCACATTTGCTAAACTTGGCATATAACTGATGTTCTCTGAGCTTCTCAAGTACCAAACGCAAATGCTCCTTATGCTCCTCTTCATTCTTCAAGTAAACCAGAATATCATCAATGAACACTACGGCGAACTTATCCAAAAACTCCATAAACACTTTGTTCATCAGGTTCATAAAATAGGCGGGTGCGTTAGTCAGACCAAATGACATAACGGTATACTCGTACAGCCCATACCTGGTGGTAAAAGCCGTCTTAGGTATATCCTGTTCTCGAATTTTCAACTGATGGTATCCTGATCGCAGATCGATCTTGGAAAATACCTTAGCTCCTTGCAATCGATCAAACAGATCATTGATCATCGGTAGTGGGTACTTGTTCTTGATGGTTACTTCATTCAATCGTCGATAATCAACAACCATTCTAAACGATCCATCCCTTTTCTCCACTAGAAGTACTGGCGATCCCCAAGGCGAAGAACTTGGGCGAATATAACCTTTATCCAATAACTCTTTAATCTGCTTCTTAATCTCCTCCAAATCCTTTGTGGTCATCCTGTATGGTCTCTTAGATATTGGCCCTGTGCCTGGCAAAATCTCAATCAAAAACTCAATATCTCTTTCTAGTGGCATGCCTGGCAACTCCTCTGGAAATACGTCACGGAAATCCTTCACCACTGGTACTTCCTCCTGCACAACTCCTGTTAAGGAATTTACCTGAGTCCTTTTCGGCACATGCCGGGATACATACTTGATCCTTCTTCCTTCTACGGTGGCAAGCAAAATTGACTTACTGGCGCAATCGATGTTTCCTCCATACATCGACAGCCAATCCATACCCATAATTACATCCAAACCTTGTGATTCCAAAATGATCAAATCCGAGGGAAACACATGCCTACCTATACTCAATGGCACTTGAAAACATCCTTTGCTGGCCATGTACTCCGCTCCTGGTGAGCTTACTAACATAGGTGTTCTAAGAACTTTGGTGGGCAGGTTATACTTATCCGCAACTCTCCTTGATATGTATGAATGTGATGCACCAGTATCAAAAAGAAAGATTGCAGTAAAAGACTTGACCAAAACTTACCGATTACTGCATCAGGCTGCTCTTCAACCTCCTCGACGTTTACGTGGTCCACCTGTCCCCTATTGAAAGGGTTCGGCTTCTTCCCAGAGCTTACATTGCCATTACCATTCTGGGATTCAGGACATTCATTGGCATAATGTCCGGTCTTCTGGCACTTAAAGCAAGCGACTTGGCTCAGGTCTCTCTTGGCTGGGGTTGATGGGTTGGTACGGTTCTGGCCGTTGCTTCCTCCATTCCCATTACCATTCTTGTGGCCATTATGATTGTGCGAGCTACCTCCCCCATGGGTATGCTGAAAAGGCCCTCCCGGTCTAGGGGTAAAACACGGCTTCTGCTGAGCTCCAGAATTGTACTTCCCTTGTCCATACTTCCTCTTACGGTTCTCAATTTGCCACTGCTTCCCTTCAATCATAAGAGCACGATCTACCAACTCCTGGTAGTTGTTAAAGGTTGCTACCATCAACTGCATGCTCAACTCATCATTCAGTCCTTCCAGAAACTTCTCCTGCTTAGCTGCATCCGTAGCAACGTCATCTGGGGCATAACGGGCTAGCTTACTAAAGTCATCCACATACTGGCCAACTATCCGTCCTCCTTGGCGCAAGTTGCGAAACTCATGCTTCTTCATGGCCATAGCTCCTACTGAAACATGGGCAGTACGAAAAGCCTGCTAAAACTGGTCCCATGTGACAGTGTCGATAGGCAAAGTGGCTGTGAAATTCTCCCACCATGATGCTGCAGGTCCGTCAAGCTAATGTGCGGCAAACTTCACCTTTTCCGCATATGTGCATCCTGCTGTGGTCAACTCCCTTGCTGTCTTGCAGAGCCAATCATCTACTACTATAGGCTCGATGCTACTGGAGAACACCGGTGGATTCAGCCTAAGAAAATGGGCTAAGTGATCAACAGGTGGTGGTGGTGGTGGGTTGTTGTTGTTGTTCCCCTGATTCTGATTCTGGACTAGTACCTGCATCAACGTATTCTGCTGCTGGATCAGCTGAGTGAGCTCCGGTGGGAAGGTAAATCCGGGGTCACGTCTCGGAGGCATCTGATGGGTTTAGAAAAGATGAGATTTAAGAATAGAGAGGGGTCTAAAGAGAAAACACTACCCATATGCACATGAGGCAAAAGCAAACAATTCACTTCATTCAATCAAACACGGGCATGCAATCGGTCTAACTATCGCAAAAGTGCTCAGACTACTATATTTACATGGTGGACTACTACTACTGATGGGGTGGTCTACTGGAAATATTCTTTGGTTGCAGACTCCATGATATCTACTCCAGCTTCATCAACATAGTCATCATCGCTATCATCTGGGTCCGAGTCGGTGTCGTCGATGATGATGTAGTCTTCCGGGTGAATCTCCTTGGGTTCTTCGTCTTCTTCTACTGGTGTAGGGCCTCCCATAAATATTCCGATCTTCATTGTTAGGTCGGCATTCTTATCCACTAGTACTACGATTTCCTCTTCATAATCATCACGTGTAGCCTTGAGTTCTTCCTCCAGCTCCGTGATTCTTGTCCTTGCATTCTTCAGATCTATCATGTCCGCACACATCTGGTTCTCCTGGCGTCGAATGTGCTGGTTTAAATCCTGGATAAAAGCTGCAATTGATCTATCCTTCCTGGTGCTGATCATCTCCCATTGCTCATCTCGGCGCCCACAAATCTGGTAGATAGTATCCTTGAGATCCTTGTGGTAAACTTCTCCAATACGTCCCATGGCGATGTGAGCTGCCATACTCTTTCCTAGACTCCAGGTTGGTGCATCAAAAGAAAAATCTATGGGCTCAGTGACTGGCATGAACGTCCTTCCTGGAACTTGAACTTGAATCATCCAGCGCTCCTCTTTAGGTAAAGTGGTGTTGTAGGTTCCGGTGAAGCTTGATACTCCGATGTTCAGATATCTAGTGGCTTCCTTCAAGTGACGTCCAAAGGGTGTATCTTCATCCGGTTGCGTAAACTTGTTCCTTGCATCCGCCATCCTAAAAGAGTAGAAAAGATGAGGAGTCAGAATGGGAAGAGTGAGTAGTGATCTAGGGCTTTAGCTTAGTGGTCGTGTCCTACAGTCAGCATGTGCTCTGATACCATCTTGTAGCGACCAGACCTCAAATGGTCCAATCTCTGTGCTCCAGTGTCATCCCTGGATCAGTAATGCTGACACCGCACAGTACTTGAAGGATTTATAACAGAGTAGCAATCACACACTTATTACAACGAATGTCTCAAAAGAGAACTTGTTACAATAAATATGGCTTAAGGCCATCTAATAATGATAACAGCGGAAGGCTTGGAAGATAAGTGAGTCCATCAACTCCAACGGTATCACTGAGTGTAGAACCACGACCTAAAAGGCTCCTTACTCGTCGTCTGAAAAGTCTGCAACATGAACGTTGCAGCCCGAAATGGGTCAGCACATGGAATATGCTAGCAAAGTAACACATAGAGAGCAATGAACAGAACTAGGCTATACTACATGCATATATGGCTGTTGGAAAGCTCTATGGTTACAGTTTTGCGTAAAGCTAATTTTTCCCTACTGCAAAGGAATAAATTTTATTTAACTATCAGGGTAGTTGTTAAACATTGAGAGTGTAGACACCCTCTCAATCCCAATTAAGCATCATCATTAAAACCCAACAAAATTAATTTGAGTAACATGATGAGATTCACATGATAATCCAAGCACTAGATACTCAACTTGTCCATAACCGGGGACACGACTAACCATGATTAGTTTATACACTTTGCAGAGGTATGCGCACTTTTCCCCACAAGACTCGATCTCCTCCGTTGGGGTTCTCGCACTACATGGTGTTTGAGAAACGGATGACCGAGACATAGTCTTTCAGAAGCGCTAGCACCTTACGATCGGGTAACCCGTTACACCTACTTTCCCCTACATCTGCTAGTCTACCACTGTAAGGTTCGCACGACTTAATCAACTATTCTTGATCCCATAGTAGCTTGTGGCTGCACACGGAAGTTTCTAGTATGAATGATCTCATGATCCCTTTGAGCCTGGGTGGCGGTCCAAAAGAAAAACAGGCAATCGCTGGAATATCCAGGTGCCTCAGTCCACAAAGATGTGTGTTTAAGTTGCCACCTTAGATAAACCATTAATTTAACAATCTCACATCTGTCATGGATACACTCACCCAATCCACGTCTACTAGCATAGCATAGCAATATAAGCAAACGTAGAAGTAACTCCCAGGGTTCGATAAAGAAACAGGTAATAGGTACTACCTCATCTACTTCCCAAAACCCACAATTTAATTAGATCCTAATCATGCAATGTGTGAGGATTGATCGAATGCAATAAAAACTGGGTAGTAGGAGGTATGATCAAAGTGTTACTTGCCTTGATGATAATCCGCAAAACCTAGCGATTTGAAGTAGCAAGCGGTGCACTTCGGGTACTCTATCGCAATCAAACAAGCATACAATAAGTACTCATCTAATGCATGGGTAAAACTCAAATAAGAAATCTAACCAGAAAGTTCAACTTAAGAACTCCGGTTTGCAAAAAGAATCAAATCGAACGAAGCAATGGAAGTCAAACGGCGAAAGAAACAAACTTCGTTTACTGATCTGGATCTAGGTCAAATTTTACAGAGGCAAAAACTTGTTTGACTTGGTTAAACGGAAAGATGGTTTCGAGACGAAACTCCAGGCGCTTGAATCCCCTGATTCCGACAAACGAGCGGAAAGTTATACTAGAACGAAAATTGGATCAGAAATCGTGATCACAAAATCGCGCAAAATCCGAAAAAAAGAAAAACGACGAACAGATTAACGAACGAACGTTCGTTATCTGGATCTAAACGATTAACGTGTTCGTTAAAACTAATGAACGAGCGAACGCTCGCTCATTAATCTAAACCAAAAAAACCGATCTAAAAAACTGATGGAAAAACCGAACGGCTTTTCTAAAAAAAACGGCGGCGGGGTCAACCTCGGCGGGCGGGTCCGGCGTCGGCGGCGGCGGCTCCGGCGGCTGCGGTGCGGGGCGGCGGCGGCGGCTTGGGGCACGTGCTAGGGTTTCCCGGGCGGTGGCTTGAGCTAAAGCGGCCCGGGGTGGCGCTATTTAAAGGGCCCCGGCCAGAAGAGTCCTGGTCGATCCCGGCCCGTAGTCGGTTCGTTTTTTTTAAATAATTACGCTCAGAAAAACAAATAAAAGAAATACTAAACGGACTCCAAAAATCCTGAAATAAATTTTCCCCGGCTTCTAAAATCCAGCTGCATAGGTTGAACATTTATTTGGGGCCTAAATGCAATTTTGAAAAACGCACATTTTTCCTAAACTCAATTAAAATAGCAAATAAAACCAAAATAAAATCTTATTTGATTTTATTATTAAGTCCTCAATATTTCTTTATTTTAGGAAAGTCATTTTATTCCCTCTCTCATATTTTTATGAAATAAATAAATGAAGATAAAATAAATAAAATCAAATGATCCTATTTTCAAAATTTGAGTAAACTCAAATATGAAAATAACGAAATCCCCAACTCTCTCCGAGGGTCCTTGAGTTGCGTAGAATTTCTAGGATCAACCAAAAGCAATAAAATATGCTATGAAATGATCTAATGTATAACATTCCAAATTGGAAATTTGGGATGTTACAGATACTTGAGGTGACATTGGAGTATCTAGGTGACATTAGGGTTTTGGTTGATTTGTGTCTTAAGGTGTTATTCTAGTACGAACTCTAGGGTTGTTTGTGACACTTATAGGAATAGCCCAACGGATTGATTGGAAAGAATAACTTTGAGGTGGTTTCATACCCTACCATAATCTCTTCGTTTGTTCTCCGCTATTAGTGACTTTGGAGTGACTCTTTGTTGCATGTTGAGGGATAGTTATGTGATCCAATTATGTTATTATTGTTGAGAGAACTTGCACTAGTGAAAGTATGAACCCTAGGCCTTGTTTCCTATCATTGAAATACCATTTATGCTCACTTTTATCACTTGCTACCTTGCTGTTTTTTATATTTTCAGATTACAAAAACTATTACCTACTATCCATATACCACTTGTATCACCATCTCTTCGCCGAACTAGTGCACCTATACAATTTACCATTGTATTGGGTGTGTTGGGGACACAAGAGACTCTTTGTTATTTGGTTGCAGGGTTGCTTGAGAGAGACCATCTTCATCCTACGCCTCCTATGGATTGATAAACCTTGCTACTGTCCTACAAACCTCCGCACTTGGAGGCCCAACAACATCTACAAGAAGAAGGTTGTGTAGTAGACATCAAGCTCTTTTCTAGTGTCGTTGCCGGGGATGTTAGCACTTGAAGGTATATCTTTAGATCTTGGAATCGACTCTTTTAATTTCTTGTTTTATCACTAGTTTAGTTTATAGAAGAAAACTATAAAAAAATGGAATTGAGTTTGTCTCATATGCTTCACCTTTTTTATATCTTCCGTGAGTATGATGGAAAGGATAATTGTGCTCAAGTCCTAGAAGAAGAAATCTATAAAATGTTTGGCACTAAATGTGTGAATGATGAGCATGATTGCAATGTTGTTAGTACGAATTCTTTGAATATCCATGATGCTAATAATGATTGCACTAGTTATGATGAAAATGTCTCCTATAAACATGTCAATTTTTGTGGAGTGCATTGGGTTTGTAAGTACACACCAAATAGGGAAGATAGATATTGCAAGAGGCATAAGTACTTAGAAACTAAATTGTTGCAAGAAAGTCTTGATGATTGTGCTGAAAAATTCAATATTTTTCGTGCCCCTTGTGAACTTTGCAATGAACATGGTCATTTAAATCTCCAATGCAAATTGTTTCATGACCGAATCGTATCCAAAAATTGTGATAATTTGATTACCCTTGAGCATCATCAGGAGCTTAGTCTTCTTCTGGGGTATGAGGAAATGAAACGTATATCTTGTCGGATTTCGGGTTTCGGCGGACCCCTGAGGTTCGAACACTGGGGTGTGCGCGGAGATCTCTCCTCTACCGATCTATGCCCAATCACCTCGCGTGATCTAAGCTAGAAACAACGAACAACACAAGGGACGCGAGGTTTATACTGGTTTGGGCCAACGTTGTGGTGTAATACCCTACTCTAGTGTGTGATGTGGTAGATTGCCTCGGGGGCTGCTGATGAATAGTACAAGGGAAGAACTGCCTCGCGAGAGGTGTTCTTGAGCTGGTGCGATGAACTGCTAGGGTGAGTTCAGTCGCCTCTCTCTCTCTCTCTCTCTCTCTCTCTCTGTTAGGGCTCTACCAGGTTTCTAGATGTCCCTCTACTCTGTGGTGGCTAGCTCTATTTATAGATGCCCTGGGCCTCTCCCCAAATAATGAGCGGGAAGGGCGCCAACAATTGGACATTTTGAAGGGGAACATCTAGTACAAGTTATCCTGACCGAAGGTGGTCTTCGGCTGCCAAAAGTACTGGTGATGATGCCGTCTTGGGCTCCACGGTGACCTCCGTCCTCCCGCTCTGCTGGTCTTGGTCTCGTTGCACCGGAATGGTGACCTTTACCCGATGCCTTGGCCTGCGCTTGCCCCCTTTGCACCAAAGGGGAAACAAGGACACTGCGCAGGCTGGTGCCCGCCTGACGCCCACCTGGTCTCGATCGTCATGGCTTGCGTCATGGGCTCCTCGTGAGGTACCCCTGCCTTGATCTCTCCGCATCCTCGCGAGCCTGCCTGATGAGGCTGCCTCTGAGGAAGCTTTTTGTCGTCCGCCCCGCGAGGCTTGGCCCCTCGCGAGGGTCTTGAGCTTGAGCTGATGAAGATGGGCCGCGCTGGGGCACCACTTGATCCACGCCGCAGGCCGCAGGCAGGCAAGTCTGGGGACCCCCGTTCCCAGAACGCCGACAGTAGCCCCCGGGCCCAAGGCGTGCTCGGGCTTGGCCTAGTAGGGAAACGAAGGGGCAAGCGCGAAGCGCCGCGGGCCCCAACAGCCTGCGGCCTTGGGCGCCGCGTGGAGATTGATTGGACGTGGGCGTATGCGCTTCCCCATGACGCATTGTTACGCGCCCGGCTAAGCGGACCCGTACTTGCACACAGTTGTTCCTCCTGTCCGCTGCTCGCCCGCCTCCTACCTTTCCTCCTTCTTTGAGCTCCAGCCTCCGCCGCCAATCTGGCTCGAGTTCTTCCTCCTCTTTACCGCTATGGCACCGACGAAGAAAGGAAGGGGAAATAAGCCCGCACCTTCGCCCCGCACACCTCCAACGGCGACCCCTGCTGTCGCCCGGTCGATCATACTCAATCCAGAAGCTTTGGACAAGGTCCGCTCCGCCCTTGCAACTATCTTCAATGAGTGTGGCAGGACCACGGCCTAGCCTGCGTCCCATGCCTCCCTTGATAGGATCGTCACGGAGGTCCGATTCTTCGCCGAAGCCCTATGGGCGGGTCTGGTTCCCCCTTTTCCGCCTTCTTCAATGCGGTGCTCTCCCATTATTAGATCCATATGATGCACCTCGGGCCAGAGTCCATAACCCTTCTGGCTATCTTTGCTTTTGTTTGCGAGGCGATGATAGGCATTCCTCCCTCCGTTGCCCTACTGCGCCACTTCTTTTCCTTGCTCCTGAGCGATCCCACTCAGTGCTCAGGGTGCGTGAGCTTCTTCGCCGTGCCAGAGACGGCCGCTTCAGGGATCGACTTCAGCCTTCCTTCTCCTGAGGCCAAGTTCAGAGAGCGGTGGCTGTACGTGCATGTCAGAGTGCCCAATCCTCTGCTCTCGCAACCGACCTCGCCTGTTGTTCCTCACACGGGTTGGGACCATGAGGTGCTCGCGAACCCCCGGCTCACCTTCGTCTGGCGCCGCTTCCAGAGTTTGAGGGCGCTCGATGTGACAGCGCCCAAGGTGGTGAAGGAGTTCCTCCAATGTCGCATTGCTCCTCTTCAGCGCCACTCTCGCCGGATGTGGGACTTTGCGGGGCATAGAGACCGCATGCGGCTTCAGGAGGAGGACTTGGCGCCTGAAGTGCTGCAGACGGTGCTCAGGGTCTTGACTGGCGATCCTTCCCCATGCAGCCTTCAGAGTAATGGTGTCCTCTTGTATCTTTGCTCTAGCAGGGCCGATTTTGTGAGGCTGATGCCCGGCTTCGATGTGTGGGGACTGCGCCCGGCTGGCTTCATGGGGCCCTGCGAGTACCCAGCCGCTGTGGTTGCTTCTCCTGCCGCCCACAGCGGTCCTTCCTCGGGCGACAGGGCGGGGAGACGAGAACCGGCGAGAGTTGAGGCACCCGATGTCGAGGTGCCAATGCCGCGAGAAGCCTCAAAGGCGGTGTCTCCCAAGGCCCGCCGTGGAGCGGCGGCTGGTGCGGAGTTGCGGCCTACGGTTCCTAAGGCCGGGGCTCCCGAGCCCCCAGCCGTTCCTCGCGAGGCGACGCCTGATGGCGCCCCCAGGCTGACTCCTCCAGCGCTGATCATATTGACGCTTCTTCCGCACCAGGGGCTGACCCCTGCGCCCGGCGCTTAGGTCGGTTCCATGTAGACTTCGAGGCCCTCCGCGAGAGGAAGGAGGCCTTGGGTGGCAACGACCGCCCTTGCCTCTTGTTGAAGCGCAGGAAGTACTTTGCCATGGACAAGTAAGTCTTCTTCTTTCCTTGCTCGTTTACTTTGCTATCCCTGCGACTGATTGTGGCCCTTTCAGGCCCTGCCCTGCGGAACCCGCTGAGCCAGCCCGGGGGCCATCCCCCCAAGCTTCGCCTTCTCCGCTGGCCCTGGGCTCGCCGAGCTCGAGCGGTACCCCTGCTGCCAGACCAGTCGGTGGAGTGGTCCGTTCCATAGGGCACCTCGAGCCTGTGCACCCACTGTCCTTTCTTCATGAGTCCTTCTGGGGCACATCTGGCTTGCCCTGCGTTCCTCCTCTGATCATAGATGGTGAATGGCTGAAGTCTGTCTTTAGCTCCTCCTCTGTGGGTGGACCGATGCTAGGCCGGATTCCCGGAGAGGTCCATTCGGCGATGGCTAGGGCGCCAGCCCCAGCTCTACGCCGGGAGGGGGCTTGCCGCCTCGGGGCCCTCCGCATGCTCCCGTGGAAGAGGGTGACGCGGATGACGTGCTCAGGCGCGTCTGGGAGCGACGCGCCCTTCGTGAAGAGTTCCTCCGGAGCGCGGCGGATGCGGTGAGACGGATCGGGGCAGAGCTTGCTGACGAGGATGCGCACCTCGAGGCTGAAGGCTTGCACCTTGCTGAGGAGAGGCGCAAACTAAAGGTAGCCATCGCCCTCACGTGTCACCAACGTGATCTCGAAAACGCGAAGGCTGAAGCGTCGCTGGCAGCTTCGCGGGAGGCCTGCTCCCAGGCCGTTGAGGAGGCTCGGGAGGCAGACCGACGGCACAAGGATGCGGAGGAGCGCGCACGGGAGCTCCATGCCTGGAGCAACTCCCTGGATCAACAAGTGGAACTGCGCCAGGCGGCCCTTGAGTCGATGGGGGTGGCCTCTGTTGACCGGGCGGAGCTTCTGAAGCGCTAGGAGGCGCTGATGCTGGAGGCCGCCGAGCGTAACCTTGACCTCGAGCGGTTGGAGATGAGGGAGCGCCTGGTGGCCCGGGCGGAGGATGACGTTGCCGCGCGCGAAGCCCGGGCCCAGGAAGAAGTCGATCGCCGCATGGCGGAAGCTCGCTCGGCCTTTGAGCGAGAATACGAGATGAGGTTGGGGCTGGTCAAGGCCAAGGCTGAGGGCAGGACCGCAGCCCTCAGGGACAAACTAACCGAAATGATGTGGCGTGCGGACTCCTCCGCAGCCGCCCTTAGCGTGGCGCAGGCGGAGCTGTCCTCTTCCCGGGCCGAGCAGCTTCTTCTTCAACAGAGGGTTGATGACGCCGAGGCCGTCGTGTAGCAGAATGAGGACGAGATCCGTTGGCGGCGGGTTCTGGAGCATGTGCATGCCCCCATGCCTCAAACGCTCAGAGAGAGGGCCAACATAGCTTTGGGCTATATCTGTGAGGCTGCCGCTAAAGAGCCGCACGAGGTCAACTACGCCGGCAACCTCCAATTTTTCATTGATGCGGTGACACTTCTAGAGAACCGATCCGAGAGGTCCCGTTGGCTTGTCGAAGAGAGGACCCGAGCCTTGCTCGGAGCTTGCCTTCTCCCGTGTCTTCAGCCATCTGCAGGACAGGGACCCCCACTTCGACTTCGACGCTACCATCGCACCCATGCCCACTGCCGTCCGGGGCGACCTAGCGCGGTGGGTGGAGGACAACGTGGACGCCCTCATCAGGGCCTTTGTGTCTGATGATGACGGCGTGGTCGTGGGCGCCAATGAAGGCGGCGTTGTGGACGAGCCTGGCGCTGATGGAGATGCTGGCGGCGGCGGCAATGTCAACGAAGCTAGTGATGCCTCCGAGGATGCCCAAGAAGACGCGGTGAGTGATATGTCCGACTGACCGCATGTCACTGCTGTTTAACCTGCACGAAGAAGGTTCGGGCTTGGCCCTGAAGGATGTAAGAGCATTTTGGGAGGGGAAGCCCATCAAGTAAAGATTTTGCAATTAGTACCCTGGTAAGCATAATGTTGCGTGTGAACTTAGCCGCTAGCCCGGTGATGGGTCAGCTGACTTGTGTACCTTCCGACCCCGATGAGTCCCGAGCAGGCCTGCAGGGGCCGCTGCACCTCGGGTTTCTTCTGATTAACTTGTAGATTCCGCGACGAAAACCTCCGGAAAGGGTGCGGTAACAGCGGTCCTGGTTGTAAACGTGCCTGGCCCGGCCCGGCTCACGAGGGGGGGGGGGGCAGCCGATGCTTACTTTGGACGCAAAGCCGAAACCAGAACGCGAGAGATTGCTCGAACGCGACTAAACACCCCTTCCCCCAAACACATGCAAGCATCAAGCTCAAATCCAACTTAAATCCAAATTGAAGAACTTGTCAACAAGGAAAGGCAAAAGCAAAAGACCGCGCCCGGCACCTAGTCTAGTCTTTGACGTCTTCTCACCAGAGCGGAGCTAAGTGCTGCCACTAGGCGTGGGCGGGAGCCCCCGAGGCCCGAGGGCGGCTCTCTGGAGGCTCCAGGGCGTGTACAGCCCCACTCATTATTATGTGAGAGTGTCATGGGTGGCGAGCTTCACAGGCACTGGGCGTTCTTCACAGGTACCGGCCTTGCTTCATATCGCCAGAAGAGGGCCCCGCCTTGCGCCACACTCTGCCGCCATCGACGGTGACCAGAAACCAGGACGACGCCAATGAGGCAGAGCGGTCACCAGCGGTTCCCCCGATGACCACGGGTCCCCTGCCGGGGGCAGGCCTTGGGGCACCTCCCCGACAGGGGGCCTACCTCCTGAGAACGCCTTGCTCCGACCGCCGCGGGGACGAACCCGAATCTCGGCCCCTCTCCTGCAGCCCCCTGTGCCCTCCTCCTGAGGGGTATGAGGCTTCAGAATTGGGGCAGCCACCTGCTACGGCGACCTGTATCTCCTGCGACCCATGGTTAGCATAAGCTTTCTCCTGAGGGATGAGTAGTACCCGATAGTTGCCGCCGACGATGCGGTCGTCGAGGTTCTCCTGGGGTTCCTGAAAGAGCTCAGCTCCTGGCGTCTCCTCGCCCCAGCCTGGCCCGAGGAATGAGCCATGATCTTCTTCCAGTGCGCACCCCTGATCCACCATGCGGGGCACATAAGCTTCTGGGGCCACCGCCCCGTGTGCCTCGCCGTAGCATCCTGTATGCCACGCAGCCTGGCTTGGAGCACCGTCTTGGGGGTGATGGCACGGCGGTCCGCCGAAGCCGAAGGCCGCGGCATGCACCCCTTCGCTGGCCTGAGAGGGGGCTGGCATGACTTGTCGCCCGGTGCCGGCGGAGGTGTTGGCGCTGGACGGGCCCTGGAGTCCGCTGGAAGTTGCGCATGTGCGCACGATGCCACCATGCGGCCCGCCTTGGGTCTGGGGTGGCAGCTGGACGCAGAAAGGAGGTGTTCCTCAGGCAGCGGCGTCCAGGAGCTCGGCTACTCACTCCAACAACACGTCCCGGCTGCCCTCCAGCAGTCGGCACTGTAGCAGCTCTCGGGCCACCGTGAGCGCGGCCCTGGAATTCGCTTGCTCCCGTCGGGTGTACGGTGCTGTGGCCGTGGCGTGGTCTGAGGCCCTTGCTGCGGCCCTCACCTGCCATGGTGTGAGGGAAGGCGGCGTCTGGCCACGTCGCCCGTGCCCCGTAGTGCCCTGCAGAGTGTGGGCTGCCTGAGGCACAAGGTTGAGGTCGCCCTGGGCTGGTGCCATGGCGTGGGCGGGCCACACTGCCCAGCGGTCGGCGTTGGCAGCTGGGTCGCCTGACATCTGAACGGTGAGGCGACGGAACGTGATGCGGACGAAGAAGGATTCCGGCGCACCCCTACCTGGCGCGCCAAATGTCGGATTTTGGGTTCTGGCAGACCCTTGAGGTTCGAACACTGGGGTGCGCGCGGAGATCTCTCCCGTACCGATCTACGCCCAATATCCCCGCGTGATCTAAGCTAGAAACAACGAACAACACAAGGGACGCGAGGTTTATACTGGTTCGGGCCACCGTTGTGGTGTAATACCCTACTCCAGTGAGTGGTGTGGTGGATTGCCTCAGGGGCTGCTGATGAACAGTACAAGGGAAGAACAGCCTCGCGAAAGGTGTTCTTGAGCTGGTGCGATGAACTGCTAGGGTGAGTTCAGTCTCCTCTCTCTCTCTCTGTACTAGGGCTCTACCAGGTTTCTAGATGTCCCTCTACTCTGTGGTGGCTAGCTCTATTTATAGAGGCCTTGGGCCTCTCCCCAAATAATGAGCGGGAAGGGCGCCAACAATTGGCCATTTTGAAGGGGAACATCTAGTACAAGTTATCCTGACCAAAGGTGGTCTTCGGCTGCCAAAAGTCTGGTGATGACACCGTCTTGGGCTCCACGGTGACCTCCGTCCTACCGCTCTACTGGTCTTGGTCTCGTTGCACCGGAGTGGTAACCTTTGCCTGATGCCTTGGCCTGCACTTGCCCCCTTTGCACCAAAGGGGAAACAAGGACACTGCGCAGGCCGGCGCCCGCCTGGCGCCCGCTTGGTCTCGATCGTCATGGCTTGCATCACGGGCTCCTCGTGAGGTACCCCTGCATTGATCTCTCCACCTCCTCGTGAGCCTACCTGATGAGGCTGCCTCTGAGGAAGCTTTCTGTCATCCACCCCGCGAGGCTTGGCCCCTCGCAAGGGTCTTGAGCTTGAGCTGATGAAGATGGGCCACACTGGGCCCCCACTTGAGCCACGCTGCAGGCTGTAGGCAGGCAAGTCTGGGGACCCTCGTTCCCAGAACGCCGACATAACTAAGGGTATTCCAAAGTTTAATCTTGATAGATTTCTTGATTTTGATCTAGAGAAAATTTATATGTATTGTGCGGTAAATTGTATTGAAAATCCTTATATTGACAATTACATAAAGAAAGAAAGCAAATAGAAGATGAAGAGAATACTAATGAAAGAGAAGAGACTTCCCAATATCCTTCTATTATTTCTTATGATGAATCAGGTAACGAGGAGGAGCCTCCTATTCAACCAATCTCATTAATAAGGAGCTCCAAAAGGAGGATTGAACCCACACATGATGTGGTGAAGAAGAAGAAAAGAAAAAGAAAGAGAGGTAAAAAGATATCTCCCCCAAATAATGCTGCTCCTATTACTATTGTGCCTCATGAAAATATAATTGTGGAAGATAATGATACTTCTTATGATCTTGAAAATCTTTTTGGCACTTGCTTGGAAGAATATGATAATTGCTATACTATAGGTGCTATCCATACTATTGATGATGAAAGTGATTATGCTTATGATACGAAAAGGCCCAAGCTTGGGGATGCTATGTTTGATGAGGATGACATATTTGAGAATATATTTGCTGAAAATAATGTTTGTCCTAAGATTGGGGAAGCTATGTTTAATGAAGATGATATTTTTAGTCTCCCAAGTTTTGATATGCAAATTTATAATGATGATAGCATGCCTCCTACCTATGATGATTATTGTGATGATACTTATGCTATAAAAAGTAGTGATTATATTTATAAACTTGTCATGATTATGGTTACCCATTTTCTGAACATTACTCTTTTAATGTGGAAACAATTTATAGTATTCAAGTGTCTTATGATACTCCCACTAACCCGAATGAGAAATATTTTGCTTATGTGGAGAGTAATAAAATTTCTATCCTTGTAGATCATGAAAAGAATGCTTTAAGTGCTGGTTATATTGTTGAATTCATTCATGATGCTACTGAAAATTATTATGAGGGAGGAATATATGCTTGTAGGAATTGCAATAATATCAAGTTTCCTCTCTATGTGCTTAAAGTTTTGAAGTTATGCTTGTTTTAACTTCCTATGCAAGTTGATTCTTTTTACCATAAGTTGTTTGCTCACAAAATCCCTATGCATAGGAAGTGTGTTAGACTTAAATTTGCTAGTCATATTCTTCATGATGCTCTCTTTATGTTACAATTCTTATCTTTTATGTGAGCATCGTTGAAATCATCATGCCTAGCTAGGGGCGTTAAACGATAGAGCTTGTTGGGAGGCAACCCAATTTTATTTTGTTCCTATTTAGTAATAAATAATTCATCTAGACTCTGTTTAGATGTGGTTTTATGCTTTTAATTAGTTTTTGTTCCAAGTAGAACCTTTGGGAAGACTTGGGGAAAGTCTTGTTGATCATGCTGTAAAAAACAGAAACTTTAGCGCTCACGAGAATTGCTGTCATTTTTATTTGGAGAGTGATATTTAGTTAATTCCTTTTGCAGATGATTAATAGATAAATTCCTCAGGTCCAGAAATTTATTTGAGAATTTTATGATTCCCAGAAGTATACGTTTGATCCAGATTACTACAGACTGTTCTGTTTTTGACAGATTCTGTTTTTCATGTGTTGTTTACTTATTTTGATGAATCTATGGCTAGTAAAAGAGTTTATAAACCATAGAGAAGTTGGAATACAGTAAGTTTAACACCAATAAAAATAAATAATGAGTTCATTACAGTACCTTGAAGTGGTGATTTATTTTCTTATACTAACGGAGCTTACGAGTTTTTTGTTAAGTTTTGTGTTGTGAAGTTTTCAAGTTTTGGGTAAAGATTCGATGGACTATGGAATAAGGAGTGCAAGAGCCTAAGCTTGGGGGTGCCCAAGGCACCCCAAGGTAATATTAAAGGACAACCAAAATCCTAAGCTTGGAGATGCACCGGAAGGCATCCCTCTTTCGTCTACTTCCATCGGTAACTTTACTTGGAGCTATATTTTTATTCACCACATGATATGTGTTTTGCTTGGAGCGTCTATTTATTTTGTTAGGATTTGCTTGCTTTTTGAATAAAATACCAAGATCTGAAATTATTAAATGTTAGAGAGTCCTCACATAGCTAAATAATTATTTAACTACTCATTGATCTTCACTTATATCTTTCGGAGTAGTTTGTCATTTGCTCTAGTGCTTCACTTATATCTTTTTATAGCACGGTGGGGGTATTATAGAAATATATGAACTCTCATGCTTCACTTATATCATTTTGAGAGTTTTAAATAGCATGGTAATTTTCTTAAATAATCCTAATATGCGAGGCATCCAATAATAGTAAAAACTTTCATATAGAGTATTGAATACTAAGAGAAGTTTGATGCTTGATGATTGTTTTGAGATATGGAGATGGTGATATTAGAGTAATGCTAGTTGAGTAGTTGTGAATTTGAGAAATACTTGTGTTGAAGTTTGTGATTCCCGTAGCATGCACGTTCTCGGAAATATGCCCTAGAGGCAATAATAAATTAGTTATTATTATATTATATTTCATTGTTCATGATAATCGTTTATTATCCATGCTAGAATTGTATTGATAGGAAACTCAGATACATGTGTGGATACATAGACAACACCATGCCCCTAGTAAGTCTCTAGTTGACTAGCTTGTTGATCAATAGATGGTTACGGTTTCCTGACCATGGACATTGGATGTCGTTGATAACGGGGTCACATCATTAGGAGAATGATGTGATGGACAAGACCCAATCATAAGCCTAGCACAAGATCGTCAAGTTTGTATGCTAAAGCTTTTCTAATGTCAAGTATCATTTCCTTAGACCATGAGATTGTGCAACTCCCGGATACCGTAGGAGTGCTTTGGGTGTTCCAAACATCACAACATAACTGGGTGGCTATAAAGGTGCACTACGGGTATCTCCGAAAGTGTCTGTTGGGTTGGCACGAATCGAGACTGGGATTTGTCACTCTGTGTAAACGGAGAGGTATCTCTGGGCCCACTCGGTAGGACATCATCATAATGTGCACAATGTGATCAAGGAGTTGATCACGGGATGATGTGTTACGGAACGAGTAAAGTGACTTGCCGGTAACGAGATTGAACAAGGTATCGGGATACCGACGATCGAATCTCGGGCAAGTATCGTACCGATAGACAAAGGGAATTGTATACGGGATTGATTGAATCCTTGACATCGTGGTTCATCCGATGAGATCATCGTGGAGCATGTGGGAGCCAATATGGGTATCCAGATCCCGCTGTTGGTTATTGACCAGAGAGTTGTCTCGGCCATGTCTGCGTGACTCCCGAACCCATAGGGTCTACACACTTAAGGTTCGATGACTCTAGGGTTATAGGGAAAGTATGTACGCGGTTACCGAATATTGTTCGGAGTCCCGAATGAGATCCCGGACATCACGAGGAGTTCCGGAATGCTCCGGAGGTAAATATTGATATATAGGAAGTATGGTTTTGGCCACCGGAAGTGTTCTGGGCATCACCGGTAGTGTACGGGGACCACCGGAGGGGTCCGGGGGTCCACCGGGAGGGGCCACGGGCCCCGGAGGCATACATGGGCCAAGTGTGAGAAGGGACCAGTCCTAGGTGGGCTAGGGCGCCTCCCCACCAAGGCCCATGCACCTAGAGAGAAGAGGGGGGCAAACCCTAAGGGCAGATGGGCCCTAAGGCCCATGCCTGGTGCGCCTCCCTCTCCCCCCCCCCACTTGGCCGCCACCCCAGATGGGGATTGGGGCTGCCGCCACCCCTAGGGTGGAAACCCTAGGTGGGGGCGCAGCCCTCCCTCTCCCCCTATATATAGTGGAGGCAAAGGGGCAGCCCTACCTCTCTCCCTCCTCGTCTCTCGTAGTGCTTGGCGAAGCCCTGCTGGAGTTCCGCGCTCCTCCTTCACCACCACGCCTTCGTGCTGCTGCTGGATGGAGTCTTCCCCAACCTCTCCTTCTCCCCTTGCTGGATCAAGGCGTGGGAGAAGTCACCGGGCTGCACGTGTGTTGAACACAGAGGCGCCGTTGTTCGGCGCTTAGATCTGAATCAACCGCGATCTGAATCGCTACGAGTACGACTTCTTCGTCCGCGTTCTTGCAACACTTCCGCTTAGCGATCTACTAGGGTATGTAGATGCACTCTCCTTCCCCTCGTTTCTAGATTACTCCATAGATTGATCTTGGTGATGCGTAGAAAATTTGAAATTTCTGCTACGATCCCCAACAGTGGCATCATGAGGTAGGTCTATGCGTAGTTTCTATGAACGAGTAGAACACAAGTTGTTGTGGGCGTCGATTTTGTCAATTTACTTGCCATTACTAGTCTTATCTTGATTCGGAGGCATCGTGGGATGAAGCGGCCCGGACCGACCTTACACGTACGCTTACGTGAGACTGGTTCCACCGACTGACATGCACTAGTTGCATAAGGTGGCTAGCGGGTGTCTGTCTCTCCCACTTTAGTCGAATCAGATTCGATGAAAAGGGTCCTTATGAAGGGTAAATAGGCATATCACGTTGTGGTTCTGGCGTAGGTAAGAAATGTTCTTGCTAGAAACCTATAGCAGCCACGTAAAAACTTGCAACAACAATTAGAGGACGTCTAACTTGTTTTTGCAGCATGTGCTATGTGATGTGATATGGCCAAAAGGATGTGATGAATGATATATGTGATGTATGAGATTGATCATGTTCTTGTAATACGAATCACGACTTGCATGTCGATGAGTATGACAACCAGCAGGAGCCATAGGAGTTGTCTTAATTTATTTATGACCTGCGTGTCAACATAAACGTCATGTAATTAGTTTACTTTATTGCTAAAGCGTTAGCCATAGTAGTAGAAGTAATAGATGACAAGACAACTTCAAGAAGACACGATGATGGAGATCATGGTGTCATGCCGGTGACAACGATGATCATGGAGCCCCAAAGATGGAGATCAAAAGGAGCAAATGATATTGGCCATATCATGTCACTATTTGATTGCATGTGATGTTTATCATGTTTTACATCTTATTTGCTTAGAACAACGGTAGCTTAAATAAGATGATCCCTCGCAATAATTTCAAGAATTGTGTTCCCCCTAACTGTGCACCGTTGCGAAGGTTCGTTGTTTCGAAGCACCACGTGATGATCGGGTGTGATAGATTCTAATGTTCGAATACAATGGGTGTAAGCCAGGTTTACACACGCAATACACTTAGGTTGACCTGACGAGCCTAGCATGTACAGACATGGCCTCGGAACACGGAAGACCAAAAGGTCGAGCATGAGTCGTATAGAAGATACGATCAACATGAAGATGTTCACCGATGTTGACTAGTCCGTCTCACGTGATGATCGGACACGGCCTAGTTGACTCGGATCATGTTTCACTTAGATGACTAGAGGGATGTCTATCTGAGTGGGAGTTGAGGGAGTCCTGGATTAGGGGGTGTTCGGGTAGCCGGACTATACCTTCAGCCGAACTCCAGGACTATGAAGATACAAGATTGAAGACTCCGTCCCGTGTCCGGATGGGACTTTCCTTGGCGTGGAAGGCAAGCTTGGCGATGCGGATATTCAAGATCTCCTACCATTGTAACCAACTTTGTGTAACCCTAACCCTCTCCAGTGTCTATATAAACCGGAGGGTTTTAGTCCGCAGGGCAGCTTCATCATACAACAATCATACCTTAGGCTAGCTTTTAGGGTTTAGCCTCCTTGATCTCGTGGTAGATCTACTCTTGTACTACCCATATCATCAATATTAATCAAGCAGGACGTAGGGTTTTACCTCCATCAAGAGGGCCTGAACCTGGGTAAAACATTGTGTCCCTTGTCTCCTGTTACCATCCGGCCTAGACGCATAGTTCGGGACCCCCTACCCGAGATCCGCCGGTTTTGACACCGACATTGGTGCTTTCATTGAGAGTTCCTCTGTGTCGTCGCTTTCAGGCCCGATGGCTTCTTCGATCATCAACCACGATGCAGTCCAGGGTGAGACTTTTCTCCTCGGACAGATCTTCGTCTTCGGCGGCTTCGCACTGCGGGCCAACTCGCTTGGTCACCTTGAGCAGATCGAAAGTTACGCCCCTGGCCATTAGGTCAGGTTTGGAAGCCTAAACTACACGGCTGACATCCGTGGGGACTTGATCTTCGATGGATTCGAGCCATAGCCAAGCGTGCCGCACTGTCTCGGTGGGCATGATATAGCTCTACCACCGAACAGCGCCTTGGAGGCCGCACATGCATCGGTTCCGACCATTGATTCGGAGCCCACTGCGCCAATCGAGGATCAGCGGTTGGACGCTGCCTCAGGGGCTGCGATCTCAGAGGCGATCGAGCCGAACTCCAGCCCCACACTCCGCATGGCCCGTGACTCCGAGGAGCCGGATTCCTCTCTGAACTCCGAGCCCCCCGCGCCCCCGCCGATCGAATCCGATTGGGCGCCGATAATGGAGTTCACCGCGGCGGACATCTTTCAGCACTCGCCCCTCGACGACATCCTGAATTCTCTAAAGTCTCTCTCTTTATCAGGAGAGCCCTGGCCGGACTACGGTCAGCAAGGTTGGGATACGGACGATGAAGAAATTCAAAACCCACCCACCACCCACTTTGTAGCCACTGTCGACGACTTAACCGACATGCTTGACTTCGACTCCGAAGACATCGACGGCATGGACGACGATGCAGGAGACGAACAAGAACCAGCACCTGTAGGGCGTTGGAAGGCCACCTCGTCATATGACATATATATGGTGGACACTCCAAAGGATGGAGATGGCGATGGAACAGCGGTGGACGATACCTCTAAGAAACAGCCCAAGCGCCGGCGTCAGCGGCGCCGCTCTAAATCCCGCCAAAGCAAAAACAGTGATTCCGGCACGGGAGATAATACTACTCCGGATAGCGCCGAAGAACACCACCTCCAGCAAAATTCGGCACAGGAGGACAGAGAAGCCAGCCCTCACGAGAGGGCGGTGGACCAAGAGGTTGAGGACGATAATTATACGCCTCCCTCCGAAGACGAGGCAAGCCTCGACGACGACGAGTTCGTCGTGCCAGAGGATCTTGCCGAACAAGAGCGTTTTAAACGCAGGCTCATGGCCATGGCAAGCAGCCTCAAGAAAAAGCAGTAACAACTTAGATCTGATCAGGATTTGCTAGCTGATAGATGGACTGAAGTCCTTGCGGCCAAAGAGTATGAACTCGAACGCCCCTCCAAGAGTTACCCAAAGCGCAGGCTGCTACCCCGACTAGAGGAGGAAGCACCTACATCACCAGCGCATGACATGGCCGACCGGCCACCTCGTGGCCGCGACAGAGAGGCCTCTTGGCCCTCCACTCAAGCCATGCCTCGGCACCGCGTCAAGCATACTAAGGCACGGGAAAATGCGCCCGACCTGCGCGACATCCTAGAGGACAAGGCAAGGCAAACAAGATCGATCTACGGATAGCGCAGGCGCCCCACGGCACGTGATGGTGATCGTCACTCCGGATGCAATGAATCTGGCCGGGCCGAACTCAACAGACAAAGCTCCTTCGAGCTGCGTCGTGATATAGCCCAATACAGAGGCGCCGCACACCCACTATGCTTCACATATGAAGTAATGGATCATAAAATCCCTGAGGGCTTCAAACCCGTAAACATTGAATCGTATGATGGCACAAAAGATCCTGCGGTATGGATCGAGGATTATCTCCTTCATATCCACATGGCCCGCGGTGATGATCTACACGCCATCAAATACCTCCCACTCAAACTTAAGGGCCCGGCCCGGCATTGGCTTAACATCTTGCCAGCAAACTCAATCGGTTCTTGGGAGGACCTGGAAGCCGCATTCCTTGACAACTTCCAGGGCACTTATGTGCGACCACCGGACGCCGATGACCTAAGCCACATAATTCAGCAGCCAGAAGAATCGGCCAGGCAATTCTGGACACAGTTCCTAACAAAGAAAAACCAGATAGCCGATTGTCTGGACGCAGAGGCCTTAGCAGCCTTCAAGCATAATATCCATGACGAGTGGCTGGCCCGGCACCTGGGACAGGAAAAGCCGAAATCTATGGCAGCCCTCACGACACTCATGACCCACTTTTGCGCGGGAGAAGACAGCTGGCTAGCTCGCAGTAAAAACTTAACCAAGAACACTGGTAATTCGAATACCAAGGACAAAAGTGACAGGTCGCGTCGGAACAAGCAAAAGCACCGCATTAACAGCGACATCAACGAGGATACGGCAGTTAATGCCAGATTCCGAGGCTACAAATCCGGTCAACGGAAACAGCCATTCAAAAGAAAAAGTCAGGCCCGTCTAGTTTGGACCGAATACTCGACCGCTTGTGCCAGATACATGGCACCCCCGAAAAGCCAGCCAATCACACCAACAGGGATTGTTGGGTGGTCAAGCAGGCAGGCAAGTTAAGAGCCGAAAACAAAGACAAGGGGCTGCATAGCAACGATGAGGAGGAGCCCAGGCCGCCGAACAACAGTGGACAGAAGGGATTTCCCCCGCAAGTGCGGACGGTGAACATGATATACGCAACCCACATCCCCAAGAGGGAGCAGAAGCATGCATTACGGGACGTATATGCGATGGAGCCGGTCGCCCCAAAGTTCAACCCATGGTCCTCCTGCCCGATCACCTTTGATCGAAGGGACCACCCCACTAGCATCCGTCATGGCGGCTTCGCCGCATTGGTTCTAGACCCAATCATTGACGGATTCCATCTCACAAGAGTCCTCATGGACGGCGGCAGCAGCCTGAACCTGCTTTACCAGGATACAGTGGGAAAGATGGGCATAGATCCCTCGAGGATCAAGCCCACCAAAACGACCTTTAAGGGCGTCATACCAGGTGTAGAAGCCAACTGGACAGGCTCAGTTACACTGGAAGTGGTCTTTGGATCTCCGGATAACTTCCGAAGTGAGGAGTTAATCTTCGACATAGTCCCGTTCCGTAGTGGCTATCACGCACTGCTCGGGCGAACCGCATTCGCAAAATTCAACGCGGTACCGCACTATGCATACCTCAAGCTCAAGATGCCAGGCCCTAGGGGAGTAATCACGGTCAATGGGAACACTAAACGCTCCCTCCGAACAGAGGAGCACACGGCAGCGCTCCCAGCAGAAGTACAAAGCAGCCTCTCTAGGCAGTCCTCCAGTTCGGCCTTCAAAAAGCTGAACACTGTCAAGCGCGCCCGGAGTACCCTACAACAAGACCGCCTGGCACGTTCCGAGCTAGCATAGCAATGTGGCCCCAACCCTAGCCCTCGCAATATAGCGAAACCAGCGCTTCGCGTACATAACTACGCTCTTGAAATACCATGGGCACAGGGGAAGGGGCACTATCACGGCACACCCGAAATACGGCTTAAACCGCACCAGGGGCTGCCGGATTCCTTCTTTTTTTCTCTTACTCTCAGGACTCCATACTTCGGACGACCCGTTCGGCAATTCAACTACCGCACAAACGATGCAAGATCCAAGGAAGCAGACAAGCCACGCCGCATTATGGAACTCCCAGGTGGTCTCTATTGCGAGCAGTATACCTGCTTTTTAATACAATTCCGCGGCCTGCCCCTGGCCAGGACATGTTAAATAGTCCAATTTATTTTGCCTATCGCACTATTTGTATCATTCCGCTTTCATAGCAGCCTTTCTATAACCAATGCATAGCTTTTTGTCTATTTTTTGCATTACCCTCTTTTTATATATATGTTTATTAATAACATGCTGCATCCGTACACTATGGTACGGCAAAATACGCTAGGGGCTTCAGTACCCATCAATATGGCGTGAGAAGTCCGTCCACTTTCACAATTGCGGCACCCCGAACTTATAGCACTATATGCATCGGCTCCGAATCATGATTTGGGTCAATAGTTGGGTTTTCCCGGCTCCTATGTTTTGGTGCCTTACGTTCCGCTATATCGGCTAAGGTAGCACTAGGAGAACCACTGCGATTGTGCCCCAGTTGAGCTGGGCCGAGCACCTCAGTGGAGAAAGCTAAAACTGACTGTCATGATGAGGCGAGAGACCGGTCGCTGTTCGAGAGGTTTTTCGAGTCCTTAAAGGCTTATGCCGCTTCGAGCGAGAAACCGGCTTTGTCCGGCCAAGGCGTGGATAGCGCCCCGAAGTTGGTCTTCCGAATACTAGGGGCTTCGCCGAAATTTAAAATTATAGAGTTCTATGGCTAAGTGAGAGTGTTCAAGCATTATAGTCCGATTGCCTTGTTCGTTGTGTTGACCGCCTCCCTCGACGGACCCAATCATGGGAAAAAGAGCGCTCAGGTTTATCTCGAACACCCCAGCACTAGTGGCATGGGGGCAGAAGCCGACGACTGGCCATCTCTCAATTTTTTGATAAACGGCCGCACAGAAAGTAATATTTTAAATTCAAGCATTGCTTAGCGCATATGAACAAGTTTTTAGCGCACAGGGTAACACGAGCGAGTTCATTCAAAAATTACATCCTTGGTACATTCATCCGCCACAAGGCGGGCACCAGCAAGAACATCCTTGTAATAGTTCTCGGGCTTGCGATGCTCCTTCCCCGGCGGCGGCCCGTCCTTCACAAGCTTCTCACCATCCAGCTTACCCCAGTGCACCTTTGCACGGGCAAGGGCCCTACGGGCACCTTCGATGCAGATGGAGCGCTTGATGACCTCGAGCCTTGGACAAGCCTCCACCAGCCGCCGCACCAGTCCGAAGTAGCTCCCAGCCAGGGCCTCTCCAGGCCACAGCCTAACTATGAAGCCCTTCAGGGCCTATTCGGCCGCCTTGTGGAGCTCGACCAGCTGCTTCAGCTGGTCGCTCAAGGGCGCAGGGTGTCCGGCCTCAGCGTACTGAGACCAAAACACCTTCTACGTGGAGCTGCCTTCCTCGGCTCGGTAGAATGCGGCGGCATCGGACACGCTGCGGGGAAGATCTGCGAATGCCCCTGGAGAGCTCCAGATTTGGGTAAGTAACAAGTAGTTTACTTTTATATTTCTGCTTTGCATATAGAATGCCTTACCCGCCGCTATCTTTTTCACCGCATCCAACTCCTGGAGGGCCTTCTGGGCTTCGGCTTTGGCAGATTTGGCAGTTTTAAGGGCCGCAGCAAGCTCGGACGCTCGCGTCTTCGAGTCGAGCTCCAAACTCTCATGTTTTTGCATAAGAACCTGAAGCTCTTTCTGCACCTCGCCGACCTGTGCCTCAAATTTCTCCCACTCGGCACGCTCCATGGCCGCTTTCTTCTCGGCCTCGGACAGTGCCTGCTTGAGGGTCGCCACCTCAGTTGTGGCCCCTACAATAAGCAGTATACTCCTGTCATTTTTTGCAATTGTGCCTTCCTATAGGCATTTTTTCTATAAGGTATCTCTTACCTTCTTTCTCCTCGAGCTGCCGTTTGGCAAGGCCGAGCTCTTGCTCGGTCCGCTCGAGGCCCTGCTTCAGGGCACCCACCTCCGTAGTCAGTGTGACGGTGGCCAGCAGCGAAGCCTGCATACGTATATTGACTCCTTTTTAGTTAGACTCCTGTGATATTTAATAGATCCTCTATTCGGCTTTTCTTTCTGAACGCCAAACAGAGAATCAGGGGCTACTGTCTATACGGTAATATTTTTACATATTTTTACTTACCTCGAAGCCTGTTAGAAGGCTAGCACAAGCTTCTTTCAGTCCGCTTTTGGCGGACCGAACCTTCTGGACTACCATACTCATGATGGCACGGTGCTCCTCGTCGATGGAGGCTCCCTTAAGCTCCTCCAGCAGATTTTCCGGTACTTCCGGTTGGACGGAGGACGCCGGCTCAGTAGGCTTGCTCCTCTTGGCAGGAGTTCGCCTACCGCGGTCCGGAACCGTTGATGATTCCAACGTAGTGTCTGTCTTAAAGCCGGACTTGGAGCCCAGGGGGGTCTTGTCCCTTCACTCCTGGAGTCCGGGAGGTCGCCTCGCGGCTCCTCCTGGACCACCTGCTCTCACCCCGGAGCTTGTCGCGACGCCACTTCGACTTCATCCGCAGCACAGGGGAAGGAGCAGGCTGAACTGAATTCACGTCCGATGAATCCAGGGAGCCACTCGACGACTCGTCGAGCCCGTCCTTGAGCGGACTACATGATTATATCCGACGTTACGGAAAGCTATGCAACAAAAGGAATATCACGAGATACTCTGGTATCCGAACACTTACGATCTCGCCGGACGCTTGGCCCTGTCTGGCCACTCCTCTTCGTCCTCGTCGGCGTCGGGGACGTAGTCCGGCGGAGGGGTTTTCCTCTTCTTGGACCCCTCGGCTTCCCCTACTGGGGCGGCCTTCATTTTCTCTCCTCCCCCCGCTGGAGGGGGAGAGGTTTCTTCTTCCTCCTCCTCGTTCTCACGGGAGGAGTACGTCTCGGACTCGTCGGACGACGAGTCCGACACCACCATATGCCGGGAACTCTTTCGAGTCCCCGTGGCCTTCTTCTTCTTGGCCTTCTTCTCCGGCACCACATAAGGTGCCAGAACCAGCAGCTTCTCTAGGAGAGCAGGGGCTGGGTCTCCGAGCAAGGGAGCCGGACAGTTAATCTGTCCGGACTTCTCCCGCCAATCCTGTCAAAGGTGAGGGAGTCTAGATCCCGCGTAGAGTCAAACTATGAAAAAACTTAACATCCTGTAAAGGATGGAAATGTCTTACCTCGCCAGCAGGACGCTGCGAGCTGAATCCGCGGTCTTCGAAGGCGGATGTGAGAGCCTCGGCGCCTTTGGTTAGCCCCCTCCAGACATCTTCGTACGTCGTGTCGAAGAGCCTGCTCAGAGTGCGGTGCTGCGCCGGGTTGAACTCCCACAAATTGAAGTCCCGTTCTTGACACGGAAGGATCCGGCGGACGAGCATGACCTGGATTACATTGACAAGCTTGAGCTGCTTGTTCACCAGGGACTGGATGCATTTTTGCAGTCCGGTCAACTCTTCTTCGTCGCCCCACGACAAGCTCGTCTCCTTCCAGGACGTGAGCCGCATAGGGGGTCCGGATCGGAATTCAGGGGCTGCGATCCACTTTGGATCGCGTGGCTCGGTGATGTAAAACCACCCTGACTGCCACCCCTTCAAGGTCTCCACAAAGGAGCCCTCGAGCCATAGGACATTGGCAATTTTGCCCGCCATGGCACCTCCGCACTCCGCCTGGTTGCCGCGCACCACCTTTGGCTTGACGTTGAAGGTCTTGAGCCAGAGGCCGAAATGGGGGCGAATGCGGAGGAAAGCCTCACACACGACGATAAACGCCGAGATATTGAGGATGAAATTCGGGGCCAGATCGTGGAAATCTAGGCCATAGTAGAACATGAGCCCGCGGACAAATGGGTGGAGAGGAAAACCCAGTCCACGCAGGAAGTGGGGAAGAAATACTACCCTCTCATGGGGCCTTGGGGTGGGGAGAAGCTGCCCCTCCTCAGGAAGCCGGTGCGCGATGTCTTTGGGCAAGTATCCGGCCTTCCTTAACCTTTTGACATGGCCCTCCGTGACGGAGGAGACCATCCACTTGCCTCCCGCTCCGGACATTGTTGGAGAGGGTTGAGGTAGGAAGTGCGGGCTTGGGCGCTGGAGCTCGGGTGCGCAGAAGATGGATAGGCAAAGGAGGAAGAAGGCGTAGGTAAAAAGGTGGATTCTTATCCCCTTATATGGGCGGATGCGACTATGCGTCCCCACCAGCCTAGTAAAACTCGCTTGCCTCCCAAGCGTCGTGACAAGTGGCGTGGTTGGGTCACCCACGTCCGTATTAACGAGAATCCCGTAAACAAAGGGGACACGATCTCTGCTTTGACAAGACGTGCCAAGGAAACCGCCTCGCAAAACACGCTGAGGTGGAGAAGTGAAAACGATTCAAATAAAGGCTTGGCCGTAGTGTGATGTCACGCTGGGAAATACGTCACCAGATTAGATTGGTGTTAATATTATTCTCTCTATGGCAATACGTGGAAGCTTATTTTGCAGAGCCGGACACTACTCTTGGTGTTTACAAAACTTTTATGAAGAATTTGGAGGAGGAACCCGCCTTGCAATGCCGAAGACAATCTGCGCGCCAGACTCGTCGTTATTGAAGCCTGGTTCAGGGGCTACTGAGGGAGTCCTGGATTACGGGGTGTTCGGGTAGCCGGACTATAACTTTAGCCAAACTCCAGGACTATGAAGATACAAGATTGAAGACTCTGTCCCGTGTCCGGATGGGACTTTCCTTGGCGTGGAAGGCAAGCTTGGCGATGCGGATATTCAAGATCTCCTACCATTATAACCGACTT
The DNA here is from genome assembly GCF_002162155.2 of Triticum dicoccoides. Taxonomy (NCBI): domain Eukaryota; kingdom Viridiplantae; phylum Streptophyta; class Magnoliopsida; order Poales; family Poaceae; genus Triticum; species Triticum dicoccoides. Next base: position 438,464,411 of record NC_041390.1, on the reverse strand, counting down.
TGTGTAACCCTAACCCTCTCCGGTGTCTATATAAAATGGAGCGTTTTAGTCCGTAGGGCAACTTCATCATACAACAATCATACCTTAGGCTAGCTTTTAGGGTTTAGCCTCCTTGATCTTGTGGTAGATCTACTCTTGTACTACCCATACCATCAATATTAATCAAGCAGGACGTAGGGTTTTACCTCCATCATGAGGGCCCGAACCTGGGTAAAACATTGTGTCCCTTGTCTCCTGTTACCATACAGCCTAGACGCACAGTTCGGGACCCCCTACCCAAGATCCGCCGGTTTTGACACCGACAGGAGTTCATGAAATAATTTGATTAGATGAACTCAATTATCATGAGCATAGTCTAAATTGTCTTTGCAAATATGTTGTAGATAAATAGCTCACGTTGTAGCTCCCTGTTTCAATACGTTCCTAGAGAAAGACCAAGTTGAAAGATATTGTAAGCAATGATGCGGACTGGGTCCGTAGTCTGAGGAGTGTCCTCACTGCTACACAGAAGGCTTACGTCTTTGATGCACCGCTCGATGTGCAAACCCCTACAACGTCGTCTGTGGATGTTGTGAACACCTGACAGAAACATCCTGATGACTACTTGATAGTTTAGTGCACCATACTTTACGGCTTAGAATTGGGATTCCAATGACATTTTGAACGCCATAAGACATATGAGATCTTCCAAGAGCTGAAATTGGGATTTCAGGCTCATGCCTGTGTTGAGAGGTATGAGACCTCTGACAAGTTCTTTTGCCAACAGGATGGAGGAGAATAGCTCAGCTAGTGAGCATGTGCTCAGAATGTCTGGGTGCCACAATCACTTAAATCAAGTGGGAGTTAAACTTCCATATAAGATAATGATTGATAGAGTTCTCTAGCCACTATCACTAAGCTACTAGATCTTCCTGATGAACTATGACATGCAAGGGATGGAGTTGATCCCGGAGCTGTTCGCGGTGCTTAAGACCGCAAAAGGTAGAAATCAAGAAGGAGCATCAAGTGTTGATGGTTTAACAAGACCACTGGTTTCAAGAAGGGCAAGGGCTAGAAGGGAAACTTCATGGATGGCAAACCAGTTGCCGCTCTAGTGAAGGAACCCAAGGTTGAACCCAAACCCGAGACTAAGTGCTTCTATTGTAAGGGGAACAGTCACTGGTAGCGGAATTACCCCAAATGCATGGTAGATAACAAGGCTGGCAACTTCAACAAAGTATATACGTGTTATTAATGTGTACCTCACTAGTACTCCTGGTAGCACCTGGGTATTGGATACCGGTTCAGTTGCTATTATTGGTGACTTGAAGCAAAAGCTACGGACTAAACAGAGACTGGCTAAGGGTGAGGTGACGATGTGTGTTGGAAGTGTTTCCAAAGTTGATAAGATCACCATCGCACGCTCCATCTGCCTTCGGGGTTAGTATTGAACCTAGATAAGTGTTATCAGGTGTCTACGTTGAGCATGAATATGATTAGATCATGTTCATTGCAATACGGTTATTCATTTAAGTTAGAGAATAATGGTTATTCTATTTACATGAATAATACCTTTCATGGTCATGCACCCTATGTGAATGGTTCAGTGAATCTCGGTCATAGTAATACACATGTTCACACCAAAAGATGTAGATAGTACCACTTTCTTGTGGCACTGCCGCTTAGGTCATATTGGCGTAAGATGCATGAAGAAACTCCGTGTCGATGGATGTTTGGAGTCACTTGATTTTGAATCGCTTGACACATGTGAGCCATGCCTCATGGGCAGGATGACTAAGACCCCGTTTTCAGGTACAATGAAACGGGCAAGTGACTTGTTGGAAATCATACATGCTGATGCGTGTGATCCAATGAGAATTGAAGTGTGCGGTGGATATCGCTATTTTCTCATCTTCACTCACGATTTGAGTAGATATAGGTATATTTACTTAATGAAGCACAAGTCTGAAATGTTTGAAAAGTTCAAGCGATTTCAGAGTGAAGTTAAGAATCATCATAACAAGAAGATCATGTTCCTACGATCTGATCAAAAGGGGATTTTTTGAGTTATGAGTTTGGCAATCACTTAAGATATTGTGGATTTGTTTCGCAGTTGAAGCCACCTGGAACACCACAGCGTAATGGTGTGTCCGGACGTCATAATCGAACCTTATGAGATATGGTGCGATCTATGATGTCTCTTACCGATCTACCGCTATTATTTTGAGGTTATGCATTAGAGACAGCTGCATTCACTTTAGATAGGACACCATATAAGTCCGTAGAGATGACGTCGTATGAACATTGGTTTGGCAAGAAACCAAAGTTGTCATTTCTTAATGTTTGGGGCTGTGATGCTTAAGGCTTCAGCCGTAGAAGCTCGAACCCAAAAGCGGACAAACACATCTTCATAGGATACCCAAAGGTGACAGTTGGGTATACCTTCTATCTCAGATCCGAGAGCAAATTGTTTGTCACTAAGAACGGGTCCTTTCTCGAGAAGGAGTTTCTCTCGAAAGAATTGAGTGGGAGGAAGATAGAACTTGATGAGGTTGTCGAACCTTTACTTCAACCAGAGAGTGATGCAACACAGAAAGATGTTTTCTGTGGCGCCTACATCTGTTGAAGAGGAAGTTAATGATAGTGATCATGAAGCTTCGGATCAAGTTGCTATCGAACCTCGTAGGTCGACAAGGATATGTAATACTCCAAAGTGGTACGGTAATCCTGTCTTAGATATCATGTTGTTAGACAACAATGAACCTACGAGCTATGGAGAAGCGATGGTGGGCCCGTATTCCGACAAATGGTTAGAAGCCATGAAATCCGAGATAGGATCCATGTATCAGAACAAAGTATGGACTTTGGTGGACTTGCCCGATGATCGGCAAGCCATTGAGATAAATGGATCTTTAAGAAGAAGACAGATGTGGGCGGTAATGTTACTGTCTATGAAGCTCGACTTGTGGGAAAGAGTCTTTTCACAAGTTCAAGGAGTTGACTACGATGAGAATTTCTCACCTGTAGCGATGCTTAAGTCCGTCGGATTCATGTTAGCATTAGCTGTATTTTTCGATTATGAAATCTGATAGATGGATGTCAAAAACAAGTTTTCTTACCAGTTTTCGTAAGAAAGAGTTGTATGTGATACAATCAAAGTTCTGTTGATCCTAAGGATGCTAAAAGGTATGCTGGCTCTAGCGATCCTTCTATGGACTAGAGCAAGCATCTCGGAGTCAGAATATATGCTTTGATGGAGTGATCAAAGCTTTTAGGTTTATACAATGTTTGCTAGAAACTTGTATTTACAAGAAAGTGAGTGGGAGCACTACAACATTTCTGATAAGTATATGTGGATGACATATTGTTGATTCGAAATGATGTAGAATTTCTGGAAAGCATAAACGGTTATTTGAAGAGTGATTTTCAAAGGAAGACCTGGATAAAGCTGCTTACATATTGGGCATCAAGATCTATAAAGATAGATCAAAATGCCTGATGATACTTTCAAAGAACGCACACCTTGACATGCTTTTGAAGGAGTTCAAAATAGATTAGTCAAAGAAGGGGTTCTTACCTGAGTTGTAAGGTGTGAAGTTGAGTAAGACTCAAAGATTGACCACGGCAGAAGAAAGAGGAAGGACGAAGGTAGTCCCCTATGCTTTTGTCATAGGCTCCATACGGTATGCCATGCTGAGTACCGCACCAGATGTGTGCCTTGCCACATGTCTGGCAAGAGGGTACAAAGGTGATCTAGGAGTGGATCACCAGATAGCGGTCAAAATTATCCTTAGAGGAATAAGGCAATGTTTCTCGGTTATGGAGGTGATAAAGAGTTCGACGTAAAGAGTTACGTCGATGCAAGTTTAACACCTATCCAGATAGCTCTGAGTAGAGATACCGGATACGTATAATGGAGCAACAATTTGGAATAGCTCCAAGTGGAACGTGGTAGCAGCATCTACGATATGACATAAAGTTCTGCGAAATACATAGGGATCTGAATATTGCAGACCCGTTGACTACAACCTTTCTCACAAGCATAACATGATCAAACCCAGAGCTCATTGAGTGTTAATCACATAGTGATGTGAACTAGATTAGTGACTCTAGTAAACTCTTTGGATGTTGGTCACATGGCGATGTGACCTGTGAGTGTTAATCACATGGCGATGTGAACTAGATTATTGACTCTAGTGCAAGTGGGAGACTGTTGGAAATATGCCCTAGAGGCAATAATAAATTAGTTATTATTATATTATATTTCATTGTTCATGATAATCGTTTATTATCCATGCTAGAATTGTATTGATAGGAAACTCAGATACATGTGTGGATACATAGACAACACCATGTCCCTAGTAAGCCTCTAGTGGACTAGCTCGTTGATCAATAGATGGTTATGGTTTCCTGACCATGGACATTGGATGTCGTTGTTAACGGGATCACATCATTAGGAGAATGATGTGATGGACAAGACCCAATCCTAAGCCTAGCACAAGATCGTGTAGTTCGTATGCTAAAGCTTTTCTAATGTCAAATATCATTTCCTTAGACCATGAGATTGTGCAACTCCCGGATACCATAGGAGTGCTTTGGGTGTGCCAAACGTCACAACGTAACTGGGTGGCTATAAAGGTGCACTACGGGTATCTCCGAAAGTGTCTGTTGGGTTGGCATGAATCGAGACTGGGATTTGTCACTCCGTGTAAACGGAGAGGTATCTCTGGGCCCACTCGGCAGGACATCATCATAATGTGCACAATGTGATCAAGGAGTTGATCACGGGATGATGTGTTACGGAACGAGTAAAGAGACTTGTCGGTAACGAGATTGAACAAGGTATCGGGATACCGACGATCGAATCTCGGGCAAGTATCATACCGATAGACAAAGGGAATTGTATACGGGATTGATTGAATCCTTGACATCGTGGTTCATCCGATGAGATCATCGTGGAGCATGTGGGAGCCAACATGGGTATCCAGATCCCGTTGTTGGTTATTGACCGGAGAGTTGTCTCGGCCATGTCTGCATGACTCCCGAACCCGTAGGCTCTACACACTTAAGGTTCAATGACGCTAGGGTTATAGGGAAAGTATGTATGCGGTTACTGAATGTTGTTCGGAGTCCCGGATGAGATCCCGGACATCACGAGGAGTTCCGGAATGGTCCGGAGGTAAAGATTGATATATAGGAAGTATGGTTTTGGCCACCGGAAGTGTTCCGGGCATCACCGGTAGTGTACCGGGACCACCGGAGGGGTCCGGGGGTCCACCGGGAGGGGCCACGGGCCCCGGAGGCATACATGGGCCAAGTGTGAGAAGGGACCAACCCCTAGGTGGGATGGGGCGCCTCCCCACCAAGGCCCATGCGCCTAGAGAGAAGAGGGGGGCAAACCCTAAGGGCAGATGGGCCCTAAGGCCCATGCCTGGTGCGCCTCCCTCTCCCCCCACTTGGCCGCCACCCCAGATGGGGATTGGGGCTGCCGCCACCCCTAGGGTGGAAACCCTAGGTGGGGGCGCAGCCCTCCCTCTCCCCCTATATATAGTGGAGGCAAAGGGGCAGCCCAACACAAGAAGTTCTTCCCCTGTTGGCGCAGCCCTACCTCTCTCCCTCCTCGTCTCTCGTAGTGCTTGGCAAAGCCCTGCTGGAGTTCCGCACTCCTCCTTCACCACCACGCCGTCGTGCTGCTGTTGGATGGAGTCTTCCCCAACCTATCCTTCTCCCCTTGCTGGATCAAGGCGTGGGAGACGTCACTGGGCTACACGTGTGTTGAACGCGGAGGCGCCGTTGTTCGGCGCTTAGATCAGAATCAACCGCGATCTGAATCGCTACGAGTACGACTCCTTCATCCGCGTTCTTGCAACGCTTCCGCTTAGCAATCTACTAGGGTATGTAGATGCACTCTCCTTCCCCTTGTTGCTAGATTACTCCATAGATTGATCTTGGTGATGTGTAGAAAATTTTAAATTTCTGCTACGATCCCCAACAGTGGTATCAGAGCTAGGTCTATGCGTAGTTTCTATGCACGAGTAGAACACAAGTTGTTGTGGGCATCGATTTTGTCAATTTACTTGCCACTACTAGTCTTATCTTGATTCGGCGGCATCATGGGATGAAGCGGCCCGGACCAACCTTACACGTACGCTTACGTGAGACTGGTTCCATCGACTGACATGCACTAGTTGCATAAGGTGGCTAGAGGGTGTCTGTCTCTCCCACTTTAGTCGGATCAGATTCGATGAAAAGGGTCCTTATGAAGGGTAAATAGAAATTGGCATATCACGTTGTGGTTCTGGCGTAGGTAAGAAACGTTCTTGCTAGAAACCTATAGCAGCCACTTAAAAACTTGCAACAACAATTAGAGGACGTCTAACTTCTTTTTGCAGCATGTGCTATGTGATGTGATATGGCCAAAAGGATGTGATGAATGATATATGTGATGTATGAGATTGATCATGTTCTTGTAATAGGAATCACGACTTGCATGTCGATGAGTATGACAACCGGCAGGAGCCATAGGAGTTGTCTTAATTTATTTATGACATGTGTGTCAACATAAACGTCGTGTAATTACTTTACTTTATTGCTAAAGTGTTAGCCATAGTATTACAAGTAATAGATGACGAGACAACTTCAAGAAGACACGATGATGGAGATCATGATGATGGAGATCATGGTGTCATGCTGGTGACAACGATGATCATGGAGCCCCAAATACGGTTATTCTTGAGCTGATGAAGATGGGCCGCACTGGGCCCCCACTTGAGCCACACCGCAGGCCGCAGGCAGGCAAGTCTGGGGACCCTTGTTCCCAGAACGCCGACATAACTGAGGGTATTCCAAAGTTTAATATTGATAGATTTCTTGATTTTGATCTAGAGAAAAATTATATGTATTATGCGGTGAATTGTATTGAAAATCCTTATATTGACAATTACATAAAGAAAAGAAAGCAAATAGAAGATGAAGAGAATACTAATGAAAGAGAAGAGACTTCCCAAAATCCTTCTATTATTTCTTATGATGAATTAGGTAATGAGGAGGAGCCTCCTATTCAGCCAATCTCATTAATAAGGAGCTCCATAAAGAGGATTGAACCCACACATGATGTGGTGAAGAACAAGAAAAGAAAAAGAAAGAGAGGTAAAAAGATATCTCCCCCAAATAATGCTGCTCCTATTACTATTGTGCCTCATGAAAATATAATTGTGGAAGATAATGATACTTCTTATGATCTTGAAAATCTTTTTGGCACTTGCTTGGAAGAATATGACAATTGCTATACTATTGGTGCTATCCATACTATTGATGATGGAAGTGATTATGCTTATGATATGAAAAGGCCCAAGCTTGGGGATGCTATGTTTGATGAGGATGACATATTTGAGAATATATTTTCTGAAATTAATGTTTGTCCTAAGCTTGGGGAAGCTATGTTTAATGAAGATGATATTTTTAGTCTCCCAAGTTTTGATATGCAAATTTATAATGATGATAGCATGCCTCCTACCTATGATGATTATTGTGATGATACTTATGCTATAAAAAGTAGTGATTATATTTATAAACTAGTCATGATTATGGTTACCCATTTTCTGAACATTACTCTTTTAATGTGGAAACAATTTATAGTATTCAAGTCTCTTATGATACTCCCACTAACCCGAATGAGAAGAATTTTGCTTATGTGGAGAATAATAAAATTTCTATGCTTGTGGTTCATGAAAAGAATGCTTTAGGTGCTGGTTATATTGTTGAATTCATTCATGATGCTACTGAAAATTATTATGAGGGAGGAATATATGCTTGTAGGAATTGCAATAATATCAAGTTTCCTCTCTATGTGCTTAAAGTTTTGAAGTTATGCTTGTTTTAACTTCCTATGCAAGTTGATTCTTGTTCCCATAAGTTGTTTTCTCACAAAATCCCTATGCATAGGAAGTGTGTTAGACTTAAATGTGCTAGTCATATTCTTCATGATGCTCTCTTTATGTTACAATTCTTATCTTTTATGTGAGCATCGTTGAAATCATCATGCCTAGCTAGGGGCGTTAAACGATAGAGCTTGTTGGGAAGCAACCCAATTTTATTTTTGTTCCTTTTTAGTAATAAATAATTCATCTAGCCTCTGTTTAGACGTGGTTTTATGCTTTTAATTAGTGTTTGTGCCAAGTAGAACCTTTGGGAAGACTTGGGGAAAGTCTTGTTGATCATGCTGTAAAAAACAGAAACTTTAGCACTCACGAGAATTGCTGACATTTTTATTTGGAGAGTGATATTTAGTTAATTCCTTTTGAAGATGATTAATAGATAAATTCCTCAGGTCCAGCAATTTATTTGAGAATTTTATGACTTCCAAAAGTATACGTTTGATCCATATTACTACAGACTGTTCTGTTTTTGACAGATTCTGTTTTTCATGTGTTGTTTACTTATTTTGATGAATCTATGGCTAGTAAAAGAGTTTATAAACCATAGAGATGTTGGAATACAGTAATTTTAACACCAATAAAAATAAAGAATGAGTTCATTACAGTACCTTGAAGTGGTGATTTATTTTCTTATACTAACAGAGCTTACGAGTTTTTTGTTAAGTTTTGTGTTGTGAAGTTTTCAAGTTTTGGGTAAAGATTTGATGGACTATGGAATAAGGAGTGCAAGAGCCTAACCTTGGGGATTCCCAAGGCATCCCAAGGTAATATTCAAGGACAACCAAATCCTAAGCTTGGAGATGCACCGGAAGGCATCCCCTCTTTCGTCTACTTCCATCGGTAACTTTACTTGGAGCTATATTTTTATTCACCACATGATATGTGTTTTGCTTGGAGCATCTATTTATTTTGTTAGGATTTGCTTGCTGTTTGAATAAAATACCAAGATCTGAAATTACTAAATGTTAGAGAGTCCTCACATAGCTAAATAATTATTTAACTACTCATTGATCTTCACTTATATCTTTCAAAGTAGTTTGTCGTTTGCTCTAGTGCTTCACTTATATCTTTTTAGAGCATGGTGGTGGTATTATAGAAATATATGAACTCTCATGCTTCACTTATATCATTTTGAGAGTTTTAAATAGCATGGTAATTTTCTTAAATAATCCTAATATGCTAGGCATCCAATAATAGTAAAAACTTTCATATAGAGTATTGAATACTAAGAGAAGTTTGATGCTTGATGATTGTTTTGAGATATGGAGATGGTGATATTAGAGTAATGCTAGTTGAGTAGTTGTGAATTTGAGAAATACTTGTGTTGAAGTTTGTGATTCCCGTAGCATGCACGTATGGTGAACCCTTATGTGATGAAGTCGGAGCATGATTTATTTATTGATTGCCTTCCTTTTGAGTGGCGGTCGGGGACGAGCGATGGTCTTTTCCTACCAATCTATCCCCCTAGGAGCATGCGCATGGTACTTTGTTTCGATAACTAATAGATTTTGCAATAAGTATGTGAGTTCATTACGACTAATGTTGATTCCATGGATTATACGCACTCTCACCCTTCCACAATTGCTAGCCTCTCTAGTACCGTGCAACTTTCGTCGGTACCATAAACCCACCATATACCTTCCTGAAAACAGCCACCATACCTACCTATTATGACATTTCCATAGCCATTCCGAGATATATTGCCATGAAACTTTCCACCGTTTCGTTATTATGACACGCTCCACTATTTTCATATTGCTTGCACAATCATGTAGTTGACATTGTATTCGTGGCAAAGCCACCATTCATAAAACTTTCATACTTGTCACTCATGAGTCATTGCACATCTCGGTACATCGCCGGAGGCATTCATATAGAGTCATATCTTGTTCTAAGTATCGAGTTGTAATTCTTGAGTTGTAAGTAAATAAACGTGTGATGATCATCATTATTAGAGCATTGTCCCAGTGAGGAAAGGATGATGGAGACCATGATTCCCCCACAAGTCGGGATGAGGCTCCGGACGAAAAAAATAGATAAAAGAGGCCAAAGAAGCCCAAATAAAAAAACAAAAAAAGAGACCATAAAAAAAAGAAAAAGGCCCAAATAAAAAATATAAAAAAATGAGAGAAAAAGAGAGAAGGGACAATGCTACTATCCTTTTACCACACTTGTGCTTCAAAGTAGCACCATGATCTTCATGATAGAGAGTCTCCTATATTGTCACTTTCATTTACTAGTGGGAATCTTTCATTATAGAACTTGGCTTGTATATTCCAATGATGGGCTTCCTTAAAATGCCCTAGGTATTCGTGAGCAAGCGAGTTGGATGCACACCCACTAGTTTCTTTTGTTGAGCTTTCATACACTTATAGCTCTAGTGCATTCGTTGCATGGCAATCCCTACGCACTCACATTGATATCTATTGATGGGCATCTCCATAGCCCATTGATACGCCTAGTTGACGTGGGACTATTTTCTCCTTTTTGTCTTCTCCACAACCACCATTCTATTCCACCTATAGTGTTATATCCATAGCTCACGCTCATATATTGCGTGAAGATTGAAAAAGTTTGAGAACATCAAAAGTATGAAACAATTGCTTGGCTTGTCATCAGGGTTGTGCATGATTTAAAAATTTTGTGTGGTGAAGATAGAGCATAGCCAGACTATATGATTTTGTAGGGATAGCTTTCTTTAGACATGATATTTTGAGAAGACATAAGTTCTTAGTTAGTATGCTTGAAGTATTATTATTTTTATGTCAATATGAACTTTTGTCTTGAATCTTTCGGATCTGAATATTCATGCCACAATTAAGAAGAATTACATTGAAATTATGCCAAATAGCACTCCGCATCAAAAATTCTTTTTTATCATTTACCTACTCGAGGACGAGCAGGAATTAAGCTTGGGGATGCTTGATACGTCTCCAACGTATCTATAATTTTTCATTGCTCCATGCTATATTATCTACTGTTTTGGATGTTTATGGGCTTTATTATACACTTTTATATCATTTTTGGGACTAACCTATTAACCCAAAGCCCAGTGTCAGTTTCCTTTTTTTGCCTATTTTAGGGTTTCGAAGAAAAGGAAAATCAAACGGAGTCCAAATGACCTGAAACTTCACGGAACTTATTTTTGGATCAGAAGAAGCCCAAAAGACTTGGAGTCTACGTAAGGGAAGCTTCGAGGAGGCCAAGAGGTAGGGGGCGCGCCATCCACCCTCGTGGGCCCCTCGTGCCCCCCCTGACATACTTCTTCCACCACCAGAAGCCTCCATAGCCACCGAAAGCCAATGTAGACCCGTTCCGGCACCCTGCCGGAGGGGGAATCCTTCTCCGATGGCCATCTTCATTATCCCAGTGCTCTCCATGATGAGGAGGGAGTAGTTCTCCCTCGGGGCTGAGGGTATGTACCAGTAGCTATGTGTTTGATCTCTCTCTGTCTCTCGTGTTCTTGAGGTGATACGATCTTGATGTATCGCGAGCTTTCCTATTATATTTGGATCCTATTATGTTTTCTCCCCCCTCTACTCTCTTGTAATGGATTGAGTTTCCTCTTTGAAGTTATCTTATCGGATTGAGTCTTTAAAGATTTGAGAACACTTGATGTATGTCTTGTCGTGCGTATCTGTGGTGACAATGGGATACCACGTGATTCACTTGATGTATGTTTTGGTGATCAACTTGTGGGTTCCTCCCATGAACCTATGCATAGGGGTTGGCACACGTTTTCGTCGTGATTCTCCATTAGGAACTTTGGGGCACTCTTTGAGGTTCTATGTGTTGGTCGAATAGATGAATCTGAGATTGTGTGTTGCATATCGTATAATCATACCCACGGATACTTGAGGTGACATTGGAGTATCTAGGTGACATTAGGGTTTTGTTTGATTTGTGTCTTAAGGTGTTATTCTAGTACGAACTCTAGGGCTGTGTGTGACACTTATAGGAATAGCCCAACGGATTGATTGGAAAGAATACTTTGAGGTGGTTTCGTACCCTATCATAATCTCTTCGTTTGTTCACCGCTTTTAGTTACTTTGGAGTGACTCTTTGTTGCATGTTGAGGGATAGTTATTTGATCCAATTATGTTATTATTGTTGAGAGAACTTGCACTAGTGAAAGTATGAACCCTTGGCCTTGTTTCCTATCATTGCAATACCGTTTATGCTCACTTTTATCACTTGCTACCTTGCTGTTTTTATATTTTCAGATTACAAATACTATTACCTACTATCCATATACCACTTGTATCAATATCTCTTCACCGAACTAGTGCACCTATACAATTTACCAATGTATTGGGTGTATTGGGGACACAAGAGACTCTTTGTTATTTGGTTGCAGGGTTGCTTGAGAGAGACCATCTTCATCCTACGCCTCCTATGGATTGATAAACCTTAGGTGATCCACTTGAGGGAAATTTGCTACTGTCCTACAAACCTCTGCACTTGGAGGCCCAACAACGTCTACAAGAAGAAGGTTGTGTAGTAGACATCACTAAGTCTCTTTCTTCATCCAACAAGTCAAGTGCATCCTGTCTGGCTTGTTCATTATTAGTTTCAACATAAGCCGCCACACGGGCGAGTCATGACGGATGTCACTAGGCAACATTGCTTCTGCTCCATAAACCATGAAGAAAGGTGTGTAACCTGTAGGCCTATTGGGTGTGGTGTTGATACTCCACAACACTGAGGGTAATTCCTCTACCCAACAACTCGACGTTCGCTGTAAAGGAACCATAAGCCGGGGTTTGAGCCCTTTCAAAATTTCATGATTGGCTCTTTCATCTTGACCATTGGATTGAGGATGAGCTATAGAAGAAACATCAAGCCGGATGTGCTCACGTTGACAAAACTCCTCCATAGCCCCTTGGGACAGATTGGTGCCATTCTTAGTGATAATGCAGTGTGGAAAACCAAAACGGAAGATCACCTTTTTCATGAACTGAACCGCCGTGACCGCATCACACTTACTCACAGGCTCCGCCTCAACCCACTTAGTGAATTTATCAACTGCAACCAAGAGATGTGTCTTTTTATCCTTAGACCTTTTGAAAGGTCCCACCATGTCAAGCCCCCAGACCGCAAATGGCCAAGTGGTTGGAATCATCCGGAGCTCTTGAGCCGGCACATGTGCTCATCGTGCAAACTTTTGACATCCATCACATATACTGACCAGATCCTCTGCATCAGCGTGAGCCGTCAACCAGTAAAAACCGTGACGAAAAGCCTTGGACACCAGAGATTTTGACCCGACGTGATGACCACAATCGCCTTCATGGATCTCATGAAGTATTTCTTGACCTTCTTCGAGGAAACGCACCGTTGAAACGCTCCGGAGACACTGCAGTGGTATAATTCTCCATCCGAAATCGCCATTGACTTAGACCACCGGGTTATCTGTCGAGACAGGGTCTCATCTGCTGGCAACTCTCCCCGGGTCTTGTAAGCCAAGAATGGTACTGTCCAATCTGGGATGACGTGAAGAGCCACCGCCAACTACGTCTCCAGGTCAGGAACAACTAAATCTTCTTCTGTGGGCAATTTGACAGAGGGGTTATGCAAAACATCCAAAAAGGTGTTAGGTGGTACCAGCTTTCGCTAAGACCCCAACCAGCTTAAGGCATCAGCCGCTTTGTTCTTTTGACGGTCAATGTGCTCCACCTGATAGCCTTTAAAGTGCCCTGCAACAGCATCAACCTCTCGGCGATAAGCCGCCATGAGAGGGTCCTTGGAATCCCACTTGCCTGATACCTGTTGAGCCACTAGATCTGAGTCGCCAAGACATCTGACCCAGCTCAAACTCATCTCTTTTGCCACTCGAAGACCATGGAGCAAGGCTTCATACTCTCCTGCATTGTTAGTGCAAGGAAACATCAACCGTAACACATAACAAAATTTGTCCCCTCGCGGAGAGGTTAACACAACTCCAGCCCCCGAGCCTTCCAACTGTCTGGACCCATCAAAATGAATAGTCCAATGCGTGTTGTCTGGTTTTTCTTTTGGCATCTGCATCTCTGTCCAATCATTAATGAAGTCAACCAGTGCTTGAGATTTGATTGCAGTACGTGGCACATACTTCAACCCATGAGACCCAAGCTCAATTGCCCACTTGGAGACTCGCCCAGTGGCCCCTCTGTTTTGAATGATGTCTCCCAAAGGAGCAGAGCTAACGATGGTGATTGGATGTCCCTGAAAATAATGTTTAAGCTTCCAGCTTGCCATGAACACCCCATATACGAGCTTCTGCCAATGTGGATATCATTGCTTGGATTCAATTAGCATCTCACTGATGTAATAAACCGGTCGTTGAACCGGATGCTCCTTGCCAGCCTCCTTGCGCTCCACCACCATAGCCACACTAACAGCTCGTGAGTTGGCGGCTACATATAACAGCAGCGGCTCTTTCTCAATTGGAGCAGCCAAGACCGGCGGCTCAGCAAGCTGTGTCTTCAGATCTTCAAAAGCAGAGTTCGCAGCATCGATCCAAGCAAAATCATCTGTTTTCTTCATCATCTGATACAGAGGCATTGCCTTCTCCCCTAACCGTCTTATGAACCGGCTCAAAGCAGCAACACAGCCCGCCAGTCGTTGAACATCATTGATGCATGTTGGTCTGGCCAGGGATGTAATTGCCTTGATTTTCTTCGGGTTAGCCTCAATACCTCGGTTATACACCAAAAAACCCAAGAGCTTGCCGGCTGGGACTCCAAAAACACACTTGGCTGGGTTAAGCATAATTTTGTAGACCCGGAGATTATCGAAAGTCTCTTTTCAGATCTGTGACCAAGGTTTCCTCTTTCCTGGATTTTACCACTATATCATCCACATAAGCATGAACATTACGCCCAATTTGATTGTGAAGACAATTCTGCACACACCGTTGGTAAGTCGCCTGGGCACTCTTATGCCCAAAAGGCATAGACACATAGCAGAAAGCTCCAAAAGGAGTAATAAAAGTTGTCTTCTCCTCATCCTTGACTGCCATCTTGATCTGATGATAACCGAAATAAGCATCCAAGAAACTCAAAGGTGCGCAACCCGCCATAGGATCAATGATCTGATCAATACGGGGGAGAGCAAAGGGATCAGCCGGACAAGCCTTATTCAAATCGGTGTAATCTACACACATACGCCAGGTGCCATTCTTTTTTAGTACAAGCACCGGGTTAGCTAACCACTCTGGGTGAAATACCTCCACAATGAACCCATCCGCCAAGAGCTGGGCCACCTCTTCTCCAATGGCCTTGCGCCTTTCTTCGTTGAACCGTCAGAGAAACTGTCTGACATGTTTGAATTTTGGATCAATATTAAGAGTGTGCTCAGTGAGTTCCCTCGGGACACCCGGCATGTCTGAAGCTTTCCATGCAAAGATGTCCCGGTTCTCACAGATGAACTCGATGAGCGCACTTTCCTATTTTGGATCCAAGTTTGCACTGATGATGAACTGCTTGGATGAGTCGCCAGGCTCAAAGTCAACCATCTTGGTGTCATCAGCTGATTTGAGTTTCAACACCAGCTCATGCTTTGTTGTTGGTTTCTTTAATGATGTCATGTCTGCCGGGTCAACATGATCCTTATAAAACTTTAACTCCTCTGTTGCACAAACAGATTCAGCATAGGCGGCATCACCTTCTTCACACTCCAAGGCTATATTCCGGCTCCCATGTACTATAATGGTGCCCTTATGACCCGGAATCTTGAGCTGTAAATACACATAACACGGTCGAGCCATGAACTTGGCATACGCCGGCCGCCCAAACAGAGCATGATATGGGCTTTTGATTTTAACCACCTCAAAGTTTAATTTTTCTGCTCTGGAGTCATATTCATCCCCAAAGGCTACTTCCAGCTCAATCTTACCAACTGGGTATGCCGATTTACCAGGTACCACACCATGAAAAACAGTGTTGGATTGTTTAAGATTTTTATCAGTCAATCCCATCCGGCGGAACGTCTCATAGTAGAGGATGTTGATGCTGCTGCCTCCATCCATGAGTACCTTAGTGAATTTGTATCCACCAACCTAAGGTGCCACTACCAAGGCTAAGTGGCCCGAATTATCAACCCGGGGCGGGTGATCCTCTCTGCTCCACACAATAGGCTGCTCTGACCAACATAGATAACGTGGAATCGCCGGCTCAAAGGCATTGATGGCCCTCTTGTGAAGCTTCTGGTCCCTCTTACATAAACTAGTGGTAAATACATGGTATTGCCCACTACTCAGCTGTTTTGGGTTGCTCTGATAACTGGATTGTTGCTGCTGATTACCTTTGCCGGGTTGTTGATTATATCCTCCTTGGTTACCAGGATGGCCCTGACCGTGAAATCCTCCTCCACCTAAACCGGCACCCGGGCCGTGAAAGCCGGCTCCTCCTGAACCGCCACTTGGGCCGTGACCTCCATCAAACACGTTTGAATTTTTAAATGCCTTCATGATCATACAATCTTTCCACAGGTGGGTGGCTAGCTTCTCCCGGGTGTCGTGCTTTGGACAGGGTTCATTCAATAACTGCTCAAGGGTGGGACCTGACCCGCCCGACCGAGGGGGCTGTCTGCCCTTGAGCCATTGATTACCGCCCTGTGCATTGGTGTTAGCAACAAACTCATCAGCCTTACGTTTATTACCTCCCTGATTTGCTGGGTTATGCTGGTGACCCTTGCCGTTGCCGTTCTTCTTTCCCTTCGTTGCCTTTTCTTCGTCAGACACCGGGTCCTTGGTAGTATCAGAATCAGCATACTTTACGAGAGCCGCCATCAACGTTCCCATGTCATTACAGTCACGCTTGAGCCGCCCCAGCTTCTGCTTCAGAGGTTCAAAACGGCATTTTTTCTCCAACATCAAGACTGCTGAGCCGGCATCCATCTTATCAGATGAATGTATTATCTCCTTGACCCGACACACCAAATGGGTTGTGGATTCACCATCCTCTTGCTTGCAATTGGTCAGGTCCACAATTGACATAGGCTTCTTACATGTGTCCTTAAAGTTCTGGATGAACCAGGCCTTCAAGTCCGCCCATGAGCCGATAGAATTGGGTGGAAATCCCTTCAACCAAGTACGAGCTGTTCCATCTAACATCATAGTGAAATACTTGGCCATTGCGGCATCACTGACCTCCAATAACTCCATAGCCATCTTGTAACTCTCAATCCAAGCCCCAGGCTATAAGTCAGTTGTGTAATTAGGCACCTTATGAGGCCCCTTAAAATCCTTTGGCAAACGCTCATTACGTATTGCCGGCGCCAAGCAAGGAATGCCTTCGGTTCTTGTGGTCACTCCTGCCTCGACCGAGGTTGCTGGATAAGCCGGAAAAGTTTGATGAGCCGCCTGATCTACTGCCATTTGAGCTGCTCGTTCCGCCTCTTGACAAATCCTCTCCTGATCCTCCAAGTTAAGGGCTCTAGCCCGCACCGGCTCATGCCTGTATGGCCGGTTATGGCATTGAGCATTGCTTGACATATCTGCGGATTCCATATGCCTACTGTAACTCGGGCTCCGGCTTGGGCAAGGAGTTGAATGGATCCTGTCTCGACTGTAGGAGTATGCATCCTGCTGCGCCAGAGCTGTTTGAAGAAGTTCTCTTACCCTCCGTGTTTCAATTGCCGCCGGCGAGTCACCTTCCATCAGAAGAGCCGCCAAACGAGCCGATGCTGCGATGAGGTTTTCCAAAGGGTTGGAGAAGTGACCCGGCGGCGTTGGGACGTAATGAGGCGGAGCGGTATTTATACGAGGTGGATTCATGGCGTGCGGCTGGACCGGTGCGCCGGGTGTTGTAATCCAGGGTGCCTCCGGCGGGTTACTTCCCCCGGCCCCGAGTGTGTGAAAAAGATTCCTAGGATCAAGCGTCAGAGGCAGACATGACTGGGTTTTCTGATGCCTCCTCCTCATGACCTCGTTTGACGCGTTCAGATCCACCGAGAGCCGGAAGATCTCCGCTTGAAGCTGTTGAGCACAAGCGTCCAAAGCCGCCCGCTCTGCTGCCATGCTGACTTCCTCTACAGCTAGATTTTCTTTAGCTTGCACCATCTCTTCACGTACGCGTGCCACCTCTGTGTCATGCTGGGCTTTGTCCACCGGCTCTACCACGGCAGTCAACAGAGTCGTCGGTTTATCCATGAGGTCCATCAAGATCTGAGCCGGGGAGCGCGCGGGGTCTCCTGACTTGGTTGCAGCCGACCTGGTAGCTGTCGCCGCTGCTGCTATAGAATTTTGCCTGGGCTGTGTCCCTGCCATGAAGACTCCGGCCCAATTCGGCGGCTCAAGAGGGTCTGGAATACTACTGCCATCAGAACAGCCCCCGAGCATGTCGTCCTGCAGCTAGTACAAAGAGTCTGTCTCGCCTGTTGATGATGCAGTGTCAGAACAGATGGCCGTCTCACCGCCCTCCACCGATCCTTCAGAGTATTCACCACCGTGGATGCAGCTCACGAAGGCATGCTTCATGGTAGATTGAACACGGGCGGTCCTGGAGCGCCGAGTTGTCTCGATGAGGTTGGTGTGGACGTCCGGCTCAGGCCCTGACTCGCCGATCTAGCCTATGAAGACGTGAATTCTGCCGAAGGGGACCCGGTATCCGTACTCAATTGAGCCGGCCTCGGGGCCCCAGCCTTCGTCGTCGATGTAGAGCTTGCCGCGACGACTCTTGGTCATCCGGCCCACAGCGTATCCCTTGAGCCCTTTGAAGTTGCCCTTCAAGAACTTAAATCCACCGTGCGCTGGCCCCACGGTGGGCGCCAACTGTTGTGTAATTGTCACGGCAGATGTCCTAGAGCAAGGACTTAGTCGTAGGTCCATCGCACTAGGAAGCTTAAAGGGGTTAATCGGGACAAAGGACACGAGAGAGTTTTATACTAGTCGGCCCCTTACGATGAAGGTAAAAGCCTATGTCTAGTTGGGATTGGTATTGTTGGGGTTTCGATAACCAAGAGGCTCAACTTGTCGGCTTGGTTCTCGACTTGTTGTTTCTTGCCCAAAGCCGCCACCGGGTCGTCCCCTTATATACATGGGTTGACGCCTGGTGGCCTACAGTGTCCCGGCCGGCTCATAATCGTGTCCGGCTCAGTCACTTCTGTCGGTGTCAAAACCGGCGGATCTCGGGTAAGGGGTCCCGAACTGTGCGTGTAAGGCGGATGGTAACAGGAGGCAAGGAACATGATGTTTTACCTAGGTTCGGGCCCTCTTGATGGAGGTAAAACCCTACGTCCTGCTTGATTAATATTGATGATATGGGTAGTACAAGAGTAGATCTACCTCGAGATCGGAGAGGCTAAACCCTAGAAGCTAGCCTATGGTATGATTGTATGTTGTAGTTGTTGTGTCCTACGGACTAAAACCCTCCGGTTTATATAGACACCGGAGAGGGTTAGGGTTACACATGGCCGGTTACAGAGGAGATACACATATCCGTATTACCTAGCTTGCCTTCCACGCCAAGTAGAGCCCCATCCGGACACGAGACGAAGTCTTCAATCTTGTATCTTCATAGTCTAACAGTCCGGCCAATGGAGATAGTCCGGCTGTCCGGAGACCCCCTAATCCAGGACTCCCTCAGTAGCCCCTGAACCAGGCTTCAATGACGATGAGTCTGGCGCGCAGTATTGTCTTCGGCATTGCAAGGCGGGTTCCTCGTCCGAATACATCATGGAAGAATTGGAATACAAGGATAGTGTCTGACCCTGCAAAATAAGTTCCACATACCACCGTAGAGAGAATAATATTTTCACAAATCCAATTTGCTGACTTGTTTTGGCAGCACGACATTATGCCATGGCCCGGTGATTATACGAACCATTTCCTTTAACTAGCCCTGCACATAACGCGAGGCGGTTTTTTGACACGTCTTGTCAAAGCAGAGATCGTATCTCCTTATCACGGGATTCTCATCAATATGGGTGTGGGTAACCCAACCGCGCCATTGATTACGGCGCTTGGGGGATAAGCGAGTTTTACCAGGCTAGTGGGGACGCATAGTTTCCTCCGCCCATATAAAGGGATAAGGATTCACCTTTTCATCCACGCCTTCTTCCTCCTTTGCTCATCCGTTTTCGCACACTCGAGCTCTAGCGCCCAAGTCCGCACTTCCCACCTCAACCTTCTCCAACCATGTCCGGAGCGGGGGGTAGGTGGATGGTCTCCTCCGTCACGAAGGGAAACATCAAGAAGCTGAGGAGAGCCGGATACCTGCCCGACGACATCGCACACCGGCTCCCAGATTGGGGGCAGCTTATCCCCACCCCCAGGCCCCATGAGAGGGTAGTGTTCCTTACCCATTTCCTCCGTGGACTGGGATTCCCTCTCCACCCATTCGTCCGGGGGCTCATGTTCTACTACGGCCTGGATTTCCATGATATGGCCCCGAACTTCATCCTCAATATCTCGGCGTTTATCGTCATGTGCGAGGCCTTCCTCCGCATCAAGCCCCACTTCCGCTTATGGCTGAAGACCTTCAATGTCAAGCCGAAGGTAGTGGGCGGCCGCCAGGCGGAGTGCGGAGGCGCCATGGTGAGCAAGATGCCCAACATTACATGGCTCGAGGGCTCCTTTGTGGAAACAATAAAGGGGTGGCAATCGGGGTGGTTCTACATCACCGAGTCGCGTGACCCTGCATGGGCAGCGGCCCCCGAGTTCCGATCTGGCATCCCCACGCGACTCACCTCCTGGAAAGAGAAGGGCCTGTCCTGGGGTAGTTCGGGAGAGCTGACCGGACTCCAAACATGTATTCAAAACATGGTGAACAAGAAGCTCAAACTCGTCAACATAGTCCTGGTCATGCTCATCCGCCGGATCCTCCCGTGTCAACAACGGGCCTTCAACTTGTGGGAGTTCGACCCGGCGCAGCACCAAACTCTAAACAGGCTCTTCGATACAACACATGAGGATGCCTGGAAGGTGCTATTCAAGGGCGCCGAGGTTCCTCCTCCTACTACGGAGGATCACGGATTCTGCGCGAAGCGCCAAGCCAGCGCGGTAAGCTGTCTTACCTCTTACAAGATACCTGTTTTACATAGTTTGACTCTATGCGGGACCTAAGCTCCCGTTCCTTTGACAGGACTGGCAGGAAATGGCTGGACAGATCGACTGTCCGGCTCCTTTGCTCGAAGGCCCAGCAAACGCTCTCCTGACGGAGATGATGACTCCGGCTCCTTACAAGGTGCCAGAGAAGACCAAGAAGGCCAAGGGAACCCGAAAGAGTTCCCAGCGCCAGGTGTTATCGGACTCATCGTCCGATGACTCTGCAGCACACTCCTCCCCCAAACACGAGGAGGAAGAAGAAGATGCTCCCCCACCAGGAGGGGGAAACAAGAAAAGGAAGGCCGCCCCAACCGGGGGGCCGAACGGTCCAAGAAGGGAAGGACTCTCCTTTCGGACAGCTCCACCACAGCCGCCGAAGGCGAAGACGAGTGGTTGCCCAGGGCCAAGCCCCTGGGGAGGTCGTAAGTATTCGGACACCAGAGTAACTCATAGTATACTTTTGCGCACTACTTCCCCTAACGCCGAATACGATTATACAGGCCGCCACGAGCCCGTATCGATGTGTCATCGGACGGCTCCCTGGGCTCGTCGGATATGGATAGCGATCCACTTCTGACCGCCACCTCCCCTTGCCCTACGGACGACGCCGAGGTATTGTCTCAAGAGGCACCGGGCCGACGGGAGACAATCCCGGAGGCGCCTCAAGGCGACCGTCCAGACTCTGAGGGCAAAGGGGACGAGGCCCCTGAGGGCCCCGAGTTCGGCCCTCAGCCGAACAACGCGCCGGAACCTCCAGTGGTTCCCGACTTGGGCAAGCGGCCTCCTTCCAAGAGGGGCAAGACGCCTGTGCCGGTGACCTCTGTCCATCCAGAGGCGCCGGACAATCTGCTGGAAGCGCTTCGCAGCGCTTCCATCGACGAGGAGCACTGTACTATTATGAGTGTGGTGGTCCAGAAGGTTCAGTCTGCCAAGAGCGGATTGACTGAAGCATGTGCCGGCCTTCTAACAGGCTTTGAGGTAAGTGTTAAAATATAGTAAAAATATTACCGCATAGACAGTAGCCCCTAATGCTATGTTCGGTGTTCACAAAGAAAAGCCAAACAGAGGATCAAAAAACATCGCAGGAGTCTAATATCGAGGGACTTGAGCGTGACCTCCTACTGGATTGATACCTTGGTTCTCAAAAACTGAGGGAAATACTTACGCTACTCTGCTGCATCATCCCTTCCTCTTCGGGGAAAACCAACGCAAGCTCAAGACATAGCAACTGCGGAGGTCGCCGTACTGAAGCAGGACCTTAAAGGTTCCCAGGACAAGCTCGGCCTTGTCAAGAGGCAGCTCGAGGAGAACAAAGGTAAGCAGTACCTGGTTTGCGGATATGTATAAAAAGAGTGGATTGCAAAATGACAGGATCATCATGAATTTGCCAGGGGCCACGACCGAAGTGGCGACCCTAAAGCAAGCGATGTCCGAGGCCGAAGATAAAGCGGCCAAGGAGCGCACCGAGCGAGAAAAGCAAGAGGCTCGGGTGGGCGAGGTGCAGCAAGAGCTCCAGGCTCTCGTGACGAAGCACGAGGCATTGGAGCTTGACTCGAAGACGCGAGAGTCTGAGCTTGCCGCGGCCCTCGAGAGCGCAAAAAGTGCCAAGGCCGAAGCCCAAAAGGCCCTTCAGGAGATCGATGCAATTAAGAAGATATCGGCGGGTAAGGCATTCTATATGCAAAGCAAGCATGTAAAAGTAAATTACCGATTACTTATCCGAATCCGTAGCTCTCCAGGAGCATTCGCAGATTTGCCCCGCAGCATGTTGGATGCCGCACAGTTTTACTAGGCTGAGGGAAGCTCAACAGAGAAGCTATTTTGGTCTCAGTATACTGGGACCGAACACCCGATGCCTCTGAGCGACCAGCTAAAGCAGTTGGTCGAGCTGCACAAGGCGGCCGAACAGGCCATGAAGGTCTTTATAGTCCGGCTGTGTCCTGGCGACGCCCTTCCGAACAGCTACTTCGGCCTGGTGAGGCGGCTTGTGGATGCCTGCCCACGGCTGGAGGTCGTCAAGCGGTCCATCTGCATTGAAGGTGCACGCCGGGCTTTCGCCCGTGTGAAGGTGCAGTGGGCCAAGCTAGACGCCGTGAAGCTGATCAAGGAAGGGCCGCCGCAGGGCAAGGAGCATCGCACCCCCGAAATTTATTATGAGGGTGTCCTGAAGGGTGCCCGTCTTGTAGCGGATGAATGTTCCAAGGATGTAATATTTGAGTAAACTTGCTCGTGTGATCCTGTATGGTGAAAACTTGTTTCATATGCGCTATGCAACACTTGTGTGAATTTAAAATATTACCTTCTGTTTGGCCGTTTATCCAATCTGAGAGATGGCTACTCTTCGGCTTCTGCCCCCATGCCACGAGTGCTGGGGTGTTCGGGATAAACCTGAGCACTCTTGTTCCCATGTTTGGGTCCTTCGAGGGAGGTGCTCAGCACAACGAACAAGGCAACCAGACTAATAATGCTTTATCACTCTCACTTAGCCATGGAATCCTATAATTTTAAATTTCGGCGAAGCCCCTAGTATTCGGAAGGCCGAATTCGGGGCGCGATACATGCCTTTAAGCCGGACAGGGCCGGCCCCTCGCTCTAAGCGGCATAAGTCTTTAGGGACTCGAAAACCTCGCCGAATAGCGACCAGTCTCTCACCTTATCATGACAGTCAGTTTTAGCTTTCTCTATTGAGGTGCTCAGCCCAGCAGAACCGGGGCACAATCGCAGTAGTTCTCCTAGCGCTACCTTAGCCGATAGAGCAGAACGTAAGGTACCAAAACATAGGAGCCGGGCAAACCCAACATTTGACCAAAGACATGATTCGGAGCTGATGCATATAATGCTATAAGTTCGGGGTGCCGCACTTGTGAAAGTGTTTGGACTTTTCACACCATATTGTGGGGTACGTAAGCCCCTGGTGTATTGGCCGTACCAAAGTGTACGGTTGCAAGGTGTCATTGATGAACATATATATATATATATATATATATATATATATATATATATATATATATATATAACAAGAATTGCAATAATAGTCGTAATGTTATGCATTGATTATTCAAAAAGGTGCGTTTAAAGCAGAATGATACAGATGGTGAGATAAGCAAAGAGTAGGACTATGTCCCTTCGAAGGGCAAGCTGAGGAATAGTATTAATTCAAATATTTCGCTCGTTATTGTAATCCACTTGGGAATTCCGTGGTGTGACGTAGCTTTCTGCCTCCTTGGTTGCTGCATCATGTGTTCGGCAATAGTGCTGCCGGACAGGGTTTCCAGAGATTAAGGTCCTGAAAAAGTGAAAAATAACCAAACGGGAAGCCCCCAGTGCGGTTTAAGCCGCGTCTTGGGGCGTGATGTAGTTTTGCCCCCCTCCCCACCTATGCCCATGGTATTTTTAATGCGTAATTATGTACGCGTGGCACTAGTTTCGCCGTTTGGCTGAGACTGGGGTGGGGGCCGCATTGCTACGCGACCTCAGATCGCGCCAGGCGGTCTAGTTGCCGATTGCTCCGAGCGCGCTTGAAGGTGTCCGGGTCTTGAAACGCCGAACTGGTGGATTGCCTTGAGAGGCTACTTTGCGCTTCTGCTACGAGGGTCGCGGTGTGCTCCTCTGTTCGGAGAGAGCGCTCTGTGTTTCCATTGACTGTAATAACCCCGCGAGGTCCTGGCATCTTGAGCTTGAGGTATGCATAATACGGTACCGCATTGAATCTTGTAAATGCAGTTCGCCCGAGCAGTGCATGATAACCACTGCGGAACAGGACTATATCGAAGATTAACTCTTCACTTCGGAAGTTATCCAGGGATCCGAAGACCACTTCTAGTGTAATTGAGCCTGTGCAATGGGCCTCTACGCCTGGAATGACGCTCTTAAAGGTCGTTTTTGTGGGTTTGATCCTTGAGGGATCTATACCCATTTTGCGCATTGTGTCCTGATAAAGCAGGTTCAGGCTGCTGCCGCCATCCATAAGGACTCGAGTGAGGTGAAATCCGTCAATGATTGGGTCCAGAACCAGTGCGGCGAATCCGCCATGACGGATACTAGTGGGATGGTCCCTGTGATCGAAAGTGATCGGATAGGAGGACCATGGGTTGAACTTTGAGGTGACTGGCTCCAACGCATATACGTCCCTGAGCGCATGCTTCCGCTCCCTTTTGGGAATGTGGGTTGCGTATATCATGTTCACCGTCCGCACTTGTGGGGGAAACCTCTTTTGTCCTCCGGTGTGTGGCTGCCGGGGCTCCTCTTCGTCATCGCTATGTGGCCCTTTGTCCTTGTTTTCGGCAATTAACTCGCCGGCCTGCTTGAACACCCAACAATCCCTGTTGGTGTGATTGGCTGGCTTATCTAGGGTGTCGTGTATTTGACACGAGCGATCGAGTATATGGTCCAAACTGGACGGTCCCGGCGTACTTTGTTTGAATGGATTTTTCCGCTGACCGGGTTTAGAGCCTTTGAATCTGGCATTGACTGCCGTATCCTCGGTATTATTGCTGTTAATGCGCCGCTTATGTTTGTTGCGACGTGACCTGCTATTGCCGTCCTTGGTATCCGAAGTACCATGGTCCTTTGATATGTTATTACTGCAAGCCAACCAGTTGTCTTCTCCCGCACAAAAGCGTGTCATGAGTGTCGTGAGGGCTGCCATAGATTTCGGCTTTTCCTGACCAAGGTGCCGGGCTAGCCATTCGTCACGGATGTTGTGTTTGAAAGCCGCTAGGGCCTCTGCATCCGGACAGTCGATGATTTGATTTTTCTTTGTTAGGAACCGAGTCCAGAATTGCCCGGCCGATTCTTCTGGCTGCTGAATTATGTGGCTCAAGTCATCGGCATCTGGTGACCGCACATAAGTGCCCTGAAAGTTGTCGAGGAATGCGGCTTCCAGATCTTCCCAACAGCTGATGGACTCTGTTGGCAAGCTATTAAGCCAATGCCGCGCTGGTCCCTTGAGCTTTAGTGGGAGGTATTTGATGGCGTGTAAGTCATCACCGCGGGCCATGTGGATATGGAGGAGGAAATCCTCGATCCATCCCGCGGGATCTGTTGTGCCGTCGTATGATTCAATATTTACAGGTTTTAAACCTTATGGGATTTGATGATCCATTACTTCGTCTGCGAAGCATAAGGGATGGGCGGCACCTCTGTATTGGGCTATATCGCGACGCAGCTTGAATGGGTCTTGCCCGCTGTGTTCGGCCCGGCCGGATTTACTTTTACTGTATCCGGCGTGACGTTTATCGTCTCGCATAGTGGCGCGCCCTCGTGATCCGTAGATTGATCTTGCATGCTTTGCTTTGTCCTCCAATATGTCTTGCAGGTCTGGCGCATCTCCCCATGCCTTTTTATTTGAATGGCATCGGGGTGCAGGCTGAGTTTTTGGCTGGAATGCCTCTCTATCGCGGCCACGAGGTGGCCGATCAGCCGTGTCATATGCTTCTTCCTCCAGTCGGGGTAGCAACCTGCATTTTGGGTAACTCTTGGAGGGGCGCTCGAGTTTATATTCCTCGGCCGCGAGGACTTCAGTCCATCTGTAAGCTAGCAGATCTTGATCAGCTTGAAGCTACTGCTGCTTTTTCTTAAGGCTATTTGCCGTGGCTATAAGCCGGCATTTGAAGCGCTCTTGTTCGACGGGATCCTCTGGCACGGAGAATTCGTTGTCGCCGAGGCTTGCCTCATCTTCGGAGGGGGGCATGTAATTATAATCCTCCACCTCTCTATCTGCCGCTCTCTCAGGAGGGCTGGCTCCTCCATCCTCCTGCTCTAAATCTTGCTGGAGGGGATTGTTGTTGTCTTCGGCACTATCCGGAGTGTTATTATCTCATGTGCCGGTATCACCACTTTTGCTTTGGCGGGACTTAGAGCGGCGCCGCTGACGTCGGTGCTTGGGTTGCTTCTTGGAGGGGTCATCCTCCACTATCTCGTCGCCATTGCCTTCTTTGGGTCTATCCACCATGTATATATCGTATGATGAGGTGGCTGTCCAGTGCCCTGTGGGCAGTGGTTCCTCTTCGTCTCCCACATCGTCGTCCATACCGTTGATGTCTTCAGAGTTGAAGTCGAGCATGTCGGTTAAGTCATCAACAGTGGCTACTAAGTGGGTGGTGGGTGGGCCGCGAATTTCTTCGCCGTCCGCATCCCAGTCCTGCCGGACATAGTTCGGCCAGGATCCTGCTGACAAGGAGAGAGACCTTAATGAGTTCAATATGTCGCCAAAGGGCGAGTGCTGAAAAATATCCACGGAGGTAAACTCCATGATCGGCGCCCAATCGGATTCGATAGGAACGGGCGCAGGCGGCTCGGAGTCCGTGGCCGGAGAAGGATCCGACAGTTTAACAACACGGCTCTCGTGTAAGGTAAGGTTGATGTTTGGCTCGATCGCCACTGAGGGTAAGGCCTCTGTGGCGGGGTCCATCCACCCGTCCATGGACGGTAAAACTGGCTCCGAATTGAGGGTCGGAGCGGCTGCCTGTGCGATCTCCTAAACACTGTCCGATGGTAGAGCTAAATCGTACTCATCGTGACCGCGTGACGCACAAGGCAGAGGCTCGAATCTGTCGAAGATCAAGTCTCCACGGATATCGGCTGTGTAGTTTAAGCTTCCAAACCTGACCTGGTGGCCAGGGGCGTAACTTTCAATCTGCTCCAGATGGCCAAGCGAATTGGCCCGCAGTGCAAAGCCGCCGAACACGAAGACCTGTCCGGGGAGAAAAGTCTCACCCTGGACTGCATCGCTATCGATGATAGTATGAGCCATCAAGCCTAACGGCGACGACATAGAGGAACTCTCAATGAAAGCACCAATGTCGGTGTCAAAACTGGCGGATCTCGGGTAGGGGGTCCCGAACTATGCGTCTAAGGTGGATGGTAACAGGAGGCAGGGAACATGATGTTTTACCCAGGTTCGGGCCCTCTTGATGTTGGTAAAACCCTACGTCCTGCTTGATTAATATTGATGATATGGGTAGTACAAGAGTAGATCTACCACGAGATTGGAGAGGCTAAACCCTAGAAGCTAGCCTATGGTATGATTGTATGTTGTAGTTGTTGTGTCCTACGGACTAAAACCCTCCGGTTTATATAGACACCGGAGAGGGTTAGGGTTACACATGGTCGGTTACAAAGGAGGAGATAGACATATCCGTATTGCCTAGCTTGCCTTCCACGCCAAGTAGAGTCCCATCCGGACACGAGACAAAGTCTTCAATCTTGTATCTTCATAGTCTAACAGTCCGGCCAATGGAGATAGTCCGGCTGTCCAGAGACCCCCTAATCCAGGACTCCCTCAACTTCCTTTACATGCCTTTCTTTACAAGTCTTTCCTAACATACGGCGGTTCACAATATCGGGCCTTAAACCGCCTTCAGGCCTTTGGGCCTTCTATAAGACTTAATAAACTATAATCTTGAATGTTTGCTGGGCTTCTTGTGTAACCCGCCATTGGGGCTGACCCGGCCCCTCCTGGGCGGGTCATAACTGATAGTAATATCCCCAACAATACCCCTGCAGGGTTTGAACTTTCGAAAGCCATGCCCGCGGTTATGTGGCAGATGGGGATTTGTTAATATCCGGTTGTAGAGAACTTGACACTTAACTTAATTAAAATGAATCAACCGCGTGTGTAGCCGTGATGGTCTCTTTTCGGCGTTGTCCGGGAAGTGAACACGGTTCTTGTGTTATGCTTGAACGTAAGTAGTTTTCAGGATCACTTCTTGATCACTTCTAGTTTACGACCGTTGTGTTGCTTCTCTTCTCGCTCTCATTTACATATGTTATCCACCATATATGCTTAGTGCTTGCTGCAGCTCCACCTCACTACCCCTTTCCTACCCATAAGCTTAAATAGTCTTGATCTCGCGGGTGTGAGATTGCTGAGTCCTCGTGACTCACAAATACTTCCAAACAGATGCAGGTGCTGATGATGCCAGTGAAGGGGATGCTATCGAACTCAAGTGGGAGTTCGACGATGACTCAGGCCGTTACTATGTTTCTTTTCCGGATGATCAGTAGAGGAGCCCAGTTGGGGCGATCGGTGATCTAGCATTTGGGTTTTGTCTTTCTTTGTTTTGGTTCCGTAGTCGGACCTTGATTGTATTCTGGATGATGTATGACTATTTATGTTGGGAATATGACTACCAGGTATGACCCGCCTCCGGACGGTGGTGGGTTCGGTGCGGACGGAGCAGCCGCCTCCGAAGCCTTCTTCTTCGGCGGCATGTCGATGAAGATGATGAAGATCTAGCTCGTGTGAACGCCGGATCTGGTTCACACAACCTCGACGCCCCCTACCTGGCGCGCCAAAGATGTCGGGGGACTAATCCACGAACACCTATGGGACCGGCGGACCGAGTCCCTTTCGGTTCGGTGGGGGCGAGGGTCGCACGAAGAGCAGATCGAGGCGAAGCACACGAGTAGTTTACCTAGGTTCGGGCCGCACGGATGCGTAAAACCCTACTCCTGCTTTGTGGTTTGTATTGAGTTCTTGCTCGGGAGCGCGAGGTGCTACAGTACACCCCAGCAGCTAACGAGACCGAGCGTGAGTGTTCTCTCCTTCCGGAACCTCCGACCCCCCCCCCTACGTTGTCCATGGGCCTCCTTTTATATGCTTAAGGGGTCACCGACAGGTGGCAACGTAGACAAGGGTAAAAATGGAAAGGTGTTGCGGTAGGTGCAACTACCTGCTACAGTGTATCATACATAACCCTGACGGCAGGAGACAAGGGCATTAAATGCCCGTCTGTGTCGCCCAAATAGTGCAAAAGGGACCGTCAGTGACGCCACAGCACGCCACGATGGCGATCTTGTCAGCGCCGCTTGCCACCGCGCACCCCTAGCTGCACAGCCTCCCGCCACGTACGCCTGGAAGGGTCCCAGAGCGACACGTTGGTGGATGTGCTGGAGCGCGGGCACAGAGTGGGGGCTTGCCGCGGTCGTTGTCTTGTCGCGTCCGGGAGCTTGTCGCTCACCGGGCCTTGCCGGGACACGTGGCGCGTCGCGGCAAGTTCCTTGAGATGCCTTGGTTGGCCTTCCCGGCAAGCTCCTCTTGCCGGGGCTTTGTACGCCTTGGTTGACCTTCCCGGCAAGCTCCTCTTGCCGGGGTCTTGTACGCCTTAGTTGGCCTTCCCGGCAAGCTCCTCTTGCCGGGGCCTTGTACGCCTTGGTTTGAATACTTTGTCCTTGAATGGCTCCAAAGGAACCACGGAGGACCTTGGCGGTCACCCGGCAAGCCTTGCCGCGGGATGCTGCGACTGCCCGTGCACAAGTTCGGGATACTAGGGTACCCCTACTCTAGTACGCCGACAGGAGCCCCCGGGCCTGGGCCATACACGGTGCCGAGCGCTGTTGGGCCAGGCCCAAAACAGGGCACGGGCATGCGCGGCCTGGGCTACGCCGTATCTTTCTCCGTATCCACCGCGCCCTCCCTGAACGGCACGCGTTGAATGCGGTGTCGTGGGAGAGATCGTGGGTGGTTTCTTTATTCGGAAAGGCGGAACGTCCGCCCCCTCCCTCTTTATAAGCAGGGGAAACAGGGGTAGTTCGCCCATTCGCCGGTTGCTGTTCCAATCTCGGAAACCTCCACCGCTCCCCCGTCTTCCCAAAGCCGAAGGAGAGCAGCGTCCCGCCCCCCATCGCCACCAGCACCACCAACGCCGTCGATCTCCTCCACCACTTCCGCCATGGCTCCGAAAGCCGACAAGGGGAAGGTTGTGAAGTCGACCGAGGCGCAGCGGCTTGCGGCGCTGCGAAAGGAGCGGGCAATCTCCCCCCCCCCCCAAGCTCGCCGCGAGGGAGCTGAGGGAGAGATACTACCTCTTCTGGTCGACGGAGACGCGAGCGCATCCGCGCACGAAGGTACTTCCAGCCGCTGCTTGGAAAACGGCTCCAAATGGATACCCTTTCTTCGCCTTGTTCTTTTACTGCGGGCTCTGCCCGCCTTTCTCTGAGTTCTTCTGCGATATCATGAACACCTGCGGGTTCCGCCTCCTTGACTTCACCCCCAATGCCGTTCTGACCATGGCAGTTTTCGCACATCTCTGTGAAAACTTTGTCGGAGTCCATCCAAATGTAGCCCTTTTTTGCCATTTCTTTATGCCCCGAGTGGAGAGAGGAGAGCCTTTATCCGGCGGAATCACCTGGATCTCGAAGGCCGGCAAGAAGGACACTTATCTGGAGGGAGAGTTCCACGGCAAGTGGGAGGAGTGGAGAGCAGACTGGTGCTGGATTGTCGAGGAGAACCCGCAGCCGTTTACCGCCTGGCGCCAAGCCCCAGCCGCACGCGGCAGCGATTGGAGTGACGTGGCCCCGGAAGACGCTAGGCTGAAGATTGCCGTCACCAGGATCCAGCGCCTCAGGCTTGCCGGGCTTACTGTAGGCGCTGTTGGCGCAGATTTTCTTCGCCGCCACATCGCCCCCCTGCAGGAATGGGGGAGGCCCGCCTGGGAGTTCAAAAATGCGGCGGATATCATGAGGCTGCGTCCGGGCCTCAACTTCAACTTCACTGTTCTGGAGCTTAACGCGATGCTCCAGGAGCTGTTCAAGTATGACCCTGAGCATCCCGAAGTGTTCAGGTTGCCGAGGGGTGTCGTTCCGCTGTGCAACAACTCCGCGCTCGACCGCATCCATGCAATGATGCCGCAGTGCGACTCGCATGGAATTGTCGCGACTTGACAAGAGCCTGAAGACAACGTCGTGCAGGAATTCTTTGACGGCTTGGTAGAAGTGCCGATCCGCTCCGACGAGAAGAATGGCCTCACCCGCGACACCACCGAAGCGGAGATGCAACGCATCGCCACCAGGCTGGAAGAGGCGGCGGCAGCCACAGCCGCGGGCGAGTTTGGATTCACCGTGGAGGCAGATGCGGCAGAGGCGGCAAGCCGTACCGAGCGAGAGGGGCTTGCCGGCGAGGGAAAGCTTGCCGGGCGTGACGTCGAGTCGAGCGAGCCCGCCGAGGATACGAGCGGCTCGTTGGAGATCAACTCCTCTTCCTCCTCATCCTCAGACAGCTCACCGCAAGCAGAGCCTCCATCTCCACCAAGAAGGCGTCTCCGCAAGGCTGGGGATGTAGCGGGGCGGCAGGCGAGTCGACAGTCGCCGCCCCGCGTGACACGCTCCACCGCGGCAACCGCTGCTGCCGCGGGAGCACCTCACGCTGCTGCGGCAAGTGGAGCGGGGTTCTCCCGGACCACCGCTTCTACTCCTGCCGCTTCTCGCGCCGTGGCGGCAGCCGGAGCGGGCTTGTCTCAGACCACCGCCACTGTTCCCGCCAAGCGGCCAAGGGAACCTACTCCTCCGCCTCCTCGCGCCGGACGTGAGCCGGACTTCGACTTCTCCGCGTTCAGCTCCGACGAGGAAGAAGAAGAAGAGTAAGATTCTCTTGTCGTGCTTGCAGTTCTTCAATCCTTGATGTTTTGTCTTGTATCTCATTTGCTTTACTCTGAACTTATTCCTTTTCAGGACTCTGGCCCAGAGAGCAGCAAAGAGAGCCAAGGTTCCGGTGATTGACATCGAGGACGAACCCACCGCGACAGCAGGGGGTGCGCCCGAGACAACCTTGCCGGACCCGGCAACTGTTCTCCAGAGCAGCCCCCAGTGTAAGCACATGGTTTGCTTTCCGCTGTTAGGAGCGCGTGGATACTCTTTGCTGACATCTGGCTGTTGGTTTGTGTAGGAGCAGAGCAGCCCCACCAGGAGCGCCCGGAGACCGCTCCCGGCATGCCATCTACTTCGACTACGCCGCCCAGGGAGAGTTCTCCAGCAAGGGAGAGGTCTCCGGTAAGGGAGAGCTCTCCGACAATGGAGAAATCTCCGGCAAGGGAGAGTTCTCCGGTAAGGGACAGCACCCGCGGCCCCCCGGCGGCGGAGACCACGACTGCAGAACCTGGTGCCGGTAATCCTCTTGCTTCAAAACTTCCCTTGGGTTCTTCTTCTTTTGATCTTCTTTTCTTTTGGACATTTGCTTGACTCTTCTCCCTTTTTCGGCCGTCAGACCCATCTGCTGCGGAGCCGATGGAAACCGAGGTTGCCGCCGACGACGAGGCGGCCAAAGCTGCCACCGCAGCAGCTGGCGAGGGGTCTGGCGATCGTACTGACGGCCCTGAGGCTGCAAGAGCGCCAGGCGCTACGCCGACCGCCAACCCTTCCGCCGCTGCCGCAGCGCCAGGCTCCGAAGAGCCCCAGCCAAGCGTCTACTTGAAGGTCGGCGATGGCATCTTCATCAACCTCCCCTGGGCGTCAAGCTCCAGGGCGCTGATCGAGGGAGAGAGCTTCGACGGAGAGGTGCTTGCCTCCGCTGGGCTGACGCTGGTTGATGCACCGAGCAGTAGCGGTAGCGAGCTTGAGGAGGAACGGCTGCTGCGGAAGCTGTTGTCGCTCTACCGCGCCCGGCAAGCCAAGCTAGAATCCCGCGAGGCACTTGTCGCGAAGGCGGGAGTGGACATCGAGAAGCGCGCGGAGGAGCTCTGGAGTTTTCGCCAGGAAGCTCTCCGGTCTCTGGCAGAAGAGCGGGAGCGACTCGCCGAAGAGTAGAAGGCCTTCTTCCTCGAGAAGGCCGAAGTTGAAGAGCAACAGCGGCTTGCCGCTGAGAAGCTGTCTGCGCAGGAGGGCGAGCTGGCGCAGCGGAAGGTCAACCTTGACAGCCACGAGGAGGAGCTTGCCGCGCGTGAGCAAACATTCGGCGGAGCCCTCAAGCAAGCGAAGGATGCTGCCGGAGCTGCCGAGGCCGCCAAGAAGGAGCTGGAGACGAAGGTGGCGCAGCTGGAGGCCGATCTCAAGGCGAGCGGCGAAGAGCTTGCCGCGCTCAAGCGTGAGCGGGAGCAGGATGCCCACAGCCACTCAGAGCTGCAGGCTCGTCTCGCCGAGAAGGGCAAAGAGCTCAGCGCCACCAAGGACTCCAACGCAGATCTTGAGTTGAAGCTGACTGCTTTGACGAAGATGCTGGACGGTGCCAAGGAGCAGGAGGCGGCCTTGAAGGAGGAGGTCAAGGCCGGCAAGGCGCTGCTGGAGAGTGCCGCGACCGCCCAGAACACTTTTAGGGAGATTGTGAAGCACTGGACGGAGGGGCTTGTGAGTGTTGCCGCAGACGTTGACAGGGAGCTGGCGCAGCTGGGGATGGAGAATCTCAGGTATCCCTCTGACGAGAACCTCCAGCCCAGCGCCAAGCTCACCTTGTTCTTCAAAGGCGTGGCGACGGCCTTCCAGCGACTCCGGGAGAGGATCCCAAAGCAGCTGGCCGACGAGTCGCGCAAGATCTGTGCGGGAGCTCTTCAAAAGGTGCTGGTGAAGGTGGCCTTCCGCAATCCGGGCCTCAACCTCACCAACGTCCTCAAGACCCTGCCGCCGGATGCTGATCTGGAGGCGCTCAAGACCCTTGTCGCACCCATTGTGGACAAGGTGAGCGGGATCAAGAGGATTGAGGGCGATCGCGTAGACTAGGCCGCCCGCCTTCTTCTTTTCTTGTCGCTGCTAGTCATGTCATGAGAACAATCTGTTAGAGCCGCGACAAGCTATCTTGTAATATAACTTTATTTCGGGTAATGATTGCAATGTTATCTCCTTTACTTGATTCCTTCCTTTGTATGTTTTTGCCCTACGCTTTTAGGGAATCTTTTGGCGCAGGCACCTTTGCCGCGAGCGCTGAGTGCGGGACGTCAGCAGCCTGCTGGCGGTGCCGCTGCCGACAAGAAACCTTGTCGCAACTAGTCGCAGCTCACTTAAGTTGTTGAGCGGACTCGAAACAAAGTAAGGGCGCAACTAGTGCAGCTCGCTTAAGTTGTTGAGCGGACTCGAAACAAAGTAAGGGCGCAACTAGCTACGAGTTGGTTCCTCCGCGCACAGGTTTTCCATACAAAGCACGGTCGTTCAAGGAAGATAACTTAAAAATTAAAAAATCTGATTGCTCAAACTTTGGCAACTTATCTTTTCTGTTGTTTGCTTCCCGGTAAGGCGAAACTTTCTTGAACGACGCCTGGTCCATACTAT
>NC_041390.1:438345602-438429240 GCF_002162155.2 Triticum dicoccoides | reverse complement strand
AACCTTCCTTTCCTTGTCAAGGAGAGAAAATAAAGATATGGAGCCTTATGGCTCGCTATTGCTTACCGGGGAGTAGGTGTTGCACAAAGTGTCAGATCACATATGCAAAAAATAGAAAGCATGAAATTTGACAAGATGTGCAGAGCACATGAGCTTTATGCACGGGGTCTGCGCCCGGCTTTGTACAAAGGATTACATGCAACAGCGGCAAGACTTGTACAAAAGGTGGTTGGCGGAACAGGTTCCGGCAACCGCGCCTTACGGGTAAAACTTACGAAGATGCTCAATGTTCCAGGAATTGCTCACCGGAATGCTATCTTCGGTCTCAAGGCGGACAGCGCCAGGCCTTGTGACTCGTTTCACCCGGTAAGGGCCTTCCCACTTCGGCGTCAACTTGTTGGAATTCTTGGCAGACTGAACACGCCGAAGAACAAGGTCGCCTTCCTCGATACTTCTGGCGTTAACTTTGCGGCTATGGTAGCGGCGCAAAGCTTGCTGGTAGCGAGCAGCTCGCACAGCAGCCTGAAGACGGTCTTCCTCAAGGAGCAGCGCGTCATCTTGTCGCAGCTGCTCTTGCTCGAGCTCATCATAAGCGAGCACTCGAGGTGACCCGTATACGAGTTCCGTGGGGAGAACGTCCTCTGCTCCATAGACTAGAGCGAAAGGTGTCTGGCCAGTGGCTCGATTTGGCGTCGTCCTGGTCGACCAAAGAGCCACCGGCAGCTCCTCGATCCAGTTTCTTCTGCACCTGTGCAGCATGTCGAAAGTCCTGGTCTTGAGCCCACGCAGCACTTCAGCATTTGTCCTCTCCGCTTGACCGTTGCTTCTCGGGTGAGCAACAGAAGCGAAGCAGACCTTGGCGCCAAGATCTTGGACCTACTGCATGAAGGTGCGGCTCGTGAATTGCGTACCGTTGTCGGTGATTATCTTGTTAGGGATCCCGAAGCGGCAAACAATTGACCTGAAGAACTTGACTGCTGACTGTGCTGTCACCTTCCTCACTGGTTCCACTTCCGGCCACTTTGTGAACTTGTCGATTGCAACGTACAAGTACTCAAAACCCCCGACTGCTCGGGGAAAGGGGCCGAGGATGTCGAGCCCCCAGACCGAAAATGGCCAGGATAAAGGGATCGTCTGGAGAGCTTGAGCTGGTTGGTGTATCTGCTTGGAATGGAACTGGCACGCTTCACACTTGGTTACTTGTGCAGTTGCATCCTGGAGGGCTGTCGGCCAAAAGAAACCTTGCCGAAATGCTTTGCCGGCAAGTGCTCTTGCGCCAATGTGGTGACCACATATGCCTCCATGTATCTCTGCCAACAGCTTTTGTCCATCTTCCCGGTGAATGCACTACAATTTCACGCCGTTGAGTCTTCTTCTGTACAGTGTCTTGTCGACAAACTGGTACATACTTGACTGCCGGGCTACTCTTTCCGCTTCTTCTTGCTCTTCGGGAAGTTCTCCTGTCTGAAGGAAACGGACAATCTGTTGTGCCCATGCTGGAGCTTGTGGCTCGACAACAAGGACTAAAGGCACATCTGCTACTGCGGAAACATCCGCTTCCACGGCGAGAACCTGCGGCTCTGCCGGAGCTTGGTGTTCCCCGGCAAGCTTGCCGGAGCGAAGCTTGTCGGGAGCCTCTGCTTCAACGGAACAAACCCTAGGGCTTGCCAGAGCAGACTGCTCCTCAGCACGCTTGGTGTTGATCTTGGGGACCTTCTTCGCGGCGGCTTCGGGAAGCTCTGCCGGAAAATAGTCGCCAGAAATCAACTTCCTCTTCTTGCTCTGTCCAGTTGATGCCGTTACGGACGGTCGAGTCAGCTTGAGCACAAAGATCCCTGGTTCCACAGGTAACTTAAGTGCGGCGCACTTTGACAGGCCATCGGCAATGTCGTTCTGAGCTCTTGGAACATGCTCCATCTGTAGGCCGTCAAAGTGCTCTTCTAGCTTTCTCACTTCGTCGACGTAGGCTTCCATCAACGGACTCTGATAGCTCTTGTTCACTTGGCGGACGACAAGCTGCGAGTCACCCCTGACAATGAGCTTCTTGATCCCAAGGTCTGCCGCGATCCTGAGACCGGCAAGCAAGCCTTCATACTCTGCAGTATTGTTTGTTGCTTGCTCCTTGGGAAAGTGCATCTGGACTACGTACTTGAGGTGCTCTCCGGTGGGTGCGACAAGCAGCACGCCAGCGCCGACGCCTTGCAGCGAAAAGGCACCATCAAAGTACATCAGCCACTCTTTGCTTGCTTCCTCGACGGGGATGCTCATTTCTGGAATTTCTTCATTTGGTGTTGGCGTCCATTCTGCTATAAATTCTGCCAATGCTCTGCTTTGGATAGTTGAAGTACTCTCAAACTTGAGGCCAAAGCTTGACAGTTCCAGTGCCCACTCAACAATCCTGCCTGTCGCTTCTGGATTCTGCAGTATCCTCTTCAGCGGAAAACGAGTGACAACTGTAATATCATGTGCTTGGAAGTAATGGCGCAGCTTTCTCGAGGCCATGAGAAGGCCGAAAAGCAATTTCTGCACGCCAAAGTACCTTGACCTAGCCCCCTGCAGAAGGGAACTGACAAAGTAAACTGGGCGCTGTACCATTCTCTTCTGTATCTCCTCGCGCGTCTGCGCAGATCCATCCTTGTCGGGACCAGAGCTTGTCGGGGAAGCCCCCTGCTTGTCATTGGATGCTCCTGCCGTGGTTGCTGGCTCGTCATCTGCCTCCCTCTTTGCAACTAACGCAGCACTAACCACTTGATTGGTTGCCGCTATATACAGCAGCAGCTTCTCTTGTGGCTTAGGTGCAACAAGTGTTGGAGTGGAGGACAGGTATCTTTTCAAGTCCTGCAGCGCAGCCTCCGCTTCCGGAGTCCATTTCATTTGACCTGCCTTTTTCAATATTTTGAAAAACGGCAGGGCGCGCTCAGCAGACCTAGAGATAAACCTGCTGAGAGCAGCCACGCAACCGGCAAGTCTTCGTACATCCTTGACGCGCTTTGGTGCTTCAATCTGCTCAATGGCCTTGATCTTGTCGGGATTGGCTTCAATTCCCCGCTGAGACACGAAGAACCCAAGAAGCTTGCCGGAGGGGACTCCAAACACACACTTCTCGGGGTTGAGCTTGAGGCTGATCTTGCGCAGATTTGTAAAAGTCTCGTCTAAATCTTGAATCAGAGTTGCCTTGTCTTTGCTCTTGACCACTATGTCATCCATATAGGCTTCTACATTTCTGTGTATTTGTGGCTCAAGAGCGACATGGACTGCCCTTGCAAATGTTGAACCAGCATTTTTTAAACTGAAAGGCATCCGTATGAAACAGTACGTGCCACATGGAGTGATAAATGCGGTCTTCTCCTCATCCTCTTCTGCCATGAAGATTTGATGGTATCCTGAGTATGCGTCAAGAAATGAAAGCAAATCACATCCGGCCGTGGAGTCAACAATCTGGTCAATGCGCGGCAAGGGAAATGGGTCTTCAGGACAAGCTTTATTAATATCGATAAAGTCGATACAAAGTCTCCATTTCCCGTTTGCCTTGCGCACGACTACAGGATTGGCCAACCACGTAGGATGGAGCACTCCTTTGACAAGGCCTGCTGCTTCCAATTTCTTGATCTCTTCTACGATGAATTCTTGGCGCTCCATTGCTTGCTTCCTGACCTTCTGCTTGACGGGTTGCGCATGAGGACAAACGGCAAGATGGTGCTCAATTACTTTCCTGGGAACACCGGGGATGTCAGACGGTTGCCACGCAAACACGTCAACGTTCGCCCGCAGGAAAGCAATGAGCGCGCTTTCCTATTTAGGGTCGAGAGTGGGACTGATGGTGAAGGTACCACCAGTGCCGTCCTCCTTGGCGGACACCTTCTTGGTGTCTGGCGGAGCTGCCATTGTCTTCTTACACTTGCCGGTGGAGCTCGATGGTGCGTCCTCGACGGCAGCGCAGCACTCCAAAGAGGTGCGCTTGCTGGAGTGGGCATCAGAACTCTTGCCGGACTTGGTCTTCTTCTTCCCCCCGGGAGCTTCAGCGGCAAGTGACTTGCGATCTGTTGCGGCTGCCGCTTCCCGGTAGATCTTGTCGGCGCAGATAAGAGCATCCTTCTTGTCGCCAGGGACAGAGATGACGCTTATCGGGCCTGACATCTTCAGAATGTTGTATGCGCAGTGAGAGGCTGCCATGAACTTGGCGAGTGCTGGACGGCCGAGTATCCCATTGTAAGGCAACGGAAAATCAGCAACGTCAAAAGTGACCCTCTCAGTCCTGAAGTTCAACTCGCTGCCAAATGTTACTGGCAACGTGACCTTCCCCTTTGGCTTGCTCCTTCCCGGGTTGATTCCTTGGAATGTGCCGGTCTCTTCAAGCTCGCTGTCGGGGACCTGGAGTTTCTGGAGTACAGCAGAGGAGATCAGGTTCAAGCCGGCCCCGCCGTCAACTAGCATCTTAGTGACCTTGAGGTTGCGGATAGTTGGTGAAACCAACATCGGCAAGCACCCGACTGCAGTTGTGCGATCAGGGTGGTCCTCAATATCAAAGATGATAGGCGTGCTGGACCATTTCAGAAGCTTGCGTGACTCGACAGGTGGTTCCGCCGCATTGACTTCCCCCACCCACTGCTTGAGTTGGCGCTGCGAAGTATGCAAAGAAGCACCGCCGTCAA
Organism: Triticum dicoccoides; assembly: GCF_002162155.2. Taxonomy (NCBI): domain Eukaryota; kingdom Viridiplantae; phylum Streptophyta; class Magnoliopsida; order Poales; family Poaceae; genus Triticum; species Triticum dicoccoides. The sequence continues at coordinate 438,424,588 of NC_041390.1, read as the reverse complement.
CGCAGAAGACCTCTATGGCTTTCTGGAACTCCTGCTCACTGGTCTCGACATCATCCATGTCTTCGTCATCGTCGTCATCTTCATCCTTGTCGCGGCCGCGGGGAGGTCTGTCTCCTTGCCGCTGCTTGGCCTTGCCGCGGCGTCCTCCCCGGCGGCACGCTTCTTGCCGGATTCTCCAGCGCCTCCTTGGGCCCTCTCCTTGTCGCGTCGCTCGTATTCAGCCTTTTGCTGCTGGACAAGCTGCTCGACCTTCTTACAGCTCTGGAGGTCATGGCCCTTGGTGCGGTGGATCTTGCAGTACTGCTTGTCGGTGCCGTCCTGCTTGTCGGTGACCGCCACGGCCTGGCAGTTGGTGCATGCGGCAATCTCCTTGCCGGAGCTACCAGCTTTGGCTTTCTTAGCGCCACCTTCGTTGCCGGACTGCTCAACGACTAGCGCATCTTTGCCTTTCTTCTTCCTGTTGTTCCGCCGCCGGTTTTTCTTCGCCGGGGCAGCGTCCTCGCTGTCAGATCCTCCTGCTCCTGTATTCTCTCCGGGGAGTTTCCTCGCTTCCTCAGCACGTGCACACTTGTCGGCCAGGGCATACGGCTCACTGACGTCTTTGATCTTGCACATCGCCATCTCCTCCCGCATCCTGCGGTTATGCACGTTCTGATGGAACGCGCTGATGACCGCGGCAGGGTGGACATCTGGGATGTTCTGCTGTACACGGCTGAATCTCTGAATGTACTTGCGCAGGGGCTCTCCTTCCTTCTGGGCGAGCAGGTGAAGGTCACTCTCTTGGCCATGAGGTTTGTGGCCGCCTGTAAAGGCGCCGACAAACTGATGGCATAGGTCTGCCCAGGAAGATATGGAGTTGTCCGGCAAGTGCATGAGCCAGGACCTGACGTTGGGCTTGAGCACCAGCGGGAAGTAGTTGCCAAGGATCTTGTCGTCCCGCCCCTGGCAGCCTGCACCGCGATGGTGTAGATGCTGAGGAACTCCGACGGATGCGACTTGCCGTCGTACTTCTCTGGTACGTCTGGCTTGAAATTCTTCGTGCTGGGCCACTAGACTTGCCGCAGCTCACGAGTAAACGCAGGGCAACCTACCGCGTACGGCAAGTCGCCTGGTTCCCCTGGCGCATGCATGTCGACAGAGGGCCCAGCGCGCTGGTCCGATTGACGTCGCGCTTCTCTTCGGCGCTCGATGCGAGTACGAGCGTCTTCTTGCTGTCGTTCGTGAAGAACTTGGCGCTGATCGCGACGAGCTCGTGGATCTGATGACGCGGTGGAGTCGCTGTCGAGGTGGATCCGGCGAGTCGGAGATCTTGGCCTTCGGGGCGGAGAGTGCACAGTGGTTGCACCCCCACCGGTCTTGTCGCCACCGGCTCGTGCCTGGCTGACTTGCCGCGGCTGCGACATACTCGGCTGCCGTGGAGTGTCGCCGTTGGCGAAACCGATGAGACCTTGAATGGTGGGCCTCCAGTCGTCGATCTTGTCTGCCGCTGGAGGGTAATCTAGGAGCAGTTGAGCTCGCGCCAAAGCTTCTGCTGTAGTGGCGGGTGGCGGTGGGGAATGGTGCGATGAGCGGGATATGCTCGGACTTCTAACTATGTTAGAAGGAGCAGTATCCCGTCCAGGCGACCGTGCCTCGCTCGTGCCAGCATGTTGGCGTGCATGCTGGTCTTGAGCACTCCGAGATCCACCAGCTCGATCTTGGTCCAGCAAACACATGGTACCGTGAGTACCATGACGTTGTCAGTCCCGCGCCTCCTGAGATGGGCGCGGTGCATGTACGGACGACGAGGTCTTGGAGTGCGCCCGGTCGTTGTGGGAGCCGGCTACGCCGCCGATGGGCAGCGCAGCCTTGTCCTTGGACCTGGCAGCACCGTGAGCTCCCTTGTCGACGCCCGTTCTTCCGCCGGCGTCTGCCCCATCAGCCGTTTGCTCCGGCGGTGGTGGGTTTGGCGCGGACGGAGCAGCCGCCTCCGAAGCCTTCTTCTTCGGCGGCATGTCGATGAAGATGATGAAGATCTAGCTCGTGTGAACGCCAGATCTGGTTCACACAACCTCGACGCCCCCTACCTGGTGCGCCAAAGATGTCGGGGGACTAATCCACGACCACCTATGGGACCGGCGGACCGAGTCCCTTTCGGTTCGGCGGGGGCGAGGGTCGCACGAAGAGCAGATCGAGGCGAAGCACACGAGCAGTTTACCCAGGTTCGGGCCGCACGGATGCGTAATACCCTACTCCTGCTTTGTGGTTTGTATTGAGTTCTTGCTCGGGAGCGCGAGGTGCTACAGTACACCCCAGCAGCTAACGAGACCGAGTGTGAGTGTTCTCTCCTTTCGGAACCTCCGCCCCCCCCCCCTACGTTGCGCATGGGCCTCCTTTTATATGCTTAAGGGGTCACCGACAGGTGGCAACGTAGACAAGGGTAAAAATGGAAAGGTGTTGCGGTAGGTGCAACTACCTGCTACAGTGTATCATACCTAACCCTGACGGGAGGAGACAAGGGCATTAAATGCCCGTCTGTGTCGCCCAAATAGTGCAAAAGGGACCGTCAGGGACGCCACAGCACGCCACAATGGCGATCTTGTTAGCGCCGCTTGCCACCGCGCACCCCTAGCTGCACAGCCCCCTGCCACGTACGCCTGGAAGGGTCCGAGAGCGACACGTTGGTGGATGTGCTGGAGCGCGGGCACAGAGTGGGGGCTTGCCGCGGTCGTTGTCTTGTCGCGTCAGGGAGCTTGTCGCTCACCGGGCCTTGCCGGGACACATGGCGCGTCGCGGCAAGTTCCTTGAGATGCCTTGGTTGGCCTTCCCGGCAAGCTCCTCTTGCCGGGGCTTTGTACGCCTTGGTTGACCTTCCCGGCAAGCTCCTCTTGCCGGGTCTTGTACGCCTTAGTTGGCCTTCCCGGCAAGCTCCTCTTGCCGGGGCCTTGTACACCTTGGTTTGAATACTTTGTCCTTGAATGGCTCCAAAGGAACCATAGAGGACCTTGGCGGTCACCCGGCAAGCCTTGTCGCGGGATGCTGCGACTGCCCATGCCCAAGTTCGGGATACTAGGGTACCCCTACTCTAGTACACCGACAAAACCTCTCGTGTCCTTTGTCCAGATTAACCCCTTTAAGCTTCCTAGTTGCGATGGCTCCACGACTAAGTCCTTTCACTAGAACATCTGCCGTGACAATTCCACGACAGTTGGTGCCCATCGTGGGGCCAGCGCATAGTGGATTTGAGTTCTTGAAGGGCAGCTTCAAAGGGCTCAAGGGATACGCTGTGGGCCGGATGACCAAGAGTCATCGTGGCAAGCTCTACATCAATGATGCAGGTTGGGGCCCCGAGGCCGGCTCAATTGAGTACGGGTACCGGGTCCCGTTCGGCGGAATCCACGTCTTCATCGGCCGGATCGGCGAGCTGGGCCCTGAGCCGGACATCTGCACCAACCTCATCGAGACGGCTCAGTGTGCGAGACCCGCCCGGACTCAGCCCGCCGTGAAGCATGCCTTCATGGGTTGCATCCATGGAGGAGAGTTCTCTGAAGGATCTGTGGATGGTGGTGAGACGACCATCTATTCTGACGGTGACTCGTCCACAGGCGAGACAGATTCATTATATCAACTACCAAATGGCGGGCTTGGGGGCTGTTCCGATGGCGGCAGTATTCCGGACCCCTTTGAGCCGCCGAACAGTGCGGGGGTCTTTGTGACTGGCACACAACCCGCACAAAACTCTACAGCTGCGGCAGCAATAACCTCTGTAACGGTCGTGACTGGGTTAGGAGACCCTGCGCGCCCGCCGGCTCAGGTGCTGATGGATCTTATGGATAGGATGACGGCCCTGTTGATCGTCGTGGTTGAACTGGCAGATAAGGCTCAGCATGATGCGGAGGTGGCACGGCTACGTGAGGAGATAGCGCAAGCCAAGGAGAACTTGGCAGCAAAGGACGTCCGGATGGCTGCGGAACGGGCGGCTTTGGACGCCCGGGCTCAACAGCTTCAATCAGAGGCTTTCCAGCTTTCAATGAATCTAAACGCGTCAAATGAGGTCATGAGGAGAAGGCACCAGAAGACTCAATCACGTCTGCCCCTAACTTATGATCCTAGGAATCTTTTCCACACACCCGGGGCTGGTCCCAGTAACCCGCCGGAGGCCAACCGAATTACAACACCCAGGGATGGGGCGCCGGGTCAGCCGCGAGCCATGGAACCCCCTCGGGTGAATACGGCTCCGCCTTGTCATACACCAACACCACCGGGTCATTTTTCTAACCCTTTGGAGAATCTAATTGCTACATCAGCATGCCTGGCGGCTCTCCCAATGGAAGGTGATTTCCCGACGATGATCAAAGCACGAAGGGTCAGAGATCTTCTTCAGATAGCTCTGGCACACCAGGAGTCATACTCTTATAGTCGAGACATGATCCATTCAACCCCTCGCCCAAGCCGGAGCCCAAGCTATAGCAGGCATATGGATTCACCAGCCGTGTCAAGCAATGCTCAGCGCCATAACTGTCCACGCAGGTATGACCCGGCACAAGATGGAGCTCTTAACTTGGTGGACCAAGAGAGGATCCGCCAAGAGGCAGAGCGGGCGGTTCAGCAGGCCGCGGAGTAGGCGGCTCACCAGGTCTTTCCGGTTTATCCAATGACCTCTATGGAAGCAGGTGTGGCCACAAGGACAGAAGGAGTCCCTTGCTTGGTGTCGGCTCTACGTAATGAGCGTTTGCCAAAGGATTTCAAGGGGCCTCGGAAGGTGCCTGATTAGACAGCTGACTTACAACCCGGGGCATGGATCGAAAGTTATGAGATGACCATGGAGTTGCTGGAGGTCAGTGACGCAGCAATGGCTAAGTACTTCACCATGATGTTGGATGGAACAACTCGCACTTGGTTAAAGGGGCTACCACCCAACTCCATCGGCTCATGGGCGGAGTTGAAAGCCCGGATTATTCAGAACTTCAAAGATACGTGTAAGCAACCTATGTCGATCATGGACTTGACTAACTGTAAGCAAGAGGAAGGCGAATCCACGACCCATTGGGTGCGCCGGGTCAAGGAAATAATACATTCATCTGATAAGATGGATGCTGGCTCCGCGGTCTTAATGTTGGAGAAAAATTCCCGTTTGAACCTCTAAAATAGAAGCTGGGGCGGCTCAAGTGTGATTATAATGATATGGGCCAGCTGATGGCGGCTCTATTCAAGTATGCCGATTCTGACAGTACGAAAAACCCCGCATCTGATGAAGACAAGACAGGGAAGGGAAAGAAGAACGACAATGACAACGGTCACCAGCACAACCCGGCGAATCAAGGAGGCAATAAATGTAAGGCCGACGGTAGTCAGGAGTTTGTAGCTAACACCAATGCGCAGGGCAACAATCAACAACGCAAGGGGAGGCCACCTCCTCGGTCTTGCGGGTCAGGTCCCACCCTTGAACAATTATTGAATGAACCTTGTCCCAGACACGACACCCGGGAGAAGCCGGCCACTCATCTATGGAAGGACTGTATGATCATGAAGGCTTTTAAGAATTCTAACATATTCGATGGTAACCACATACCTGGTGGAGGCTCAGGCGGTGGCGGCTTTCATGGCCCGGGCACCGGCTCAAGCGGTGGTGGTTTTCATGGCCAGGGCCATCAAGGTAGACAAGGCGGCTATAATCAGCAATCCGGCCAGGGTAGTCAGCAGGAGCAGCAACAGTTCGGGTATCAAAGTAACCCGAAGCAGCTGAACAGTGGGCAGTATCACGTGTTCACCACCAGTTTGTGCAAGAGGGACCAGAAACTTCATAAGAGGGCTGTAAATGCAGTTGAGCCGGCGGTTCCACATTATTTGAGATGGTCTGAGCAGCCTATTGTATGGAGCAGGGAAGATCATCCTCCCCGGGTCGATAATCCGGGTCATCTGGCTTTGGTGGTGGCGCCTCAGGTTGGTGGATATAAGTTCACTAAAGTGCTCATGGACGAAGGCAGTAGCATCAACATCCTCTATTATGAGACGTTCCGTCGCATGGGGTTGACTGATAAGAGTCTTAAAACATCCAACACTGTTTTTCATGGTGTGGTGCCTGGTAAGTCGGCATACCCGGTTGGTAAGATTGAGCTAGAAGTAGCCTTTGGGGATGAGTATGATTCTAGGGCTGAGAAGTTAACTTTTGAAGTGGTTAAGATCAAAAGCCCATATCACACTCTGTTTGGACGGCCGGCTTATGCTAAGTTCATGGCTTGGCCGTGTTATGTTTATCTACAGCTCAAAATGCCAGGTTATAAAGGAACCATCATGGTACATGGAAGCCGGAAGATAGCCCTGGAATGTGAAGAAGGTGATGCGGGTTAAGCCGAATCTGTTTGCGCAACGAAGGAATTGAAGTTTTATAAGGATAACGTTGACCCGGCAGATATGACATCTTTGAAGAAGCCAACTATGGAGCATGAGCCTGTGCTCAAATTTAAGTCAGCTGATGATACTAAGATGGTTGATTTTGTGCCCGGCGAGTCATCCAAATAGTTCATTATCAGTGCCAATTTGGATCCAAAATAGGAAAGTGCGCTCATCGAGTTCATCCGTGAGAACCGGGACATCTTTGCATGGAAACCTTCTGACATGCCGGGTGTACCGAGGGAACACGTGGAGTGCACTCTCAACATTGATCCAAAGTTTAAGCCGGTCAGGCAGTTTCTTCGGTGGTTTAATGAGGAAAGGCGTAAGGCTATTGGAGAAGAAGTAGCCCGGCTCTTGGCGACCGGGTTTACTGTTGAAGTTTTTCACCCGGAGTGGTTGGCTAACCCGGTGCTTGTACTCAAAAAGAACGGCACCTGGCGTATGTGTGTGGATTACACAGATTTAAACAAGGCTTGTCCGGCTGATCCTTTTGCTCTCCCTCGTATTGATCAAATCATTGATGCTACAGCGGGATGTGAGCGTTTGAGTTTTTTGGATGCTTATTCTAGTTATCATCAGATCAAGATGGTAGTTAAGGACCAGGAGAAGACAACTTTCATCACTCCGTTTGGAGCCTTCTGCTATGTGTCTATGCCTTTTGGGCTTAAGAGCGCCCAGGCGACTTATCAACGGTGTGTGCAGAACTGTCTTCATGATCAGATTGGGCGTAATGTTCATGCTTATGTGGATGATATAGTGGTTAACTCCAGAGCAAAGGAAACCTTGGTAACTGATTTGAAGGAAACCTTTGATAACCTCCCGGTCTACAAGATGATGCTTAACCTGGCCAAGTGTGTTTTTGGAGTCCCAGCTGGCAAGCTTTTGGGTCTTTTGGTGTCTAACAGAGGCATTGAGGCTAATCCAAAAAAGTTAAGGCGATTACATCTTTGGCTAAGCCGGTGTGTATCAATGATGTTCAGCAGCTGGCGGGTCACGTTGTAGCTTTGAGCCGGTTTATAAGCCGGTTGGGTGAGAAGGCTATGCCATTGTATCAAATGATGAAAAAGACGGATGACTTTGTCTGGAGTGACGCCGCCAACTCCGCTTTTGAAGGTTTGAAAAGACAGCTTGCTGGGCCACCGGTTCTTGCTGCCCCCGTTGAGAAGGAGCCGCTATTGTTATATGTGGCTGCTAACTCACGAGCCATCAGTGTGGCCATTGTTGTCGAGCACAAGGAGGCTGGCAAGGAACATCCAGTTCAACGGCCGGTTTACTATGTTAGTGAAGTGCTCATTGAATCCAAGCAAATATACACACATTGGCAAAAGCTTGTTTATGGGGTGTTCATGGCAAGCCGGAAACTTAAGCATTACTTCCAGGGTCATCCTATCACTATGGTTAGCTCTACTCCTTTAGGAGATATTATTCAGAATAGAGAAGCCATAGGACGAGTCGCCAAGTGGGCCATTGAGATTGGGTCTCATAATTTAAAGTATGTGCCACATACAGCCATTATGTCCCAAGCACTGGTGGACTTCATTAATGATTGGACGATGTCATAGATACCTGAAGAGAAGCCAGACAACACATATTGGACGATTCATTTCTATGGGTCCAGACAGTTGGAAGGCTTGGGGGCTGGAGTTGTTTTAACTTCTCCTTGAGGTGACATGTTTTGTTATGTGTTGCGATTGATGTTTCCTTGTACTAACAATGCAGAAGAATATGAGGCCTTGCTCCATGGCCTTCGAATGGCTAAAGGGATGAGTTTAAGACGGGTACGGTGCCTTGGCGACTCAGATTTGGTGGCTCAGCAGGTGTCAGGCAAGTGGGATTCCAAGGACCCTGTCATGGCGGCTTATCACCGGGAAGTTGATGCTGTTGCTGGACACTTCAAAGGTTATCAGGTGGAACACATTGACCGCAGGAAAAATGAAGCGGCTGAGGCTTTAAGTCTGTTGGGATCTCAACGTAAGCTGGTGCCACCTAACACTTTTCTAGATGTTCTGCACAACCCTTCTGTCAAATTGCCTACAGAGGAAGATTTGGCCATTCCAGACTCGGAGGCACAGTTGGTGGTGGCTCTTCATGTCATTCCGGATTGGACAGTACCGTATCTGGCTTACATGACCCGGGTGAGTTGCCAGAGGATGAGACCTTGGCTCGGCAGATAACCCGACGATCCAAATCAATGACAATTTCCAACGGTGAGTTGTATCATCGCAGCGTCACTTGAGGGTTTCAATGTTGTGTTTCTCCTGAAGAAGGTCAAGAAATTCTTCATGAGATCCATGAAGGGGATTGTGGCCATCACACCGACTCAAAATCTCTTGTGGCCATATCTTTTCGTCATGGTTTTTACTGGCTAACAGCTCACGCTGATGCAGAGGATCTGGTCAGCAGGTGTGATGGGTGTCAAAAATTTGCACGACGAGCGCACGTGCTGGCTCAGGAAGTGCGGATTATTCCAATCACTTGGCTGTTTGCAGTCTAGTGGCTTGACATGGTTGGACCTTTCAAAAGATCTAAGGATAAAAAGACACTTCTTTTGGTAGTAGTTGACAAATTTACATAATGGGTTGAGGCAGAGGCGGTTAGTAAGTGTGATGCAGCCATGGCGGTTCAGTTCATAAAAAAGGTGTCTTTCGTTTTGGCTTTCCACACAACATTATAACTGACAATGGTACCAATCTGTCAAAAGGCGAGATGGAAGAGTTTTGATAAAGTGAGCATATCCTGCTTGATGTTTCGTCCGTAGCTCACCCCCAATCCAATGGTCAAGCGGAGAGAGCAAATCAGGAAATCCTAAAAGGTCTCAAGCCCCGGCTTATGGTACCTTTACAGCGGACGTCGGGTTGTTGGGTAGAGGAGTTACCCTCAGTGCTGTGGAGCATCAATACAACTCCTAACAGGTCTACGGGTTATATGCCTTTCTTCATGGTTTATGGAGCAGAGGCAGTCCTGCCTAGTGATATTCATCATGACTCGCCCCGCATGGCGGCTTACGTTGAAGCCAATAATGAACAAGCCCGACAAGATGCACTTGACTTGTTAGTTGAAGAGCGAGATTTGGCAGCATCCCGGTCAGCCATTTATCAACAGGACCTGCGCCGTTATCACAGCCGTCAGGTTAGGTCCAGAACCTTTCAAGAAGGTGACCTAGTGCTCCAGCTCATCCAGGATTTGTCTGATGCACACAAGCTATCCCCGCCTTGGGAAGGACCCTTTGTGGTCAGCAAGAACTTAAAAAACGGGTCATATTACCTTATGACGTTCGAGAGCACAAAGACTCACGTAAGTCGGAGGAGGAGACCCGCCGGCCGTGGAATATTGCTCAGCTTCGGCCATACTATACTTGAGCCACCGGCTCTCATCATGTATATACTTTGACGTTGTATATATTATAATAAGTAATAAAGTAGGACCTCTGTCCTTTTCCTCCTCAATAATCATATATCTTTATTTTCATTATTTAAACAACCATTACGGGGGCTGATCATATCCGAATCTAGCTTAACCCTTTTGGTCTGGCTCATGATCGTATTCGAATCTAGACGTAAACCTCATGGTAACTTGGGGGCTTCCTGTTCAAACATAGGTCGTATTCGAACCAAAGAGAACATAGCTGTCATAACCCTCTTGATCGGCTCAAAGCCAAACTCACTATGGGGCTTCTGGATCGTATCTGAATCATAGCTTAACCCCTTTTGGGTCCGACTTGGATCGTATTCGAATTAGGGTCGTTAAAAACTTCTCAAGGTCATTTGGGGGCTTCCTGTTCAAACATAGGTCGTATTCGAACCAAAAAGAACATAGCTGTCGGTACCCTCTTGATCAACGCAACGCCAAAGCCACTGGGGGCTACATGATCGTATCTGAATCCTAGCTTAACCCCTTTGGTCCGGTTTACTGATCGTATTCGAATCAGAAGCCTCCAAATTTTTATTAATGCTTGATTTACAAAGATACTGTTTTGTTTTATTGTTTTTTTTGTTGTCTCGAATCTAACTATAAGGTTGGTTTCAACTAAAACCGGCTCGATTATTGGACAATGAGTTACCAAGGGATAACAATCATCAGGCATATGGAGGTATTGACTTCTACAAATATTGGGTCGTCAACCTTATTGTCTGGGTAATATAAGCCGGCAATTCCGAATCAAAGAACATAGGTATGACATTGTCATTCATAAACAGACTTACCTATGTCTTTCCGTTAATCAAAGGTTTTTTCAGCCTTTTCTATTTTAGGTTTGTCGGTCGTGGCAAGGAAGGACCCATGCACCAGTGTTGTGCCTATGTAGGGGCCCAAGGGAGGCGATGATCGAGCAGGTGATAGCAGTTGGCAGGTTAAGCATGAAGAGCAGATCGACTTGGATAAATGCAGGAAGATACATGCCACTGGGTCTGGCCCGAGCGGCATGGGGATGATGTAGCCCGAGGGGTGCCCCCAACAAGGTAAGCTAAAAGCATAGCGAAAGGGATACACTCCACAGGGACGGACCCATGTGGCCTTGGAATAATGCAGCCCGAGGGGCGCTCCCACCTTAAATGAACTTGGAAGATGTCACCTGGTTCTGTAGGCGAAGTAGAGTTGGTGCAGCTAAAGCCACGCGTCGAAGGAATGGCTCCTCATGAGCCACCGGGACCCTGAGCCTCGGGAGGATCTGGGGGCTCGGGAGGTTCCTTGAAGACCGTCCTCATCTCCTCCGTAACGGCGCGGAACCTGGCCTCCTAAGCCGTCAGGACTTGCCTCACGTTGTGCTGATAGGTCGACGCCACGCTCGGCAAGCCGAAGGGCATGCGAACGTAGCTGTGTGGTGGACCCTCGCAGCGGCCCGCACGCGATGGCCAGAAGCGTTCCTGAGATGCGGCCCTGTTGAGCCCTGGGATGTCGATGCAGGCGCGCAGCCCGGCATCCTCGCCTGGATGGGGGGTTGCGCCTTCTGAGCGGCCCTTGCTTCTTGTAGTTCTTCGGTGGTCTTGGTGATGAACTCCTAAGCGGTGGGCACTCCTTGCCTTGTGCTCTCCTGAGGAAAGTGTGCCGTGAGGCAAGCCTCCAAGTGGTGCCCAAGCGCCTCCCTCGTGAGGTTGGCAAGGTCTGAGGCTCTCCAGGAGAGAGCCCCGAGCCCTGCCGGAGGAGGGCATTGGGCGCGCTTTCCTATGCGGTGGAGGGAGGCGCCCCTGGAGCGGGCGCTGATCCTGACGAGGCTACTGACGCGACGCCATCTTCTTGGGGTCCTGCGCGGCGCGGCAGCTTCTTCTTGGGGATGGTCTTCGGAGGGCCTTCACTTCTGCTGTGAGGGTTGTCGATTACTGCAGCTTAGAAGGCACGCTCAAGGGAGAACACCGCATCCCTTTCTTCATATGGGACCGTGATGATTCCCCCGCTCCCTGGCATCTTGAGGACATTGTAGCCATGGTGAGTGACTGCCATGAAGTTGGCCAGGGCTGGATACCCGAGGATGGCATTGTATGGCAGGCAGATGTGCGCGATGTCGAAGTCGATGAGATCAGTGCGGTAGTTCTTGCGCTCCCCGAAGGTGACAGGCATGCGGACCTGCCCTATCGGTGTGGTGGAGCCGTCAGTCACTCCTGAGAAAGGCTTGGTTGGCTGGAGCTGCTCATATAGGGCACTTGGAGGTTGTGGAACGTGTCGACGGACAGGACGCTGAGCCCTGCGCCGCCGTCGATGAGAGTCTTGGTGACTTGCACATTGCTGATGACTGGGGAGCATAGCATAGGCAGGGTGCCAGCGGTGGCTGCGCACTTGAGCTAGTCTGCCGAGCTGAAGGTGATGGTGCATTGGGGCCACCTGAGCGGGCGCGTGGCCTCGAGCTTGGGGAGCGTCACGTTCACCTCGCGAGCGAACTGTTTGAAGATGCACTGAGAGGCTGGGGCCTGAGCACCGCCTAAGATGCAAGCGATCGCATGCGGTTCCTGGAAGCCCCCAGCCCCCTCGTCCTGGTGGTGGTCGTCATTCCTTCTTGGAGGCGGCAACGGGGGAAGACCAGCGTTGCCGGTTCCGGCTACCCTTAAGGTTCGAACACTGGGGTGCGCGTGAAGTCTTTCCCTTCTACCAATCTATGCTCTAGCTCGCTAGGATCTTGCGGACGATCTCGATGAACTCGCAACACAGGAATACACAGGGTTTATACTGGTTCAGGCCACCATTGTGGTGTAATACCCTACTCTAGTGTGGAGGTGGTGGATTGCCTCTTGGGCTGATGATGAACAGTACAAGGGAAGAACTGCCTCTTGAGGTTGAGGTGTTCTTGTGCGTATGAACTTGTAGTGCGGGGATTCGATCTCATCCTCCCTCCCTCTCTCTCCTCTCTCTCCTCTCTCTATGGTGGCTAGTCCTATTTATAGAGGCCCTGGTCCTCTTCCCAAATATCGAGCGGGAAGGGAGCCAGCAATGGCGGGCAAATTTGAAGGGGGGCAGCTAGTACAAACTATCCTGATAAAAGGTAGTCTGCGCCTGCACAAAGCTTCTGGTGGTGACATCGTCTTGGGCTCCACAATGACCACCTTCTTGCAGTCCTCATGGTCTTGGTCTTGCTACACCGAAATGGCAACCTTTGCATGAGGCCTCGGTACTCCATGGCTGCGCTTGCCTCCCTTGCACCAAAGAGGAAACAAGGACACTGCGCACGCTGGCGCCCGCCTCGTGTCGATCGTCATGGCTTACGTCACGAGAGCCTCGTGAGGTTCGCCTTGCCGTGATATCTCAGCTCCTCGCGAGGGTCTTGGGTGCCTTGTTGGTGAAGGTGGGTTGTACGGCCTGTTGGCTTAGCCACGCCATGGGCCGCAGGCAGGCAAGTCTGGGGACCCTCGTTCCCAGAACGCCGACAGTAGCCCCTGGGCCCAAGGTGCGTGCGGGCTTGGCTTCGCCGCGAAGCCAAGGGTCAAGTTCGGAGCACCGTGGGCCCCCAAAGATTGCGTCCTTGGTAGATGTGTGGCGGTTGATTGGACGTGGGCGCCTCTGCTTCCCCACGCTGCTTGGCGACTGCACGACTTGTCAAGTCCCTGCGACATGCAAGGGAAACTATCATTACCTGCGATCGTGGGAGGTGCCGGTTGGCCTTCTTCCACTATAAATGGAGAGGGGGGCGGAGCCCTCGTCGCCCATCTCTTCCCCGCTTTCTTGCTTCTTCTTCCTTCTTGCTCTACTGCTTGCTCTAATGGCGCCTATGAGAAGGTTCTCCACTGAAGAGAAAGGGAAAGCCCCCCGGGAAGTCCCAGAGCTACTCCCACCGAAGAAGAGGTCGATCCATCGCCGTGATGAATCGGCGATGCAAGTGGTGATGAGGCCTAGGTGCGAGCGGCCTCCACCGGGGTACCCGCTACCCCTGTACGCCCAAGCCGAGGGCTCAGGAGGATGACGTGATGAGCAGCGCCGCCCATGCTGCATCCGGGGACACCGCGCCAGGGCGACGCGTGGCGTCCATACCGCGGACTCCTCGTGTGAGTTGGTGTTGTGGGCGCCGATGCCTCCGAGCTCCTGGATCCGCTTCCCGCGGTTCTTCTCCGACATGATGCCCCTGAGGGGGCCTTTCGAGCTCTGGCTGCAGCACACCGACTGCAGCGCTCCAGCGACCGGAGTGAAGATCAAAGCGGTCCCCGTCGGCAAGATCTTCATGACCCGTGGCTGGGGGGAGATCGCTCGAGTCTGTCGTGCGAGGAGCGCCCTCGCGATCCACTTCGAGTACGACGGTGCCTCCACGCTCTTCTTCAAGGTCTTCGACGCCGAGGGTCGTTGCCTAGAGTGCTGCTCCGGAGAAGAGCGCGAGGCTGATGCACGCTCCGCTCGCGACCACTCCAGCAGCAGTAACCCTTGGGAGTCCAGCAGCTCTCCTGAGCTCTACGAGACTCCGGAGACGAGCGACGATAGCTACGTCCCCCCAAGCTCTCGCTGTGCTCGGGGCAGGGCTATGGCGTCGGGCCACCGCCGCCGCTGATCTGGATGGGGTTGGCTCCGGCCTCCCGTGGCCTACTGTTGATGATGGTGTCTGCCACGGAAGGATGTAGATAGGACCCCCCTTAGCATCAGCTTTTGTTTCCTGCGAAGAATCATGAATTACCCCATGGGGGCATGTAAGGGTATGCAATGCCTTTGTACTTATCTTCCTCGTTATGAAGATTTGATGAACGCGTGTCCCGTTAAGGCTCGGTCCCCCCTTTCTTTCCTCGCGATAGCTTGTTGCTCTAGCTGACGGGTCCCGGTCCCAAGGCGGCTACAGCTATTGCTGGTATGCCAGGTTGCGATGACGTGGTCAAGGCCAGGAGGTGCACGGCCCGAGGTCCAGTAAGAGCCCCTGAGGCGCGATTCTTAGGAGGTCCCCCTTAGCGCCCAAGCGACCATGGTAAGGAAAGAAAGGAAGATGACTTGGCCGCAACGGGGTTGCGGCATGGTGTGAGCGACCACTAAGCCCAAATATTTAGCCGATCCGAGGGCGGGACTTATCTTGCTCACATCGTGGTGATTCCCTATGTTGCGCTAGGGCTACGCGCCAACTTACGCGACATAGCCATGCCGGTCCGTACGAGTTTTCCTTCTCCCGAGCTCTTCTTAGTGCTCTACGTCCTTAGGTCCCGGCCCTCGAGCGAGCTCAGCCGCCAATGGTATGCCAGGTCGTGATGCCATGGTCAAGGCCAGGGGTGAGGGCTGGAGAGCCAGTAAGAGCTCCTGAGTCGCGATGCTCAGGAGCCCCCCTTTTAAAACGCAAGCGAATCGCACGAGAGAAAAGGAGACTCATGGTGCCGCCTGCTATCCTTCCCGCGAGGTCCCTGTGGAGAGGCACAAGAAGAATCATGGTTTGCCGTTACTGCCGCCTGCCTGCTGCTGGTTGGTTTGGATGAAGTGAAGGCACTGAGGGCCTGGTGAGGTGACGTGCACAGCGCGTACCGCGAGCCAGAGCTCGACCACTCAGATTTGTCGGTCGTGGCAGGGACGGACCCATGCACCAGCGTCGTGCCTGTGTAGGGGCCCCGAGGGAGGCGATGATCGAGCATGTGATAGCAGTTGGCAGGTTAACCATGAAGATCAGATTGACTTGGATAAATGCAGGAAGATACATGCCACTGGGTCTGGCCCGAGCGGCGTGGGGATGATGCAGCCCGAGGGGCGCCCCCAACAAGGTAAGCTAAAGGCAGAGCGAAAGGGATACATGCCACAGGGACGGACCCATGTGGCCTGGGAATAATGCAGCCCGAGGGGCGCTCCCAGGTTAAATGAACTTGGAAGATGTCACCTGGTTCTATAGGTGAATTAGAGTTGGTGCAGTTGAAGCCACGCGTCGAAGGAATGGCTCCTCATGAGCCACCGGGACCCTGAGCCTCAGGCAGCTCTGGGGGCTCGGGAGGTTCCCTAAAGACCGTCCTCATCTCCTCCGGAAGGCACGGAACCTGGCCTCCTGAGCCGTCAGGACTTGCCTCACGTTGTGCTGATAGGATGACGCCACTCTCGGCAAGCCGAAGGGCATGCGAACGTAGCTGTGTGGTGGACCCTCACAACGGCCCGCACGCGATGGCCAGAAGCGTTCCTGAGATGCGGCCCTATTGAGCCTTGGGATGTCTATGCAGGCACGCAGCCCGGCATCCTCGCCTGGATGGGGGGCTGCGCCTTGTGAGCGGCCGTGGCCGCGCATGGCCCTTGCTTCTTATAGTTCTTTGGTGGTCTTGGTGATGAACTCCTGAGCGGTGGGCACTCCTTTCCTTGTGCTCTCCTGAGGAAAGTGTGCCATGAGGCAATCCTCCAAGTGGTGCCCAAGCGCCTCCCTCGTGAGGTTGGCAAGGTCTGAGGCTCTCCAGGAGAGAGCCCCCGAGCCCTGCCGGAGGAGGGCACCGGGCATGCTTTCCTATGCGGTGGAGGGAGGCACCCCTGGAGCGGGCACTGATCCTGACGAGGCTCCTGACGAGACGCCATTTTCTTGGGGTCCTGCGTGGCACGGCAGCTTCTTCTTGGGGATGGTCTCCGGAGGGCCTTCACTTTTGCTGTCAGGGTTGTCGATTGCTGCAGCTTGGAAGGCACGCTCAAGGGAGCACACCGCATCCCTTTCTTCACATGGGACCGTGATGATTCCCCCGCTTCCTGGCATCTTGAGGACGTTGTAGCCATGGGGAGTGACTGCCATGAAGTTGGCCAGGGCTGGATACCCGAGGATGGCATTGTACGGCAGGCGGATGTGCGCGACGTCGAAGTCGATGAGCTCGGTGTGGTAGTTCTTGCGCTCCTCGAAGGTGACAGGCAGGCGGGCCTGCCCTATCGGTGTGGTGGAGCCGTCAGTCACTCCTGAGAAAGGCTTGGTTGGCTGGAGCTGCTCATAGGGCACTTGGAGGTTGTCGAACGTGTCGACGGACAGGACGCTGAGCCCCGCGCCGCCGTCGATGAGAGTCTTAGTGACTTGCACATTGCTGATGACTGGGGAGCATAGCATAGGCAGGGTGCCAGTGGTGGCTGCGCACTTGAGCTGGTCTGCCGATTTGAAGGTGATGGCGCATTGGGACCACCTGAGTGGGCGCGTGGCCTCGAGCTTGGGGAGCGTTGCGTTCACCTCACGAGCGAACTGTTTGAAGATGCGTTGAGAGGCTGGAGCCTGAGCACCGCCTAAGATGCAAGCGATCGCACGCGGCTCCTGGAAGCCCCCAACACCCTCGTCCCGGTGGTGGTTGTCGTTCCCTCTTAGAGGCGGCAACGGGGGAAGATCGGCGTTGCCCTGGGGGCGATCCTCACGAGGTGGGTCCCTCCAGGCGCCCTCGCGAGGTTGGTCCTGCCGGTGGTCCTCACGAGGCCGGTCACGCCACTCCTGGCGCGGGCCATGGTCGTCCCAGCGTCCGCCTCCGCGTCCTCCTCCGCGGCCGTAGCCCCAGTCATTGCGCTCGGGGCATCGATCGAAGCGTCCTTCCCGAATGGCTTTGAGCTCTTGACAGTCGCTGGTGTTGTGGGTGTTCAGGTTGTGGTGACTTGGGCTGATCTCTGCCTCGCTTGGTGTCAGGCTCCGCTGTGAGCACTACTGCCTCTTTGCGCTTCACGTCCTTGGCCTTGGCCTTCTTCTCCTCCACTCCTGCAGCTGGCAGCTCAAGGAGATAGAGGCGCCCTTCCTTAGCTCTTGCGCACTTGGTCGCCAGGTTGAATAGCTCCTGAGATGTGCAAAGCTCCTCATGGATAGCCAGCTCTTCCTTCATCTTGACGTCACGGACGTCGTCTGAGAACGCGGAGATGATGTCTTCGTCCGTGACCTTGGGGATCTTGAGGCGGGTGTTGTTGAAGCGATGGATGTACTTCTGGAGGGTCTCTCCTGGCTATTGCTTGATGCGGCGTAGATCGCCCGCGGCCGGTGGGCGGTCGTGAGTGCCCTGGAAGTTGGCGACAAAGCAGTTGCACATTTTGTCCCAGGAGGAGATCGAGCCGTGCTGCAGGTTCAAGAGCCAGGAGCGGGGCCCATCCTTGAGAGCCATGGGAAACCAGTTGGCCATGACTTTTTCGTCGTTGTTAGCCGCTTCGATGCTCAACTCATAGAGCTGCATGAACTCTGCAGGGTCGGAGGTGCCGTCGTATCAAGGAGGTAGATCTGGCTTGAACTTGCCTGGCCAGGCGACGCTACACAGCTCAGGGGTGAAGGCACGGCAGCCAGCCATGGTCGCCGGGGCCCGCTTCTGAGGCGGAGCTTGGTCTTGGCGAGGTCCGCGATGCGCCACTGCAGGCGGCATGCGGTCTTGACGATGTGGCGCAGGGAGCGCCAGTGCAGCTTCTCGCGGCCGCAGGATTTCTTGGCAGCTCCTTTCTTCACGCGCGGGAGCCGGGCACGGTGGATCATGCCGTGGAGGCGCGCGCCTTGGTGCCAAGGCACCATATTGGGGACGAGGCAGTGGAGGCACTCCATGAGCCCCGTCGCCCGCGGCTGGTTGAGGAGGAGGCAGAGAGTGGGATGGCGTTGGAGAGCCCCCTACGGCACGGACGATCTCGGCGACGCGGTCCAGCCACTCCTCATAGAGGTCGTCGACGGGGTGGTAACGCAGCAGCTCGTTCGCCGCGATGAGCGTGGCCCGTGCTTCCATGAGAGCGTGGTGCGCGTGGGACAAAGAACCAGCAGGGGTGAGTGATGGAGTAGCGGTGCGGCCGTCCTGCCGCACTGAAGGATGCAACGAGGACGCCTATTGCTCGTTCCCCACCGGGCCGGTGGCAGCATTGGCGGCGGGGGACGGAGAACGACGAGGTGGCCCGCCGACGGGAACCGTTTGAGCAACGCGGGCGGCAAGGGTGGCCCGGCACTCAGCTCGAGCACGGCGAGCGTCCGACATGGAGACGACGAAGCGACGGACTGACGGAAAGGAAGCTATGGCGCACTGCTACCTGGCGCGCCAAATGTCGGATGTGAGGTTCCGGCTACCCTTAAGGTTCGAACACTTGGGTGCGCGTGAAGTCTTTCCATCTACCAATCTATGCTCTAGCTCGCTAGGATCTTGAGGACAAGCTCGACGAGCTCGCAACACAAGAAGACACAGGGTTTATACTGGTTCGGGCCACCATTGTGGTTTAATACCCTACTCGAGTGTGGTGGTGATTGCCTCTTGGGCTGATGATGAACAGTACAAGGGAAGAACTGCCTCATGAGGTTGAGATGTTCTTGTGCGTATGAACTTGTAGTGCGGGAATTCGATCTCATCCTCCATCCCTCTCTCTCCTCTCTCTCCTCTCTCTATGGTGGCTAGTCCTATTTATAGAGGCCCTGGTCCTCTTCCCAAATATCGAGCGGGAAGGGAGCCAACATTGGCGGGCAAATTTGAAGGGGGACAGCTAGTACAAGCTATCCTGACAAAAGGTAGTCTGCGCCTGCACAAAGCTTCTGGTGGTGACGCCGTCTTGGGCTCCACAATGACCTCCGTCTTGCAGTCCTCATGGTGTTGGTCTTGTTGCACCGAAATGGCAACCTTTGCCTGAGGCCTTGGTACTCCGCGGCTGCGCTTTCCTCCCTTGCACCAAAGAGGAAACAAGGACGCTGCACGCGCTGGCGCCCGCCTGGTGTCGATCGTCATGGCTTATGTCACGAGAGCCTCATGAGGTTCGCCTTGCCTTGATATCTCCGCTCCTCGCGAGCCTGACTGACCAGGCCACTCCCGAGGAGGTCTTGACGCCGTCCGCCTCGCGAGGCTTGGCCCCTCGCGAGGGTCTTGGGTGCCTTGTTGGTGAAGGTGGGCCGTACGGCCTGCTGGCTTAGCCATGCCATGGGCCGCAGGAAGGCAAGTCTGGGAACGCCCATTCCCAGAACGCCGACAACGTTTGGTCCTGTTTTTTCCACTATGATGATTTTATAAATATGTATCGAGTGTTTTTGACCTGTCCAAGCGATCCACCGCTAGGACAGTGTTTTATCTTTTGCATACAGGAACAGATTCAAACACTGCAGGTGCGATCGTAGATATAATGTGTATATTGATATCACGGATAAAAGGACATATGCAACATCCTATGCATGATGGTATAGGCAAAATATGCAGTTTTCAAACTAACCTATTACAAGGCATTGAGAGCCCAAAAGGTTAGACTATTTTTTCTCTCTTAATCAGGTCTTAAGCTAAAAGGCTAGATTATTCAGATGATTAGGGCTCCTCCCTTGTCGGCTCACCTCCCTCCACTGGTTGGAAGCTAGGATTGGACCAGTTAAAGTCGTTCAGCGCAATGAACTCAGATTCATCGTCAATTAAGCCGGTCGGGTCAATTTCCGGGGCAAAAGTGTGTTGGCGAACTGACGGGATAAGATCTGTCACTTTATAAGAGGGAGTCACCATCTTTTTATTCTCCATATCAAAACCCGGCTGGTATTTGTCAATGTTGGTCTCCTCGCCAAGAATGGTAGCCTGAGGGTGCACTCCCCTCACACAGGCAATAAAGTCATCTTGCTCAAACGGAGTCCCGTCTTCCTTCACGGTAGGGTACCCCTTAGCCACATCCTCCGGATCTAAATCTGGCACCTAGGCTTTGGAGCGACTCAGGGCAGTCAGGGCTCTGGCTCTGGCACAAGACCGTTTGACCTCTTGAAATCTGGCAGGTAAGATCGATAACTTCTTCAAAACATCACTCAAACGGTTGGGTCCTTAGTTGGCAGGGGAGATAGTAGCAAGTGCTCGTTGAGCACCAGCGTACAGTTGCTCCACCAAGGTATAAACCGCCTTTAGTTTTGTCACACTATTTTGACTCAGATTGTTACTCCGTGGACCTGTGAGTGTTTTAACAAAGATTCAGCAGGCGGCTTATATTCCTGGTCAGAATAGAGTGTAAGTAACTAATGCAAATGACTCACCAAAGATTGTGGAAACCATTTGAGACACATGGTTTTTTAAGCCGGTGAGCTCTGTGGTAACCTCCTTGAGAGCCATTTCTGCTGTTTCAGCACGTTGTATCAGCAAGGCCTTCTCATCAGCCCAGGATTTCTTCTTTGCATCCAAACTGGTCTTCAGTTTTTCAGCTTCGGAGAGGCTCAACTAAAGTTTGGAGTCAGCAGTCTTTATTTCTGCTTCTTGATCCGCCAGCCAGGTCTTCGCATCCGTCAATTGAGAGCCCAATTCAGTTAGGGCGGTCTACAAACATGCACAGGTGTGTCAAAATTTAAATAAAAGTTATAATGATTAAAGTCCCAAGTGCTTTGCAACGCAACACCACTTGGCACTTGGGGGCTAATGTCTGTCAAAGAAGTTTCCTTTTTTCCAGGCTTAAAGTCCCAAGTATTTTACAAGTAACAACACTTGGCACTTGGGGGCTAATGCATGATCTTATGAAAGTTATTTTCACATTGGGCCAGATTACACTATTTGTTTTGACTGATTCAAGACAATTACGAAGTTAAGTACCGGCTCATTTGTGATAAATTGAGCCGGCCCTTGGGGACTACAGGTGAAAGCTAAGCCGGATTTAAGCAAAGTCTAAAACAGAGCATCAACCTATATCACAAGTCTACAGATCATTCAGATTCATAATTCGGAGACTTGGTAGCTGGCAGAGCATATATAAGATGGTGAAAGTCGGCGAACATACCTCATATTTCAGTTCAAGTTGCTTGACCATCTCAATTTCCGAATCACGGCTACAATGCACGTGACTGGGGTAACCAGACAGCACGTCACTAACGTTCAGATGAGCGTAATGAGAAATGTCAAATCGCACCTTCTGCCGTTCTAAAGCTTCTTGCTTAGACGAGTGCCGGGCCAGTACAGTGGGGTTGCCCGGCTCAACAAACCGACTAGCAATAATTAAGACATCATGGTCAGAAGTTGCTGGCGGATTGGCAGAGCTAGATGGTTCAGTGATAGCCTGGTTAAGAGTGGTTTCATCAGCTAACGGCTTAGGAGGGTCCGATTGAACGAGGACAGTCGGGTCTTCTGGCGCTTCAGATTGATCAGGAGGAGTTGGTGCTGCCGGTTCAGGTGCAGGATCTTTCGGGTTTTCTGCCGGCTTAGTCACCTTATCTTTCGTGGACATTGCTTGACCTCTAAGAAAGATTTTATGAGACAGTTAGTATAATAATGCAATTTTTAAAGATGCAGAAGAAAGATGATTGTCCTTACCCAGGGGCAGTCTTGAAAGCCAGAAATTGAGTTTGCGATGAGTCGCCAGAAGAGCGGGAAACCTCTTGCAACGGTAAAATAAAGTTAGTGATGTGAGGAAATGGATCTATTAATAGAAGCAAAAGATAAAGATGTAAGAAACCTCATTATGGCGTTTTCGAGGAGTTTTTTGTGAGTAGGAAGGCAGTTCATCATGGTCATTAGTCCTGGCCTGACAGCGGCTCTCATGTTGCCGCTTTTTCAAAAGAAAATCAGGGTCCAAATAAGCCAAAGGGTGCGAAAACCTTACTTTTCGGGTTACCAATCGAACTTTCTATCTAGGCAAAGGGGCTGAGTCAGAGGAAATAGTTACCTCTTCTTCCACGGCCTGGCTGGCCCCCGTGTCGTCCTGGCGATAATCAGTGTCAATAAGATGGTTAAAAAACTGGCCAAGGGAGTCAAGGGCTACTTCCGACTCAGAAACATCATCCAGCTGGAATATGTCAGATGTGGTCTTCTTCTTCTTGGGCTTCCGGGTCGTTTTTCTGGCAGCTATGGCAGCGACTCTAGCCTTCTTGGCAGCTTCATGATCATATTTTGCTTTCCAGAAAATAGATTCGGCCTGTAAGGAGATAAACAGGTTAAAAAGCCATGCAAGTATTTAACTACTAAGGAAAACAAAAAGGAGGTCAAGGGGGTTTACCTTTCGTGCCGGGTTAAGTTTGTAGAAGGGGTTTAATCCAACCTTATTGCAGTCCTCGTATTTTCCATTTACGAGGATGGTTGACATCGCAACAATGTCTTCTTTAGTTAGTTGTACAGAGCTATGACACAGAGAATCATCTGGGCCTCCACCATATTCATACATCAATTTGGATCGGCGGCTTAGAACGATGACCCGCCACGCGATCCAGCAGCGGATCAGGTCAACTCTAGTTAAGCCATTTCCCAATAAAGCTTGAATCCTTTTGATAGACAGGATAAGGTTCTTGCATTCAACAGGAGTAAGCTTGTCAGGGAGCACAAACTTGGAATCAAGACGATCTGTGCGATAACCCGGCAGTGGTTTTTCATCAGCTGGTGATATATCTTGGCAGTAGAACCAGGTTTGGTTCCAATCTTTGGGATGGCTTGGTAAGACCACTAAATGAAAGACGGCACCTTGTCGGCGTTGAATCGATATTCCGTCAAGTTCCAAGCTAGGGTCGTTGGTACACTCATTCTGGCGGTTTAAATAAAAGTATTCTCTGAAGAGCTCCATAGTCGGTTCTTCTTGAAGATATACCTCACAAAGAACTTGAAAATTGCAGATATTGGATATGGAGTTGGGTCCAAGATCTTGTGGGTGAAGTTTGAAAAAATGTAGAACGTCTCTGAAGAACTATAAGCCGGGTGGTGAAAAACCCTGATTCATGTGGTCAGTAAAGACGATGACTTCATCGTCTTTGGGATTAGGCCATTCTTCGTCCGGGTCAAGAGCACGATAAGACATAATGTTTTCCTCTGGCAAAAATCCAATGGTGACAAATTCTTTCAAGTTATCTTCAGTAACTATGGAAGGGACCCAGTTGCAGACTGTTGGCGCTTTTGACGGCATGATGAAAAAAAGGGCAAGCTGAAAAGAACATAATTTGTCGGTTCAGTTTATTGGTGGAGTTATAGGTTCATGATTATAGTACAGATGAGTAATGGCGGCTTAAGTAAGGGCTAATTATATATAAAGGAAAAATGAGCCGCAGTCATAAGCCACCATGATTAACAATATTCAAAGGTTGCTTTAGTCAGAATTGGCTAAGTATTGAGATAAACAGGTTTCACAAATGGTTGCTATTATTTTGGATCAAGATGGCTCAAAAAAGTAAATAAATCTAGACCTAAAAACCAGCACAAAGGAGTTCATCAGTTCTCAGGAGACCTTTATACAAGAAGAAAGGGATCTGTTAGCCTCTGAAATGGAGGTAAAACAACTACCGCATAGATTCTATTTTTCTTTTAGATCAAAGGAGGGTGCAGTGGAGAAGCTGCAGGGAATCTACGACGAACAGCAAAGAACACAAGGAAGAAACCTTCATGAACCCTAATGCAGATCTATGGGGGTGAGAAAACAAGAGCTTATGGGTGCAGAGCTGCTGCGGAGGATCACTGCCGTTCTCTGGACAGACTCATGGTGATGCAGCGGTCGGAGTTGAGGACGATGGTGTGCTGCGGCGGCGGCGGAGCTTGAGCGGCAGAGAAGTCGCGAGATGAGGAAGAAGAAAGAAGAAGGACCGACTATGCCTATTTATAAGGGGATAAGTGAACGGGTAGGCACGAAAATCGAGGAAGGCCGAAGTAATGATTATCCAACTAAATGGACGCCTCAATTTTCGGAAAAACATTTAAGATAAGGATCCGTTGAAGATGATGTCACTGCGGTTTTCCATATTATCTGAAAATGACATCATGGCGGGTTACAGAGCTTTTGCAAAACAAAAGAAGAATGGATTTCGTCTAAGTGTTGGAGATTGACAAGAACAAAGTTCAAATCAACCTGGGGCCTAATGTTGGGAATATGACTACCAAGTATGACCCGCCCAGGAGGGGCCGGGTCAATCTTCATGGCGGGTTATTAAAAGAAGCCCATCAAATATACAAGGCAATGGGTTATTATAAGATTTGTAGTAGGCCCAAGCCCAGAGGCGGCTTAAGGCCCGTAATTGTAAGCCGCCATGTATAATTAAGGCTTGTAAAGAAAGGCATGTAAAAGAAATCACCGAGCCGGACACGTTGTATGAGCCGGCCGGGACTCTGTAGGCCGCCAGGTGTCTACCCGTGTATATAAGGGGATGACCCGGCGGCGGCTTAGGGCAAGGAAACAACATATCGAGAGCCAAGCTTGCGTATTTTCGCTCCTTGGTCATCGAAACCTAGCAATACCACAACAACTGGACTAGGCTTTACCTTCACCGCAAGGGGCCGAACCAGTATAAACCTCTCGTGTCCTTTGTCCCGATTAACCCCTTTAAGCTTCCTAGTTGCGATGGCTCCACAACTAAATCCTTTTACTAGGACATCTGCTGTGACAATTCCACGACAATTTATGTATTGTGTGAAGTGGCAATTGTAAACCAACTCTTTATCCCTTTCTTATGAAATAATTCCTTATTTAACACTATCTTAAAATTGGGTTCCCTATTTAACATTGGTAAAATATTTCTTCCCTATATAGCATCCGCTCTAAATTTTATTCCCAATATAACATTTCCGTCAATTTTTTGAGCTAACAGTGTTAAATGGCCTTTGAAATGACAATATTACCCTTGGTACTAGTATATCACCAAAATCTTCACTTGTTTTTCCCCGTGCCGGGTGCCCCCAGTTCTATTTGGTTTTAGAACGCTAAAACAAATCACCGGAGGGCTGCACCTACACCTGCACACGTACATGCAAAAGCAGCTTGGGAATAGTGCACGCACGTCTAGTCGCACGTGACACACGTACAGGTGAAAGGCTAGCTCTATGGATGGATCAACTCGGCTCTCTCGGTGGAACGAACGCAAACACAAGAAGTCGATGGATTGCCACATGCACGTCTCATGCATGTTATTCGCTTTGACATGATTTCACAACATGAGTTACATATAGATATATTTAAAGAAGCTAAATAGCCCCTATAGGCTATATAGCTAACCTATTCGGTGACTAACTCATCGTTGACATGCCTCCCAGGTCCAGTTGTTACCGATCACACGAGGCGAATTATTTTTAGCATAACCTTTTGGTCACACCAACGTGTTATTCCACCTTTAAATATAGCACATAAATAAAGGGGAAGATAGACTAGATGTTTGAGGGCAAAATTGTCATTTCATATGCCATTTAACACCGCTAGCTCAAAGACTAGACTATAGTGTTATATTGGGAACAAAATTTAGAGTTGATGTTAGATAGGGAAGAAATATTTTTTCGGTGTTAAATAGGGCATCCAATTTTAAGACAGTGTCAAATAAGGAATTCTCTCATCTTATTCAGTACAGGAGATGTGTAAAGATTACCCCTCTTGCAACAGACCTACCATGCGGCTATGCCTCTAAGTCGTGCCCCGACACGTGGGAGATATAGCCGCATTGTGGGTGTTACAAAGCTAGAGAAATCTTTGACTTTTATGGTATGAATCGTGAAAAACCTGTGATAGATGAAATTCTTTACAATAGTGACTATGCTTTAAGACAATTGCTTGGGGACAATAAAATCTTTGATGAGAATCTTAAAAAGGAAGTCCCAGTTCTAGATATAATCCAGCAAGTTTTCAATAATGTTATTCAACATTACTCTTGGATTGTTGCGGGAAACCAAAAAGGGTATGATGAAAACCAACTTAGGATTGCAAAGGCCTCTATGGATAACATTTTTTATGTTGTGTTTACAAAGCCTCATGATGAAAATACTCTAAGAAAGTCAAGAAGAAAGATAACAAAACTTAGATCCTTGCTTTATGCCTAGCTAAGGGCGTAAAACTATAGCGCTTGTTGGGAGGCAACCCAATGAATAAATTTATTTTTGATTTTTGCTTTTTGTTTTTGTGTGTTAGCACAATTATGGTACTGTTATGATTTTTTTTTATTTTAATTAGTGTTTGTGCCAAGTAAAGCCTTTAGGATCTTCTTGGGTGATAGTTGGTTGATCTTGCTGAAAAAAACAGAAACTTTTATGCTCACGAAATTAATTTTCAATTTTTATCAGAGAGCGATAAAATACCCATTCCTCTTGTAGTAGATCAATATACAAATTTATCACGCCTTCCTAATATTTTAGAATTTTTGGAGTTACAGAAGTATTCAAAATAGTCAGATTGCTACAGACTGTTCTGTTTTGACAGATTCTATTTTCTTTGTGTTGTGTGCTTATTTTGATGGCTCTATGGTTTTCCTTAACGAGTTTTTGCCATAGAAAAGTTGGAATACAGTAGATATAATACAAAAAACAAAATATGAATTGGTTTGATACAGTACTTATAGTAGCGATTTATTATTTTCTTATACTAACGGATCTCACGAAGGTTTTGTTGAGTTTTGTGTGATTGAAGTTTTCAAGTTTTGGGTTATCTTACGATGGATGAAGGAAGGATGTGAGAGCCTAAGCTTGGGGATGCCCCGGCCTCCCAAGCTACTATCCAAGAATGAGCAACCAACTAAGCTTGGGGATGCCCCCGAGTGGCATCCCCGCTTTCTTCCAACAACTATCGGTATTTTACTCGAGACTATATTTTTATTCGTCACACGATATGTGTTTTACTTGGAGCGTCTTGTATGATATGTGTCTTTCCTTGTTTCATTTTGTTTTTTAAGTCATCAATCCTTGCTGGACACACCTATTTGAGAGAACCAAAATTATATCTTGACTTGTTAGAATTTCTCTCTATGCTTCACTTAATTTTTTTATGAGCAATGGACTTGCTCTAGTGCTTCACTTATATCTTTTTGAGCACGGTGTGCTTTGTTATTTTTGAAGAAATGCTCTCTTGCTTCACATAGATTTATTTGAGAGTTAGTAAAATTTTGAAGAAATTCTCTCTTGCTTTTGCTTCACTTAAATTATTTTGAGAGAAAGAAAATTTGTTATGCTCATGATCTTCACTTATATTTGTTTGAGCTTATGAAAAGCAACACATGAAAATTAGTCCCAAAGTGATAGATATCCAAGAAGGATAAACAAAAGAAAAATGTCATGAAGATCATTGGACAAAATAAACTTGATTCTTAGTAATAGTTTTGAGATATGATGATGTGATATGTGAGTCATCTTGATGAGTAATTATGCTTTAGTAAGAATAATTGTGTTAAGGTTTGTGATTCCCTATGCATGCACGAAAGTCAATAATCATGCAATGAAATTATATCCTACTTGTGGTGCATTATTCAGTGTTAATTATGCTTAATGCTTGCTTATGAGATTATTCGTTTCTTGGTTGGTCGCTTCCCAATCTTATGCTAGCCTTCATTTTGCACTAAGTATGATCAGTACTTGTGCATCCAAAATCCTTTAAACCAGTTTTGCCACATGAGTCCACTATATCTACCTATATGCGGTATTCTTTTGTCGTTCTAAGCAAATTTGCATGTGCCATCTCTAATTTTCAAAATAAACTTCTCTTTGGTGTGTTTGTTTCGCTCGCGGAGCGGTGAGGGGTAGCTAATATTTTCCATGCTAGATGTGTTATTCTCAAGATGAGTGTTTATTCACTTTTCATTGCACGAGAGTAAGGCGAAGGTATTAGGGATGCCCAGTCCCAAAATGCAAAAACAAATGAATTTACTTTATGTTGTCAAATAATAAATTCCTTGGAAAGTGTTGGTATGGAGGGCAACCGTGGATACGGCTAGCCATGGAAAGTGAAAGTTATGGTGGAAAAAGGAATAAACTTTATTTTCTGTTTGGGAACCGCCTATGATATATCTATGCATGGAAAGTATTGGGAACTCTAAGTCGTTTTCGTTGGTGGGATGGATACACCTCCCAAAATGTTTTTATCTCAAATTTTTTGCTTTGAGCTCTGGCACCTCTACAAATCCCTACTTCCCTCTGCGAATGGCCTATCTTTTACTTTATGCAATTTTTATTTTGATTCTCCATCTTCTCTTACAAAAGCACCAACTAGGAGGCAATATGATCGTGCTTAAGTATTGGGTGTAGTTAATATCCGAGTGTGTTTCATGAATGGATCAATATTTGAGCATGGTGTGCTAGGGATAACTTATTTTAGCATTGAAATTTTGAAAGACATGGTTGCTTGTTGATATGCTTGAGTATCTAAATTGTTATGTCAAAACTAGACTATTACTTTGAATCACATAAAAGTCCAAATGCCCATGCTAGAAAGAAAATATTATGATATGACAAGCTGAACAACACTCTACATCAAAAATTCTATTTTTTATAACTTACCTACTCAAGGACGAGTAGGAGTTAAGCTTGGGGATGCTAATGTGTCTCCAATGTATCTATAATTTTTTATTGTTCCATGCTGTTTTATTATCAATCTTGAATGTTTTATAATCATTTTATAGTCATTTTATATCATTTTTCGTACTAACCTATTGACATAGTGCCAACTGCCAGTTGCTGTTTTTTCCATGTTTTTTACATCGCAGAAAATCAATATCAAACGGAGTCCAAATGCCACAAAAATTTACGGAGATTTTTTATGGACCAGAAGGAAGATGTTGGGCCCTGGTTGCACTTGGGGGAGTCTCGAGGAGGGGACAACCCACCAGGGCGCGCCAGGAGGCCCAGGCGTGCCCTGGTGGGTTGTGCCCACCTCGGGTGCCCCCCAGACCGCCTCTTTGCTCTATAAATACCCCAAAAATCCCAGAACCCTAGGGGGGGTCGACAAAATATTCATCCAGCCGCCGCAGAGTCCAGAACCACCAGATCCAATCTATACACCATCTCAGATGGGGTTCACCACTTCCATTGGTGCCTCTCCGGTGATGCATGAGTAGTTATTTGTAGACCTTCGGGTCCGTAGTTAGTAGCTAGATGGCTTCATCTCTCTCTCTCTCTCTCTTTCTCTCTCTTGATTCTCAATACAATGGTCTCTTGGAGATCCATATGATGTAACTCTTTTGCGGTGTGTTTGTTGGGATTGATGAACTTGGAGTTTATGATCAGATCTATCTTTTTATATCCATGAAAGTGTTTGAGTTTCTTTGATCTATTTTATGCATGATCTCTTATAGCCTCATATTTCTTCTCCGATATTTGGGTTTTGTTTGGCCAACTTGACCTATTTATCTTGCAATGGGAAGAGGTGCCCGGTAGTGGGTTCGATCTTATGGTGCTTGATCCTAGTGACAGAAAGGGAACCGACACGTATGTATCATTGGTACTAAGGATAAAAAGACGGGATCTATATCTACCGCCATAGATAAACAGATCTCGTCTACATCATGGCATCGTTCTTATTGCATTACTCCGTTTTTCCATGAACTTAATACACTAGATGCATGCTAGATAGCGGTCGATGTGTGGAGTAATAGTAGTAGATGCAGACAGGAGTCGGTCTACTAATCTTGGACGTGATGCCTATGTAATGATCATTGCCCGAATATCGTCATAATTATTTGAGGTTCTATCAATTGCCGAACAGTAATTTGTTTACCCACCGTTTGCTATTTTTCTCGAGAGAAGCCACTAGTGAAACCTACAGCCACCGGGTCTTCTTTCTCATATATTTGCCTTTGCGATCTATTTTTATTTGCTTTTATTTTCAGATCTATTAATCTAAAAACCCAAAAATACCTTGCTGCAATTTATTTTATTTGGCGTTTGATCTATCAATATTTACAACTTTCTCCCGTACACGCACCGTTTGAGGCGCCGTTACCCGAAAGGGATTGACAACCCCTTTAACACATCGGGTTGCGAGTGGTTGTTATATGTGTGTAGGGGTTGTTTACGTTGTGTTGCTTGGTTTTCCTACTGGTTCGATAACCTTGGTTTCATATCTGAGGGAAATACCTACCGCCGTTGTGCTGCATCATCCCTTCCTCTTTGGGGAAATACCAACATAGCTTCAAGCGACATCGCCTGCTCCTGCTTTGTTTGATTCTATTGCCAGGGGCGGATACAGGATTATGCCTGCGGACATCATCGCCTACCGAAATGCTCAGGCTTTTGCACAGGCAGAGGAGGAGTCTTGGCAGTGGGATCAATGGATGGCCGCTCCTCAGTATCCCTATTACCATCCAGACTTCTGATCGACTACCAAGTTAGGCCAAAAGCCTATGCTTGGGGGAGTACGTGTTCTCACCGACGTTACATCCATGTCCACTTATTCATCTTGTTGGTGTTTGCACTTTTTCATTGTATCATCCATGTTTAAATTTTATTTTTCTTGCTTTCTTCTTGTGCATTTGAAAAACTTTAGAAAAACCAAAAAAAATTAGTTGTAGATAGTTTACTTTCCATGCATGCTTAGTAGTAATATTAAAAAAAGGATTTCCTTGTTCTTCTTTTCCTTGTTGGGGCTTTCCCGTGTAAATAATTTTTCTCTTTTTTTTGTTTTCCCTTTTATTTGCTTGTTCAAGAAAACCAGAAACTCCAAAAATATTTCAGTGTGTTTCTCTGAATTTCTTTTCTTTTTATTCGAGTTGCACCAAGGAGAAGACCACGATGAAAATGTTGAGTGGCTCTCATATGAATAATTGTTGAACTAATAAAGAGCCCATTTTACCTTGCCTTCTCCTATTGAATAAAATGTTTGCAGATTCCAGTTTACTCCACGACATTCTTGCATTGTTATTATTTTCATATCGTTCGGTCGTGCAAGTGAAAGGAAATAATGACGATATTCCATGAACTAACCGTGGCAGAGAGAAATGGGTATGAACTTGACTTGTTTTGTTTGTGTAAATATGTTTAACCTAGTATCCATGATTCAGCCCATTATGATTAAACATGTTTGCAATGACAATTAGATATTATAGTTTCTGATGCCATGCATAAGTAGCTAGGAGTGGATAATGATTTATCTTGGATATCAACATTGTGTTAAAATGATTGTGATGTACTATGATGATATGGTATCCTCCTCCGAATGTTCGAGTGGCTTGACTTGGCACATGTTCATGCATGTAGTTGAAGCAAAACCAACATAGCCTCTATGATATTTATGTTCATGGTGTTCATGTCCTACTCATGCCAGTATCCAATGTTACTTATGCATAATGCATGATCATGATCGTTGTTGCTCTCTAGCTGGCTGCTTCTCAGTCTAATTGCTAGCCTTCGCTTGTACTAAGCGGGAATTTTGCATGTACATCAAAAACCTTGAATCCAAAGTTATTCCAGATGAGTCCACCATACCTACCTATATGCGGTATTACCCTGCCGTCCTAAGTAAATTTGCATGTACCACCTCTAAAAACTTCTAGAAAAATATCCTTTTTGTGTGCCTGGATCGTTCATGGAACGACAGGAGGTGGTCAGTATCTTCCATGCTAAGCGGGTTATTCTCAAGTCGAGTGCTTATTCAGTCGCCATCGCACGAGAAAAGCACGGTAATTGGGATGCCCAGTCCCAAACTACAAAATAAAAAAAGATTGAATCGCTCGAATGATCAAACAAAAACTCCCAATGGAGTCAAAACCTTTACTCCCTGTGTTCACTTCTATAAGACCTTGAATACATTTCAGACAATGTACAAAACAACCCATTTTGATTTGTCTGAAATGACTTACAAAAGCGAATGGAGGGAGTACTTTTTATCGCTTGGGAACCGCCACTAGCTTGTTTAGCATGGGAGATATTGATAACTGATAGTCATGAAGTAAATGAGAAGGGTGCATGTCTCAAAACATCATTATCTCTGTTTTAAAACTTGAGCTCTGGCACCTCTGCAAACCACTGCTTCCCTCTGCGAAGGGACTATCTATTTACTTTTATGTTGTGTCATCACCTTCTAAAACAAGCGCTAGAACCCGGGAACACAGCTGTCATGACTTATGCATTGTGTGTAGCTAATGTTGGGTGCATCATGACTGGATCTTTTCTACCATGAATTGCAATGTTTAGTCGCTGCTTGGACTTTGGAGGTGCTCTTCATTTATGTTTTGCGATCTCAGAAAGGGCTAGCGAGATACCACTATTGTCATATTATATCATGGTTGTTTTGACAACGTGTTGCCGTTTGAGATGTCTTATTATTGCTCGCTAGTTGATTATGTCATTGATATGAGTTAATATGATCTTTAAGAGTTATTGTCGTCATGGTTAGTTATAATGTTGGCTGAAAACCTGGGTGCTGTTTAAGCTTATTTATGCAAACAAGAGCAAAAGAGTTCGTAAAAGTTTTTCTTTTTCACTTTCAGTTTATCAACTGAATTGCATGAGGACAAGCAAAGGTTGAAGCTTGGGGGAGTTGATACCTCTCCAATGTATCTACTTTTCCTAACGCTTTTCCCCTTGTTTTTGACTCTAATTTGCATGATTTGAATGAAACTAACCCCGGACTGGCGTTGTTTTCAGCAGAACTACCATGGTGTTGTTTTTGTGCAGAAATAGAAGTTCTCGGAATGGAATGAAACTTTGCGAGGATTTTTTATATCAATAATAAGAATTTCTGGAGCCAAGACACACTAGAGGGGGGGCACCTGGGTGAGCACAACTCACCAGGGCGTGCCCCCCTCTCCTGGTGGCCCCACAGACCCTGAAACCGACGCTATAAAATCCTATTTTTCTAGAAAAAAATTAGGGAGAAAGAATTACCGCGATCCACCAGACGGAGCCGCCGTCACCTCCTGTTCTTCATCGGGAGGCCAGATCTAGAGTCCGTTTGGGGCTCCGGAGAGGGGGGGTCTTCATTTTTCATCATCACTAACCCTTCTCCATTGCTAATTCCATGATGCTCCCCACTGGGAGTGAGTAATTCCTTCGTAGGCTTGCTGCTCGGTGAGGAGTTGGATGAGATTCATCATGTAATCAAGTTAGTTTTGTTAGGGCTTGACCCCTAGTATCCTCTATGTTCTTAGATTGATGTTGCTATGACTTTGCCATGCTTAATGCTTGTCACTTTGGGCCCGGGTGCCATGATTTCAGATCTGAACCATTTATGTTATCACCATTATATCCATGTTCTAGATCCGATCTTGCGAGTTATAGTCACCTACTACGTGTTATGATCCGGCAACCCCGGAGTGACAATAGCCAGGACCACTCCCGGTGATGACCGTAGTTTGAGGAGTTCATGTATTCACCTTGTGTTAATGCTTTGTTCCGGTTCTGTATTAAAAGGAGGCCTTAATATCCCTTAGTTTCCAATATGGACCCCGCTGCCACGGGAGGGTAGGACAAAAGATGTCATGCAAGTTCTTTCCATAAGCACGTATGACTATTTACGGAATACATGCCTACAT
This sequence comes from Triticum dicoccoides, assembly GCF_002162155.2. Taxonomy (NCBI): domain Eukaryota; kingdom Viridiplantae; phylum Streptophyta; class Magnoliopsida; order Poales; family Poaceae; genus Triticum; species Triticum dicoccoides. The sequence goes on along the minus strand of NC_041390.1, from coordinate 438,390,777 downwards.
TATATCGACGAACTGGAGCTAGTGCCATATCGCCCTAGGTTATAACTGTCTCATGATGAATATCATCCAACAAGTCACCGATCCAATGCCTAAGAATTTATCTTATATTGTTCCTGCTAAGTTACTACTGTTATCATCACTATTACACTTGCTACAAAATTACTGCTATCACTGTTACCGTTATTGTTACTACTGCTACTATTGTCAAAACTATCATATTACCTTGCTACTGATCACTTTGTTGTAGATAATTAATCTCCAGGTGTGGTTGAATTGACAACTCAGCTGCTAATACCTTCAAATATTTTTTGGCTCCCCTTGTGTCGAATCTATAAATTTGGGTTGAATACTCTACCCTCGAAAACTGTTGCGATCCCCTATACTTGTGGGTTATCAAGTATTCAACCCAAATTTATTGATTCGACACAAGGGGAGTCAAAGAATATTTGCAAGTATTAGCAGCTGAGTTGTCAATTCAACCACACCTGGAGATTAATTATCTGCAGCAAAGTGATCAGTAGAAAAGTAGTATGATAGTTTTGATAGTAGTAGCAACAGCAATAGTAACATTAATAGTGATAGAAATGATTATGTAGCAAGTGTAACAGTAACAACAATAGTAGTAACTTAGCAAGAACAATATAAGAGAAATTTGTAGGCACTGGATCGATGAATTCATTGGATGATATTCATCATATAACAGTCATAACCTAGGGCGATACGACACTAGCTCCAGTTCATAAATATAATGTAGGCATGTATTCCGTAAATAGTCATACGTGCTTATGGAAAGAACTTGCATGACATCTTTTGTCCTACCCTCCTGTGGCAGCGGGGTCCATATTAGAAACTAAGGGATATTAAGGCCTCCTTTTAATAGAGAACCGGAACAAAGCATTAACACAAGGTGAATACATGAACTCCTCAAACTACGATCATCACCGGGAGTGGTCCTGGCAATTGTCACTCCGGGGTTGCCGGATCATAACATGTAGTAGGTGACTATAACTTGCAAGATCGGATCTAAAACATGGATATAATGGTGTTAACATAAACGGTTGAAAGTGCAACTATCCCTGGGTGGTATTGGTAATTACTAACAACATATAGCTCATTGAACTAATACTATTTCAAGATGATCATTTCATAAAGTTCAATCATTGGCATGGATTAGGAATGTGGACCCCTCAAAATGCTAAGGACACACATTGGCTCAAGCTCAAGACTCTACATTTTCATTTTAGTGATCCAAGATCACATTGAGTCCGTAGGAAAAGCCAATACTATTAAAAGGGGATGCGGTGTTGCTTAATGGCTTAATTGCTCAAAATGCTTAGTGATATGCTCCCAAAACCCTCAACCACTTTCTCATATCCACATATGTCCCAAACCAAAAGTCAAACTCGGCCCCACCGAAATGTTCTATCCGGCGCCACCGAGTTCACTTGACATAGCCACTGCCAGAAACCCTAGTCACTTATGTCTCACCGATAGGAATCTCGGTCACACCGAGATGGGATTGCAAACTCTCGGTTTCCCTTCGTAACGTTTCAGCCCAACCGAGATGAGCTATTGGTCCCACCGAGTTCGCAATGCAAACTCTTTGTTTCCCTTCCGTAATGTTTCGGTCTCACCGAAATGAGCGAATCGGTCCCACCGAGTTTGCTTGACCAACTCTCTGGTTAGCTTAATACCAAAGTCGGTCCTACCGAGTTTGTGATCGGTCTCACCGAGATTACGTTATGCCCTAACCCTAATGGAATCGGTCCCACCGAGTTGACATGTCGGTCCCACCGAAAAGCCTAATGTTCACATTTTGAACTGAATCGGTCTGACCGAGTTTTCTAATTCGGTCCCACCGAGTTTGGTAAATTGTGTGCAATGGTTAGATTTTGTGTGGAGGCTATATATACCCCTCCACCCTTCCTTCATTAGTAAGGAGAGCTATCAGAACATGCCTACACTTCCAGCATCCATTTTCTAAGAGAGAACCACCTACTCATGTGTTGAGACCAAGATATTCCATTCCAACCATATGAATCTTTATCTCTAGCCTTCCCCAAGTTGCTTTCCACTCAAATCATCTTTCCACCAAATCCAAATATGTGTGAGAGAGTTGAGTGTTGGGGAGACTATCATTTGAATCACAAGAGCAAGGAGTTCATCATCAACACACCATCTATTACCTTTTGGAGAGTGGTGTCTCCTAGATTGGTTAGGTGTCACTTGGGAGCCTCCATCAAGATTGTGGAGTTGAACCAAGGAGTTTGTACGCGCAAGGAGTTCGCCTACTTCATGAAGATCTACCCTAGTGAGGCAAGTCCTTTGTGGGCGATGGTCATGGTGGGATAGACAAGGTTGCTTCTTCGTGGACCCTTCGTGGGTGGAGCCCTCCATGGACTCGCGCAACTGTTACCCTTCATGGGTTGAAGTCTCCATCAACGTGGATCTATGATAGCACCACCTATCGGAACCACACCAAAATCTCCGTGTCTACATTGCATTTGCTGCTTCCAAACTCCTCCCTTTACCTTCATATGCAAATGTTTTACATTCCGCTGCTATACTCTTAGACTTGCATGTGTAGGTGGATTGCTTGACTTGTGCTAAGTTGCTAAAATCTGCCAAGACTTAAAATTGGGAAAAGGCTAGATTTTTATTTGGTCAAGTAGTCTAATCACCCCCCTCTATACATACTTTCGATCCTACAAGTGCTATCGGAGCTTTGGTCTCCATTTGCCTTGATTTCCGTAGCTTTGGTGATCATAGCCTTGGTTTCACAACCTAGGAGAGTATGGCGTCTAGTGAGGGAAATTACCACTGTAGAGGTCCTTACTTTGATGGTACTAATTTTTCTACTTGGAAGCATAAGATGAAAATGCATATTCTTGGACATAACCCCGCCATTTGTGCTATTGTGTGTATTGGCTTGCAAGGTGAATTCTTTGATGGGAGAGAACCGAATCATGAGGCTAGCGGGGAAGAGTTGAAGATGTTGCAATACAATGCTCAATCTTGCGATATCCTCTTCAACGGATTGTGCCCCGAAGAATTCAACAAAATCAGCCGTCTTGAGAATGCAAAGGAAATTTGGGATACTTTGATTGATATGCATGAGGGTGCCGACTCCGTCAAGGAATCCAAATTGGATGTGCTTCAAAGTCAACTTGACAAGTTCAAAATGAAGGATGGTGAAGGTGTCGCCGAAATGTACTCTAGGCTTGCTCTCATCACAAATGAGATTGCCGGCTTAGGAAGTGAAGAGATGACCGGTAGATTCATCATCAAGAAGATCCTAAGAGCCTTGGATGGAAAATATGATACCGTCTGCACATTGATCCAAATGATGCCCAACTACAAAGATCTCAAGCCAACAGAAGTCAATGGAAGAATTGTTGCTCATGAGATGTCACTCAAGGATAAGGAAGAGCTTGACAACAAGTCAAGTGGTGCTTACAAAGCCTCATGTGATGCTCCTACATCATCAAGTGAGAAACAAGCCTTCAATGAAGAATTGAGCCTAATGGTGAAGAACTTCAACAAGTTCTACAAGAGTAGAAGCAAGGAAAGAAGTTCCAATTCAAGGTCATACAATGACAAAAGATCTTCGAGTCGTGAACGAAATTGCTACAATTGTGGAAGACCCGGACACTGCTCTAATGAGTGTACGCCGCCCTACAAAAGAAGAGAAGATTCACCAAAAAGGAGAAGTAGAAGAGAAGAATCATCACCTAGAGAGAGAAGGAGTAGAGATGATCGTTATGAATGAAGAACATCACGGAGAAGCAAGGATTCGGAAAGGAAGGAAAAGTCATCAAGGAGCTACACAGAACGAAAACATCAAGCTCATGTTGGTGAATGGGTATCCGGCTCCGACTCCGACAATCACTCTGAGAGAAGTTATCACTCTGACTCCGAATATACTCAAGATGAAGGTGTTGCCGGTCTAGCACTTGTGTCAACCAACTCCTACGACATATTTGACTTGCCAAATGAAGGAATTGGAAGATTCTTCATGGCCAAAGGCCCAAAGGTATCACACCTCAAGTATGTTGATTTCAATAGTGATGAAGATGATTTGCTAGGTGATGATGATTTACTTGTTGACAACTCTAGTGACGAAAACTATGATGAAATTTCTATTAATCATGATAATCAAGATAAAACGAATGATGATGATAAGAAGTAGATTGAGTGTCTAACTAAAGAGCTAAAAACTCTTAAGTTAGCTCATGCAACTACCTTGGAAGATCATGGAGAACTTTTAAAGACTCATGAGAAGTTACGCTTTGAAAAGCTCAACCTTGAGCAAGAGCATGGGTTCTTAAAAGCAATCAATGATGATCTTCGTAAGAAAAGTTCTTCTTACATTGCCAAGTGTTTACTCTTGTCTACTTAAATGCCACAAGTTAAATCTAGCAACAAGAGTAAGAAAGATTCTTCATCTAGTAGTAACAATAATCATGTTAAATCCAATGTTGTTGCTTCTAGTAGTTCTCTTGATTCCACTAATGATTCTCTTAGCCAAGTCACACTTGAGCAAGAAAATAGCTTATTGAAGGGAATTATAGAGAAAGGTGTTTATAAGAGCCTTGCCGGAAGTAAGCAATTTAAGGAAATTGTACGCAAGCAAGGAAGGCATTGGAAGAATCAAGGGACACAAGCTCAAGATGATCTTCCACCACAAGACCACAAGCAAAAAGGCAAGGACAAGCTTCAAGAGGAGATTGATGCATTTGAAGAAGCTCCTAAGGCCTTGGTCAAGTGGGTTCCCAAGACTACATCAAGTTCTACTTCATCAAGTACGACTACAACTCCAAGGATTCCCATCAAGATGATGTGGATCCTGAAGAAGAAGAACTATAGAGTTCTTGAGGGTGACTCCTCCAACATACTTCACTCATATCATTTTGGCGAGGAAAAGTACAAACAACTTCCACATCTTACACTAGTTCAAGGAGTCACAAACCCTCTTGTTGGTAATACAAGGGACAAGGTAACCTATTGCCTTCATGGACATCATCTTGTGTGAACATCACTCTATGTCTATGGATATCCTTGTTTGTTCCTTATGGGACTAATCCGTGTAGGTATTGAAAGTGCAACTCACTCCAATGGATTGCTCCAAATGATCTACATCAACATTGAGCATCCACATCTTCAACACCTAAATGAAGTCATCATCGACAAAACCCAAGGTTAGTTCATCCCTCTTAGGGGGGATATCACATCTAGGGGGAGCTTTACTCTAATCAATTGAGCTAAAGCAACTCTAATGGTGTGAACACAACAATGCTTTATGTAAAAGTGGTAACCCCACTTGTACTTAAACGATGAGTATGACCTACGATCAAATGTTCTCATTTGACTCCGAAGTCAATATACTCATATATAGATGACCTAGTCATCGCCGATTGCTTGATAGATGCTAGAGTGTTTGTGCATGCTTTGCCACATATTTCATTTGCCATTTTATTGTGTGAGCATGTTGATTGCATATTTTACTCATTTGAGGACATTCACTTGTTGTTTTGATTGTTTGGCTTTTTCTCTTTTGCCAAGTGGATGGACAAGAATGCCTAAGAACATCCTCTAGCTATCTATGCTTTTCTCGTCTCAAACTCTATTCATGCTACATCACAAAGTTTGATCAAGTCAGATTCGAACCACTTTGTGTGAGGAGCACTCAGAGTCCCCGATTTGTCATAGACTTAAAACTTCCAAAACCTCTCTATGCATTTTTGTTTGACTGATCCATCCACTTCAGTCACACCGAGTTCACTGAGTTGATCTAGGTTTTCAATCTCGGTGCAACTGATTTGAACTTTTCAGTCACACCGAGTTATAGTAACCGCTTACGATTCTGCATCTCGGTGCCACCGAGTTGTTCCACTCGGTCACACCGATAGGGTTTGGATATATATATACCCACGGGTGAGATTTTGGAAATTTCTTCAAACCTCCTCATCCCGCGCGTGTCCTGCTCTACTACCTCGGGTCTCCGTATTGTCTCCTCGTCACTAGCGACCTCCCGCCGCTGGTTTCCATCACTGTCAACGGGATTCTGCCCTGCCGTTGTCGCCGTAGCGAACTCCCGCCAAACTAGGGTATGAGTTCGATCTTGTGTGCTAATTCCTTACTCCAATTCCTAGCACATTGCTTTGCCATGATCATTACCACGTATGAAATCAATCTATCCAGAGAAAACTTCCTTTAGGTTAGGTTCGATTTGAAAATTTAGGGTTAGATCTCCGCCGAACTCATCTCGGATCGACCGAGTTGTAGAAATCGGTTGCTTAGGCCATTGCACATGCACTTTTTGGTCTGATCGAAAATTGGAAATCGGTGCGACTGAATTCGACTCTCTGTTAAACCCTAGCAATCTCGGAGCCACCGAACTGTGACTCGGTCTAACCGAGTTCACTAGTTTAGACTCCAACCGTTGCTTCGGTATCACTGATTTTAACAAATCAGTAGCTCCGAAATGATTTATGTGGAGAACTAAAACTAAGTTTTTTACTCATTTGTTTTGAAAACTTTGCATTTTGTGATGCTCATCTATTCTACCTCATCTATATCTATTCATAGGGTTTGCTGTTAGTTTGCTTGCCAGGATGTCTAACCAAACTGATAGTCAAAACAAGTCATAAGAGCAAGTGCAAATGAGTGAGGGCACTAGTCCCTCAAGCAGCTATGATGAGGGCAACACGAGCACTCCTAGTAATTTGCCCAAGGCAGCCACCAGAACAAGGAAGAAGAAAAACTCAGATTCTGAGGATGAGGACTATGTGGCTACAAAGGAGGAAGTTAGCTCCAAAAAGAAAGTACTAAAGAAAGAATATGATACTGCTGCAACAACAAAGCCTGGACTACATAAGAAGACCCCTGCCAAGAGGGTGCCAAGGCCAGGGCCTCAACTGCTGAAACTCCTAAGCCAACTGAAGAGGCTGCTGGAGAGGGTAAGAAAAGGAAAGAGGGGGTCAAGAAGACCACTGCCAGAGTCATTGGTAGATCCTCTATAATGAGAGATCTAGGAGAAGATGAAGAGGAAGAGGATGATGCACCAGCACCCAAGTCCCAGAAGCTTATGGGGGATGCCATTAAGTTAGGGGCTGCCACTTTAAAGCCCAACTGTCCCCAAGGTTGTTGCTCAAGCTTAGAAGCCTTCTAAGCCTAAGAGAAGCACCAGGAATATCCCAGCTGAAGATAAGAACAAGGCCCCAGTTTCTGAAGTTGAAGAAGATGTAGAAGCCCAAGTGTTGAGGAAATTGAAACCAAAGATTCCAGAACACAATGACACTCATCCAGTGGCTGAAGATATGAACATCAGGAAGGATGCAGGACTGCGACTTTGGAGACAGTCTGATCCATATGTTGTGAGGAGGAAGACTGCAGTGGACTATAGGTTCCACACCAAGGAACAACATGATTTCTATGAGACCATTCTGCTGGACAAGAAGCCTATAGTTTGTGATATGAAATGGGTTGATTGGGAATTCATTGATGAGAATGAAGACTATTTTCCCGGTGTACATGAGAGCTTCAAATCATGTGGTGTTGACAAATTTGTGGGACAGAAGCTTACCAAATGGAATCATGAACTCATTATGCAGTTCTATTCTATGACTCATTTCTATCCAGATGGTCAAATTGTTTGGATGTCTGAGGGTACAAGGTACCACTCAATTGTTGATGAGTGGGCCAAGTTGTTCAATGCCCCAGAAGAGCATGAAGATGATTTGGATGTGTATGCCAAGAAAAAGAAAGACCACAACTCAAGGCAAACATGTACAAGGAGATCCCAAACAAAGCTTTAGAGACACACAAGCTTGGATCTGTGCATTATTTGTTGTCTGGTCTGCCTACAATCAACACAATCTCGAGGCATACTCTGTTACCCAAATCTAGAGATCACAAGATGATCAGAGGCCATTCAATCAACTTGCTGCAGATATTTGATGTTCCTCAAAAATTCAAGCTCATGAGTCTGATTGTTGAGACAATCAAGAGGACTGTTGCAGATCAGAAAAGATCTTGTGGGTATGCTCCACACATTCAGGTGCTCATTAACTCCAAGATGGGCACATGCACTTACTTGTTGGACAAGGAGCATTTACCTTTGCACCCAGAATTTGAGGATAACACAGTTGTGATGAATGAGGATGATCCTTCATCAGTGCAAGCACAAGAGAAGAGGGCAAAGGCAAAGGCAAAGGCAGAAAATGCTGCAAGGATGCCAAGTGTTGAGGAGGCATCTCAAGTGTTCTTAAAGAGCAAACAAGATCAGCTAGGTTATCTGATTCAGGCAACTTTGAGGATTGAGAAGGGCTTGGCCACCCTGACTCAGAATCAGGAGAGCTTGGAGAGGATCATTGAGACCAAGTTTTATGATCTTGATCTGAAAGTGACTGAGATACAGACTGTAGTCAAGCAGCTCCAGGAGGAAGCAGAGGAGAAGAAAGGGAAGGCAACTATGGATGCTTTTCAGCGAGTGCCAAGAGGTCAGAGGTCAGCTGCAGTGCCAGTGCCAGATACAAGAGCTACTTCATCTGCACCAGCAGCCACAGCTTCAGTGCCACCTCCAGCAACTACTCCACCAGCTCCAACAACACCTACTAATGCCTTCGTCCTTGGAGTTCTCTCTACACCACCTCCTGAAGACCAAGCCTGAGAGACGCATAGCATTTTGCATTTTCAAACTTTTTGGTAACTTGTTGCCAAAGGGGGAGAAATGTATAGATCATAGGCTTTGAGAGAGAGTGTTTTGCTTCTTTATCTCTCTTGCTATTTGGTTGAACTTTTGTGTGTGCTCGTTTGATACTTTTTATGTCTGTGTGTGAGATACTTATATGAACATGTGTTTGATCATATCATACTTTAATGTTTGCTTGGATGATATTATATTTTATATCCTGATATGATCATTCACTTTGCTTGGTGAAGAGTGCATGTTTTAATTCATATCATTTTGAGCTCTCCACCAAGATGTATGTGACATGTAAGAGTAACCCATGATCTTAATCGACTATGAATTTGCATTAAAAAGGAAATTTTAAATGATGCACAAACTTAGGGGGAGATCTTGCTTATCACATACTTCTCAAAGTGATGATGTATTTAAATCTTATTATCATTTGTAGAACCTTTGATCTATATGTTGTCATCAATTACCAAAAAGGGGGAGATTGAAAGTGCAACTATCCCTGGGTGGTTTTGGTATTTACTAACAACATATAGTTCATTGAACTAATACTATTTCAAGATGATCATTTCAGAAAGTTCAATGATTGGCATGGCATGGATTAGGAATGTGGACCCCTCAAAATGCTAAGGACACACATTGGCTCAAGCTCAAGACTCTACATTTTCATTTTAGTGATCCAAGATCACATTGAGTCCATAGGAAAAGCCAATACTATTAAAAGGGGATGAGGTGTTGCTTAATGGCTCACTTGCTCAAAATGCTTAGTGATATGCTTCAAAAACCCTCAACCCCTTTCTCATATCCACATATGTCCCAAACCAAAAGTCAAACTCGGCCCCACCAAAATGTTCTATCCGACGCCACCGAGTTCACTTGATATAGCCACTGCCAGAAACCCTTGTCACTTCGGTCTCATCGATAGGGATCTCGGTCTCACCGAGATGGGATTGCAAACTCTCTGTTTCCCTTCATAACGCTTCGGCCCAACCGAGATGAGCGATTGGTCCCACCGAGTTCGCAATGCAAACTCTCTGTTTCCCTTTTGTAATGTTTCGGTCTCACCGAAATGAGCGAATCGGTCCCATCGAGTTTGCCTGACCAACTCTCTAGTTAGCTTTTTTTTGTTTGGGCTTCTTTGGCCTCTTTTTTATTTGGGCTTCTTTGGCATCTTTTTCTTATTTTACTTTCCTCACATGGGACAATGCTCTAGTAATGATGATCATCACACTTTTATTTACTCATAACTCAATGTTACAACTCGATACTAGAACAAAAATATGACTCTATGTGAATGCTTCCGGTGGTGTACCGGGATATGTGATGAATCAAGAGCAACATGTATGAAAGAAATATGAAAGTGGCTTTGCCACAAATACGATGTCAACTACATGATCATGCAAAGCAATATGACAATGATGGAGCATGTCATAATAAACAGAACGGTGGAAAGTTGCATGGCAATATATCTCGGAATGGCTATGGAAATGCCATAATAGGTAGGTATGGTGGCTGTTTTGAGGAAGATATAAGGAGGCTTATGTGTGATAGAGTGTATCGTATCACGGGGTTTGGACGCACCGGCGAAGTTTGCACCAACTCTCAAGGTGAGAAAGGGCAATGCACGGTACCGTAGAGGCTAGCAAACTGCGGAAAGGTAAGAGTGCGTATGACCCATGGACTCACATTAGTCATAAAGAACTCATATACGTATTGCAAAAGTTTATTAGCCCCCGAAGCAAAGTACTACTACGCATGCCCCTAGAGGGATATATTGGTAGGAAAATACCATCGCTCGTCCCTGACCGCCACTCATAAGGAAAGCACTCAAAGAACACCCCACGCTTCAAATTTGTCACACAACATTTACCATATGTGCATGCTACAAGACTTGCCAACTTTAACACATGTATTTATCAATTTCACAGTTTCCCAACTAGCACGACTCTAACATTACCACCTTTATATCTCAAAACATCTATCAAGAAACATAGTATTCAATGCACTTTATATGAAAGTTTTTATTGTACCTATCATATTAGGACTAATTTTATAGCCAAAGCCAATTACCATGCTGTTCTAAAAGACTCTCAAAATAATATAAGCGAAGCATTAGATATCAATAATTTCTACAAAATAAAACCACCACCGTGCTCTAAAAGATATAAGTCAAGCACTAGAGCAAAATTATCTAGCTCAAAAGTTATAAGTGAAGCACATAGAGTATTCTAATAAATTCCGTTTCATGTGTGTGTCTCCCAAAATGTGTGTACAGCAAGGATGATTATGGTAAACTAAAAAGCAAAGAATCAAATCATACAAGACGCTCCAAGCAAAATACATATCATGTGGTGAATAAAAATATAGCCTCAAGTAAAGTTACCGATAGACGAAGACGAAAGAGGGGATGCCTTCCGGGGCATCCCCAAGCTTAGGCTTTTGGTTGTCCTTGGATTTTACCTTGGGGTGCCTTGGGCATCCCCAAGCTTAGGCTCTTGCCATTCCTTATTCCAAAATCCATCAAATCTTTACTCAAAAACTTGAAAACTTCACAACACAAAACTCAACAGAAAATCTTCTGAGCTCCGTTAATATAAGAAAACAAATCACCACTTTAAGGTACTGTAACGAACTCATTATTTTTTTATATTGGTGTTAAACCTACTGTATTCCAACTTCTCTATGGTTCATACCCCCTGATACTAGCCATAGATTCATCAAAATAAGCAAACAACACACGAAAAACAGAATCTGTCAAAAACAGAACAGTCTATAGTAACCTGTAGGTTTCGAATACTTCTGTAACTCCAAAAATTCTAACAAATTAGTAAGACCTAAATAATTTGTATATTAATCTACTGCAATTGGAATCAGTATTTTATCGCTCTCTGGTTAAAAACGAAAATTATTCTCGTGAGTGCATAATTTCTGTTTTTTTCAGCAAGATCAAATAACAAGCATCCAAGAAGATCCTAAAGGCTTTACTTGGCACAAACACTAATTAAAACATAAAAACCACAATCATAACAGAGGATAGATGATTTATTTATTACTAAACAGGAACAAAAAGCAAGGAACAAAAATAAAATTGGGTTGCCTCTCAACAAGCACTATCGTTTAACGCCCCTAGCTAGGCATAAAAACAAAAATAGATCTAGGTATTGCCATGGTAATGATAAGGTAAGTCATGAAAACTCATCTCATATTCCCTATGTTCAGCAGCAAGCTTTATTTGTGGCAAGAAAAAGTAATCAAAAGGGCTAAATTTAATGTGACAAAAGTCCCCAAGATCAAGCTCGGGAGGTATTGGTTCCTCCTTTGGCCCCTCATATTGCACAACCAATTCATCATTATAAGCATTCTTTTGACAAAAAGGCATGAGCCTTTGTTCAAGGGAAAAACCTAACCCATTGTTCTGGATAGCAAAATTATCATTAAGTTCAGAAATCCTATCAACAAGAACATCGGTAGGAACCTTTTTTCTAAGGTTTTCATTAAAATCAACATGATCTAAAGATCGTAAGCGCATTATGTCCTCTTGATAAAAAAGTATTGCTTCTATGGGAGGATGGCCGGCATCCACCCTGTAATGCGCAAAAATTTCATTGGCCTCTTTTATTATAAATCTGAACTCATGAGCTAAAAAGATGGTAGCTGCTAGCTTAAGAGAAGAATGCTCAATATTAGAAAATTCTAGAAAAATCCTCTGTATGCAAGGATGCATGTGGATAAGTTGTCTTTCAAGTTCAACCACGAGCAAAGATATAGCATCCACAAGACTACTAGTTTTATGAAGAATAGACCCGCTCATGGTGGGCAAAGCACCGGCGCAAGTAAAGAAATCTTGAATAACTCCTTTTCCAATAATATTACCACTACCGATCCGAAACTTTTTAGTGTGCAAAGTAGTAGGTTCTTCATGAGGATAATCAAAAGCATCAACATTCCCCCCATCATTACTATTATCCTTTTCAATGATAACCTCCCCAGTTTCATACATGATGGCAAGAAAACGTACTAAGAACGAACACACGAAAGGCAAGCGGAAAGAGACGAACGGAAAAAGGGCGAACAGAAAAGAGGCGAATAAACCGGCAAGGGTGAAGTGGGGGAGAGGAAAACGAGAGGCGAATGGCAAATAATGTAATGCGAGGGATAAGAGTTTATGATGGGTACTTGGTATGTCTTGACTTGTGTGTAGATCTCCCCGGCAACGGCACCAGAAATCCTTCTTGCTACCTCTTGAGCATGCGTTGGTTTTTCCTTGAAGGGGAAAGGGTGATGCATCAAAGTAGCGTAAGTATTTCCCTCTGTTTTTGAGAACCAAGGTATCAATCCAGTAGGAAACTACACGCAAGTCCCCTAGTACCTACACAAACAAACAAGAACCTCGCAACCAACGCGATAAAGGGGTTGTCAATCCTTCACGGTCATTTACGAAAATGAGATCTGATAGAGATAATAAGATAAATATTTTTGGTATTTTTGTGGTATAGATTGGAAAATAAAGATTTCAAAATAGATAGTAAACTATAATTGTAGATTGGAAACTTATATGATGTAAAGTAGACTCGGGGGCCATAGGTTTCACTAGTGGCTTCTCTCAAGATAGCATGTATTACGGTGGGTGAACAAATTACTGCCGAGCAATTGATAGAAAAGCACATAGTTATGATGATACCTAAGGAAATGATCACGAATATAGGCGTCACGTCCATGACAAGTAGACCGAAACGATTCTGCATCTACTACTATTACTCTACACATCGACCGCTATCCAGCATGCATCTAGAGTATTAAGTTGATAAGAACGGAGTAACGCATTAGGCAAGATGACATGATGTAGAGGGATAAACTCAAGCAATATGATATAAACCCCATCTTTTTATGCTCGATGGCAACAATACAATACGTGTCATTTCCCTTTCTATCACCAGGATCGAGCACCGCCAGATTGAACCCAAAGCTAAGCACTTCTCCCATCGCAAGAAAGATCAATCTAGTAGGCCAAACTAAACCGATAATTCGAAGAGACTTGCAAAGATATCAAATCATGCATATAAGAATTAGAGAAGAATCAAATTATATTCATAGATGATCAAGTTCATAAACCCACAATTCATCGGATCTCGACAAACACACCGCAAAAAGAGTTACATCGAATAGATCTCCAAGAAGATCGATGAGAACTTTGTATTGAGATCCAAAGAGAGAGCAGAAGCCATCTAGCTAATAACTATGGACCCGAAGGTCTGTGGTAAGCTACTCACACATCATCGGAGAGGCTATGGTGTTGATGTAGAAGCCCTCCATGATCGAATCCCCCTCCGGAAGATCGCCGAAAAAGGCCCCAAGATGGGATCTCACGGGTACAGAAGGTTGCGGCGGTGGAACAGGTGTTTCGTGGCTCTCCCTGAAGGTTTCAGGGTATAAGAGTATATATATATATATATATATATATATGCAAAAGAAGTAGGTCGGTGGAGCTGCGAGGGACCCATGAGGGAGGGGGCACGCCCTCCTACCTCGTGGCCGCCTTGCTGCTTCCTTGACGTCCACTCCAAGTCTCCTGGTTCACGTTTGTTCCAAAAACGATCCTCACGAAGGTTTCATTCCGTTTGGATTCCTTTTGATATTCCTTTTCTGCAAGACACTGAAATAGGCCAAAAAACAACAATTTTGTAACATCCCAAATTTTCAATTTGGAATGTTATACATTAGATCATCACTGCATATCATATTTTATTTTGGAATTTGGTTGATCCTAGAAATTCTACGCAACTCAATGATCCATGGAGAGAGTTGGGGATTTTGTTATTTTCATATTTGAGTTTTCTCAAATTTTGAGAATAGGATCATTTGATTTTAATTATTTTATCGTCAATTATTTCTATTACAAAAATATGAGAGAGGGAATAAAATGACTTTCCCAAAAATAAAGAAATATTGAGGATTTAATAATAAAATCAAATAAGATTTTATTTCGGAGTTTTTCGGTGTTTTATTTGAATTTAGGAAAAAAGTGTATTTTTCCAAATTGCATTTAGGTCCCAAATAAATGTTCACCTTGTGCGGCTTGATTTTAGAAGCCCGTGAAAATTTATTTCGGAATTTTTGGAGTCCGTTTAGTATTTCTTTTTATTTTTTCTTCCGAGCGGAATAATAATAAAAAAATGAATCGACTTAACGGGCCATGTCCGACCTGGACACCGACCGGGAGGCCTTTATAAGCCGAGGCCCGGCCCCGGGGGAAACCCTAAAGCGCCCTAAGCCACCGCCCTAAGAAGCCGCCGCCGCCGTCGCCGGATCTCGCCGCCGAGGTTCGTCGCGCCTCATTTTCCATGCCGAAAAAAAGAAAAAAAAGTCGGCGTTCGTCGTTTTTCTTTTTCTCGGATTAAATCCGCGATTTTTCTGATCGCGATTCCTGATCCGATTTTTGTTTTAGTTTAACTTTTCGCTCGTTTATCGAAATCAGGCGATTGAAGCGCCTAGAGTTTCGTCTCGAAACCGTCTATCCGTTTAATCAACTTAAACAAGATTTTGCTACTAGAAAATTTGCCCTAGATCCAGATTACTAGAACGAAGTTGTTTTCTTCGCCGTTTGACTTTCGTTGCTTCGTTCGATTTGATTCTTTTTGCCAACCGGAGTTCTTAAGTTGAACCTTCTGGTTAGATCTCTTATTTGAGTTTTACCTGTGCATTATATCAGTACTTATTGTATGCTTGTTTGTTTGTCTGCGATAGAATACCCGGAGTGCGCCGCCTGTTACTTCGAATCGTTAGGTTTCGCGGATCATCAGCAAGGCAAGTAACACTTTGATCATACCTTTTCTACTACCCAGTTTTATTGCATTAGATCAATCCTCACACATTGCATGATTAGGATCTAATTAAATTGGGGGATAGGAAGTAGATGAGGTAGTACCTATTACCTGTTATTATCAAACCTTTGGGAGTTACTTCTACGTTTGCTTATAATGCCATGCTATGCCAGTAGACGTGGATTGGGTGAGTGATATCCATGATAGATGTGAGATTGTTAATTAATGGTTTATCTAAGGTGGCAACTTAAACACACATCTGGGTGGATTGAGGCACCTGGGTATTCCAGGACTTGCCTGTTTTCTTTTGGACCGCCACCCAGGCTCAAAGGGATCATGAGACTATTCATACTAGAAACTTCCGTGTGCAGCCACAAGCTATTATGGGCTCTAGCATAGTTGACTAAGTTGTGCGAACTCTTACAGTGGTAGACTAGCAGATGTAGGGGATGTAGGTGGTACGGTCTACCCGATCGTAAGGTGCTAGCGCTTCTGAAAGACTATGTCTCGGTCATCCGTCTTCTCAAACACCATGTAGTGCGAGAAACCAAACGGAGGCGATCGAGTCTTGTGGGGAAAAGTGCGCAAACCTCTGCAGAGTGTAATAAACTAATCATGGTTAGCCGTGTCCCCGGTTATGGACATGTTGAGTATCTAGTACCTGGATTTTCATGTGAATCTCAACATGTTACTCTAAAATTAATTTTGTTGGGTTATGTTTAATGATGATGCTTAATTGGGATTGAGAATGCTGTCAACCATTCTCAATGTTTAATAACCACCATGATAGTAATTAAACTTTATTCCTTTGAAGTAGGGAAAAATTGGCTTTTCGCAAAACTGTAACCATAGAGCTTTCCACCAGCCAAATATGCATATAGTATAGCTGTTGCATTCCATTACTCTTTATGTGTTACATTGCCAGCATATTCCATGTGCTGACCCGTTTCGGGCTGCAACGTTAATGTTGCAGACTTTTCAGACGACGATTAAGGAGTTTTTAGGTTGTGGTTCTATACTCAGTGATGCCGTTGGAGTTGATGGACTCACTTATCTTCCAAGCCTTCCGCTGTTATCGTTATTAGATGGCCTTAAGCCATATTCATTGTAAAAAGTTCTCTTTTGAGACACTCGATGTAATAAGTGTGTGATTGCTACTCTGCTATAAATCCTCCGAGTACTGTGTGGTGTCAGCATTACTGATCCAGGGATGACACCGAAGCACAGAGATCAGACTGTTTGAGGTCTGGTCGCTACAGAGATGGTATCAGAGCACACGCTGACTGTAGGACACGACCACTAAGCACAAGACCTAGATCACTATTCACTCTCTTCTCTCCTGACTTCTCATCTTTTCTACTCTTTAGGATGGCGGATGCAAGGAACAAGTTCACACAACCGGATGAAGATACACCCTTTGGATGTCACTTGAAGGAAGTCACTAGATACCTGAACATAGGAGTACCAAGCTTCACAGGAACCTACAACGCCACTTTACCTGAAGAAGAGCGCTGGATGATTCAAGTTCAAGTTCCAGGAAGGACGTTCATGCCAGTCACTGAGCCCATAGAGTTTTCTTTTGATGCACCAACTTGGAGTCTAGGAAAGAGCATGGCAGCTCATATCGCCATGGGACGCATTGGAGAAGTCTACCGCAAGGATCTCAAGGATACTATCTACCAGATTTGTGGGCGCCGAGATGAGCACTGGGAGATGATCAGCACCAGGAAGGATAGATCAATCGCAAATTTTATCCAGGGGTTAAATCAGCACATTCGACGACAGGAGAACCAGATGTGCGCCGACATGATAGATCTGAAGAAGGCTATGACAAGAATCAAGGAACTGGAGGAAGAACTCAAGGCTACACGTGAAGATTATGAAGAAGAAATTGAAGTATTGGTGGAGAAGAATGACGACCTGATGAAGAAGATTGGAATATTTATGGGAGGCCCTACGCTAGTAGATGAAGACGAAGAACCCCAGGAGATTAGCCCGGAAGACTACATCATCATCGACGGCACCGACTCGGAAGCAGATAGTAGCGATGATGACTATGTTGATGAAGCCGGAGCAGATATCATGGAGTCAACGACCGTAGAATATTTCTAGTAGACCACCTCATTAGTAGTAGTAGTCCACCATGTAAATATAGTAGTTCGAGCACTTTTGCGATAGTTAGATCGATTGTATGCCCTTGTTTGATTGATTGAAGTGAATTGTTTGTTTTGCCTCATGTGCATATGGGTAGTGTTTTCTCTTTAGACCCCCTCTATTCTTATATCTCATCTTTTCTAAACCCTCAGATGCCTCCGAGACGTGACCCCGGAGTTGCCTTTCCACCGGAGCTCACCCAGTTGATCCAGCAGCAAAACACATTGATGCAGTTGCTAGTCGAGAATCAGAATCAGGGGAACAACAACAACAACCCACCACCACCACCACCACCTGTTGACCACTTAGCCCGTTTTCTTAGGCTGAATCCGCCGGTGTTTTCCAGCAGCACCGAGCTGATAGTAGCAGATGATTGGCTCCGCAAGACAGCTAGGGAGTTGACCACAGCAGGATGCACAGATGCGGAGTAGGTGAAGTTTGCCGCACATTTGTTAGAAGGACCCGCAGCATCATGGTGGGAGAATTACACAGCCACTTTCCCTGTAGACACTGTCACATGGGACCAGTTTCAGTAGGCTTTTCGCACTGCCCATGTTTCAACAGGAGCTATGGCCATGAAGAAGCGTGAGTTTCGCAATTTGCACCAAGGAGGAAGGATAGTTGGCCAGTATGTGGAGGAATTTAGTAAGCTAGCATGTTATGCCCCAGATGATGTCGCTACGGATGCAGCTAAGCAGGAGAAGTTTCTGGAAGGACTGAATGAGGAGTTGAGCATGCAGTTGATGGTAGCAACCTTCAACAACTACCAGGAGTTGGTAGATCGTGCTCCTATGATTGAAGGGAAGCAGCAGCAAATTGAGAATCGCAAGAGGAAGTATGGACAAGGAAAGTACAATTCAGGAGCTCAGCAGAAGCCACGTTTTACCCCTAGACCGGGAGGACATTTTCAGCATACCCATGGAGGAGGTAGCTCGCACAATCACAATGGCACCAAGAATGGTAATGGCAATGGAGGAAGCAACGGCCAGAATCACACCAACCCCTCAACCCCAGCCAAGAAGGACTTGAGCCAAGTCACTTGCTTTAAGTGTTCGAAGACAGGACATTATGCAAATGAATGTCCTGAATTACAAAATGGAAATAGCAATGGAAGTTCTGGAAAGAAGCCAAACCCTTTCAACAGGGGACAGGTGAACCACGTTAGCATGGAGGAGGTTGAAGCTCAGCCCGATGTAGTAATAGGTAAGTTTTGGGTTAAGTCATTTACTGCAATCGTTCTTTTTGATACTGGTGCATCGCATTCATACATCTCAAGGGGATTTGTGGATAAGTATAACCTACCAACCCAAGCCCTTAGGTCACCCATGTTAGTAACCTTGCCCGGAGTAGAGTATGTGGCTAGTCTATGGTGTGATTGGTTACCATTAAGGATTGGTAACTATGTTTTTCCCTCAGACCTAATAGTAGTGGAATCTCAAGGATTGGATGTGATATTAGGCATGGATTGGTTATCAAAGTATGAAGGGAATATAGAATGTGCTAGTAAGTCAATTTTGCTTACCACCCCAGAAGGGAGAAGGATCAAGTATGTATCCCGGCATGTGCCAAAGAGGACTGAAGTAAATTTCCTAACAGGAGTTGTGCAGGAGGAAGTACCTGTGGTAAGGGATTTCCCTGATGTATTTCCAGAGAGTTGCCAGGCATGCCACCGGATAGAGATATTGAGTTTTTGATTGAGCTATTGCCAGGCACAGGGCCAATATCAAAGAGACCATATAGGATTCCAGCAAAGGATTTGGTGGAAATTAAGAAGCAGATTAAGGAGTTACTGGATAAAGGATATATTCACCCAAGTTCTTCGCCTTGGGGATCGCCAGTACTTCTAGTGGAGAAGAAGGATGGATCATTAAGGATGGTTGTTGATTATCGAGGATTGAATGAAGTAACGATCAAGAACAAGTACCCACTACCTATGATCAATGATCTGTTTGATCGATTGCAAGGAGTTAAGGTATTTTCCAAGATCGATCTGCGATCAGGATACCACCAGTTGAAGATTCGAGAACAGGATATTCCTAAGATAGATTTTACCACCAGGTATGGGTTGTATGAATATACCGTTATGTCATTTGGTCTGACTAACGCACCTACCTATTTTATGAACATGATGAACAAAGTGTTTATGGAGTTTTTGGATAAGTTCGTCGTAGTGTTCATTGATGATATCCTGGTTTATTCGAAGAATGAAGAGGAACACAAGGAGCATTTGCGTTCGGTACTTGGAAAGCTTAGAGAACATCAATTATATGCCAAGTTCAGCAAATGTGAGTTTTGGTTGAAGGAAGTAGGATTCCTCGGACACGTTATATCTGGAGAAGGTATAGCAGTAGATCCTGCTAAAATTGAAACTGTGACCAAGTGGGAAGCCCCAACAACAGTTGGAGAGATCCGGAGTTGTCTTGGACTCGCAGGATACTACCGGAGATTTATTGAGAATTTCTCAAAGATTGTGAAGCCTATGACTGAGTTGTTGAAGAAGGATGCCAAGTTCATATGGACAGAGGAATGTGAGGCTAGTTTCCAGGAGTTGAAGAAACGCTTAGTTACCTCACCAGTATTGATCTTGCCAGACCAGACCAAGGATTATGAGGTGTATTGCGACGCTTCACGTCGAGGACTTGGAGCAGTGCTTATGCAGGAAAGGAGAGTTGTTTCATATGCCTCAAGACAACTGAAACCTCATGAGTTGAATTATGCCACGCATGATTTGGAGTTAGCACCCGTAGTGCATGCATTGAAAACATGGAGACATTTTCTGATTGGAAATCATTGTGAGGTGTACACGGATCATAAGAGTTTGAAGTACATTTTCACACAGAAGGAGTTGAATCTCAGACAAAGGAGATGGTTGGGGCTTATCAAGGATTATGATATGAAATTGCATTATCATCCCGGAAAGGCTAATGTAGTAGCTGACGCATTAAGCCGTAAGAGCCATGTCAATACATTAATGACGGGAGAAATACCCACGGAGTTAGCAGAAAATCTTCGTGAACTATATTTGGAAATAGTTCCGAGAGGCTATGTAGCAGCATTGGAGATTCAGTCTACATTGATGGATAAAATCAGAGAAGCTCAAAGGACTAACAAGGAGATCGCTTCTATTAAGGAGAAACTGAGCAAAGGAAAAGCTAAAGGATTTCGTGAGGATGAGCATGACACCCTATGGTTTGAAGACTGTGTTTACGTGCCCAATGACCCGGAGATCAGGAAGTTGATACTGCAAGAGGCACACGACTCACCGTATTCAATTCACCCAGGAAATACCAAGATGTATTTGGATTTGAAGGATATTTTCTGGTGGACCGGAATGAAGAAGGATATTGCGGAGTATGTAGCAGTTTGTGATGTATGCCAGATAGTAAAGGCAGAGCATCAGAAGCCAGCATGATTGTTACAACCATTGCCGATACCCGAATGGAAGTGGGATAAGTTAGGCATGGATTTTATCACAGGATTGCCCAGGACTCGTTCAGGCTATGACTCGATTTGGGTTGTAGTTGATCGATTGACGAAAGTAGCTCATTTCATCCCAGTAAAGACCACTTATACCAGTGCTAAGTTGGCAAAGATATACATGACCAGGATCGTATGTCTGCATGGAGTTCCAAGGAGTATCATATCAGATAGAGGAACCCAGTTTACCTCAAAGTTCTGGAAGCAGTTGCATGAAACTTTGGGAACCAGGCTAGAATTCAGTACAACTTTTCATCCACAAACAGATGGACAGACCGAGAGAGTCAATCAGATTTTCGAGGATATGCTGAGAGCTTGTGCACTAGATTATGGATCTAGTTGGGACGATAATTTGCCATATGCAGAGTTCTCTTACAACAATAGTTATCAAACCAGTTTAAAGATGGCCCCTTTCAAAGCTTTGTACGGAAGGAGGTGCAGGACACCGTTGTCATGGGACGAAGTTGGAGACTGCCAGTTGTTTGGACCTGACTTGATTAAAGAGTCTGAACAGAAGGTGAAGTTGATTCGCGATAGGCTCAAGGTAGCCCAGTCCAGACAGAAAAGTTATGCAGATTCTAAACGCAAGGAGACAGTTTACGAAGTCGGGGATAGAGCTTATCTTCGAGTATCTCCACTTCGAGGAACAAAGCATTTTGGAGTTAAAGGGAAGTTAGCACCACGATTTGTAGGACCATACCGAGTTTTGGAGCGTATGGGAGAAGTAGCCTACAAGTTGGAATTGCCCGAAGGATTGTCAGGAGTTCATGATGTGTTCCACGTTTCCCAGTTGAAGAAGTGTCACGCGGAGATGGCTGACATACCGTTGAGAGATACAGTGCCTTTGGAAACTATTCGGTTGGATAACGGTTTGACCTATGAGGAGAAACCAATTAAGATTCTCGAGTTTGCCAACCGAGTTACCCGCAGCAAGGTTATCAAGTTTTGCAAAGTTCAGTGGAGTCACCACACAGAGGATGAAGCCACCTGGGAACGAGAGGAAGATTTGCTCAAAGACCACCCTCACCTATTTTCTAGCCAACCCGAATCTCGAGGGCGAGATTCATCTTAAGGGGGGTAGGTTTGTAACATCCCAAATTTTCAATTTGGAATGTTATACATTAGATCATCACTGCATATCATATTTTATTTTGCAATTTGGTTGATCCTAGAAATTCTACGCAACTCAATGAGCCACGGAGAGAGTTGGGGATTTCGTTATTTTCATATTTGAGTTTTCTCAAATTTTGAGAATAGGATCATTTGATTTTAATTATTTTATCGTTAATTATTTCTATTACAAAAATATGAGAGAGGGAATAAAATGACTTTCCCAAAAATAAAGAAATATTGAGGATTTAATAATAAAATCAAATAAGATTTTCTTTCAGAGTTTTTCGGTGTTCTATTTGAATTTAGGAAAAAATTGCATTTTTCAAAATTGCATTTAGGTCCCAAATAAATGTTCACCTTGTGTGGCTTGATTTTAGAAGCCCATGAAAATTTATTTCGGAATTTTTGGAGTCCGTTTAGTATTTCTTTTTATTTTTTCTTCCGAGCGGAATAATTAAAAAAACGAACCGACTTAACGGGCCGTGTCCGAGCTGGACACCGACCGGGAGGCCTTTATAAGCCGAGGCCCGGCCCCGGGGGAAACCCTAAAGCGCCCTAAGCCGCCGCCGCCCTAAGAAGCCGTCGCCGGATCTCGCCGCCGAGGTTCGTCGCGCCTCGTTTTCCGTGCCGAAAAAAATAAAACAAAAAAAAGAAAAAAAAGTTGGCGTTTGTCGTTTTTCTTTTTCTCAGATTAAATCCGTGATTTTTCTGATTGCGATTCCTGATCCGATTTTTGTTTTAGTTTAACTTTTCGCTCATTTATCGAAATTAGGCGATTCAAGCGCCTAGAGTTTCGTCTCGAAACCCTCTATCCGTTTAATCAACTTAAACAAGATTTTGCTACTATAAAATTTGCCCTAGATCCAGATTACTAGAACGAAGTTGTTTTCTTTCGCCATTTGACTTTCGTTGCTTCATTCGATTTGATTCTTTTTGCCAACTAGATTTCTTAAGTTGAACCTTCTAGTTAGGTCTCTTATTTGAGTTTTACCTGTGCATTAGATGAGTACTTATTGTATGCTTGTTTGTTTGTCTATGATAAAATACCCGAAGTGCACCGCCTGTTACTTCGAATCGTTAGGTTTCGCTGATCATCAGCAAGGCAAGTAACACTTTGATCATACCTTTTCTACTACCCAGTTTTATTGCATGAGATCAATCCTCACACATTGCATGATTAGGATCTAATTAAATTGGGGGATGGGAAGTAGATGAGGTAGTACCTATTACCTGTTATTATCAAACCTTTGGGAGTTACTTCTACGTTTGCTTATAATGCCATGCTATGCCAGTAGACGTGGATTGGGTGAGTGATATCCATGACAGATGTGAGATTGTTAATTAATGGTTTATCTAAGGTGGCAACTTAAACACACATCTGGGTGGATTGAGGCACCTGGGTATTCCAGGACTTGCCTGTTTTCTTTTGGACCGCCACCCAGGCTCAAAGGGATCATGAGACTATTCATACTAGAAACTTCCGTGTGCAGCCACAAGCTATTATGGGCTCTAGCATAGTTGACTAAGTTGTGCGAACTCTTACAGTGGTAGACTAGCAGATGTAGGGGATGTAGGTGGTACGGTCTACCCGATCGTAAGGTGCTAGCGCTTCTGAAAGACTATGTCTCGGTCATCCGTCTTCTCAAACACCATGTAGTGCGAGAAACCAAACGGAGGCGATCAAGTCTTGTGGGGAAAAGTGCGCAAACCTCTGCAGAGTGTAATAAACTAATCATGGTTAGCCGTGTCCCCGGTTATGGACATCTTGAGTATCTAGTACCTGGATTTTCATGTGAATCTCAACATGTTACTCTAAAATTAATTTTGTTGGGTTATGTTTAATGATGATGCTTAATTGGGATTGAGAATGTTGTCAACCATTCTTAATGTTTAACAACCAACATGATAGTAATTAAATTTTATTCCTTTGAAGTAGGGAAAAATTGGCTTTACGCAAAACTGTAACCATAGAGCTTTCCACCAGCCAAATATGCATATAGTATAACTGTTGCATTCCATTACTCTCTATGTGTTACATTGCCAGCATATTCCATGTGCTGACCCGTTTTGGGCTGCAACGTTAATGTTGCAGACTTTTCAGACGATGATTAAGGAGTTTTTAGGTCGTGGTTCTATACTCAGTGATGCCGTTGGAGTTGATGGACTCACTTATCTTCCAAGCCTTCCGCTGTTATCGTTATTAGATGGCGTTAAGCCATATTCATTGTAATAAGTTCTCTTTTGAGACACTCGATGTAATAAGTGTGTGATTGCTACTCTGCTATAAATCCTCCGAGTACTGTGTGGTGTCAGCATTACTGGTCCAGGGATGACACCGGAGCACAGAGATCAGACTGTTTGAGGTCTGGTCGCTACAAATTTGCACTGGGCTTTCAGTTAATAGGTTAGTCCCAAAAATAATATAAAAGGTATAATAAAGCCCGTTAAACATCCAAAACAGATAATATAATAGCATGGAACAATCAAAAATTATAGATGTGTTGGAGACGTATCATTAGCTTATTACCAAAGTCGGTCCTACCGAGTATGTGTAATCGGTCTCACCGAGATTCCGTTATGCCCTAACCCTAATGGAATCGGTCCCACCAAGTTGACATGTCAGTCCAACCGAAAAGCCTAATGTTCACATTTTGAACTGAATCGGTCTGACCGAGTTTTCTGATCCGGTCCCATCGAGTTTGGTAAATTGTGTGTAACGGTTAGATTTTGTGTGGAGGCTATATATACCCATCCACTCTTCCTTCATTAGTAAGGAGAGCCATCAGAATGTGCCTACACTTCCAGCATACATTTTCTGAGAGAGAACCACCTACTCATGTGTTGACACCAAGATATTCCATTCCAAACATATGAATCTTGATCTCTAGCATTCCCCAAGTTGCTTTCCACTCAAATCATATTTCCACCAAACATGAGAGAAAGTCTAGCCCTATCAGCACCTTCTGATCCTAGTTGGCTCGAGTAAGGCAGGCTATCCAAATCTATGAGGGAGTTGAGTGTTGGGGAGACTATTGTTTGAAGCATAAGAGCAAGGAGTTCATCATCAACACACCATCTATTTCCTTTTGGAGAGTGGTGTCTCCTACATTGGTTAGGTGTCACTTGGTATCCCCCGTCAAGATTGTGGAGTTGAACCAAGGAGTTTGTACGCGCAAGGAGGTCGCCTACTTCATGAAGATCTACCCTAGTGAGGCAAGTCCTTTGTGGGCGATGGTCATGGTGGGATAGACAAGGTTGCTTCTTCGTGGACCCTTCGTGAGTGGAGCCCTCCGTGGACTCGTGCAACCGTTACTCTTTGTGGGTTGAAGTCTCCATTAACGTGGATGTACGATAGCACCACCTATCGGAACCACGCCAAAATCTCCATGTCTACATTGCGTTTGCTCCCTCCAAACTCCTCCATTTACCTTCATATGCAAATGTTTTACATTTCGCTGCTATACTCTTAGACTTTCATGTGTAGGTTGATTGTTTGACTTGTGCCAAGTTGCTAAAATCTGCCAAGACTTAAAATTGGGGAAAAGCTATATTTTTATTTGGTTAATTATAGTCTAATCACCCCCCCCCCTCAAGACATACTTTCGATCCTACAATGGTTCAGATCTGAAATCATGGCACCCAGGCCCAAAGTGACAAGCATTAAGCATGGCAAAGTCATATCAACATCAATCTTAGAACATAGTGGATACTAGGGATCAAGCGCTAACAAAACAAACTCGATTACATGATGAATCTCATCCAACTCCTCACCGACCAGTGAGCCTATGAGGAATTACTCATTCCCAGTGGGGAGCATCATGGAATTGGCGATGGAGAAGGGTTGGTGATGACGAAGATTGAAGACCCCCCCCCTCTTCGGAGCCGCAAACAGACTCCAGATCTGGCCTCCCGATGAAGAACAGGAGGCGGCGGCTCTGTCTCGTGAAATGGGATAATCCTTTCTCCCTGATTTTTTTCTGGAAAAATAGGTATTTATGGAGTTGGATTCAGGATCTGCGGGGCCACCAGGTGGGGATAACCCACCTGGGCGTGCCAGGAGGGGGGCGCACCCTAGTGGGTAGTGCCGACACAGGTGCCCCCTCCAATGGTTCTTGGCTCTAGAAATTCTCTTTTATTGTATAAAAAATCCTCACAAAGTTCCATTCCAATCTGTAGCGTTTCAACCTCAAATGGTCGAATCTTTGTGCATAAGTGTCATCCCTGGATTGGTAATGCTGACACACACAGTACTTTGAAGGATTTATAACAGGGTAGCAATCACACACTTATTACATCGGTAGTCTCAAGAGAACTTATTACAATAAATATGGCTTAAGGGCATCTAAATACGATAACAGCGGAAGGCTTGGAAGATAAAGTGAGTCCATCAACTCCAATGACATAGCTGAGTGCACGACAATGACCTAGCACACCTTACTCTTTGTCTGAAAAGTCTACAGCATGACACGTTGCAGCCCAAAAACGGGTCAGCACATGGAATATGCTGGCAATATAACACAGTAGAGCAATGAAACAAGTAAAGACTATCACTATATGCATATATGGCTGGTGGAGGCTCTATGGTTATAATGTTTTGCAAAAAGCCATTTTTTCCTACAACAAAGGAATATATTTTTATTTAACTATCATGGTAGTTGTTAAACATTGAGAAGGTTCCTCCAACTCAATCCCCATTAAGCAGTATTAACAACCCAACATATTAATTTAGAGTGATGAGATCAACATGACAATCCAAAAACCAGATACTCAAGATGTCCATAACCAGGGACTCGGCTAACCATGATTAGTTTGTACACCCTGTAGAGGTTTGCGCACTTTTACCCACAAGACCCGATCTCCTCCGTTGGTTTTCTCGCACTACATGGTGTTTGAGAAACGGATGACCGAGACACAGTTGTCGTGGTGGGCGCACGGCAGATGCCAAGGGATGGCTAAAGAGAGGAGGAGGCTTGAGGGCGCTGGTGGGCTCCAGAGGCGAGGTTGGCATGAGCGGGCGCGGGACGCAGGACATACCCAGGTTCGAGGCTCTCCGGAGAGATAATACCCCTAGTCCTGCCGAGTGTAGTTGGATGTTCGATAGTACAATGTTGCTCCTGGAGCTGTATGGAGGAGGAAGGAAGCTGCCAAGGCTTGGGCCGCTCCTTCTCTCCAGTGTCGTTGTTTTGTGGCTAGTGCTATGCTTGCTTGTTTTTCTCTCGTATGTGTCTTCTGCTTTCTCTCTTGCTCTGTTGTGTTGTGTTGCGATTGCGGGCTCCCGGGGGGTTTTATAGTCCAACCCCCGGGGGTACAATGGTAATGTTACAAGTCGGTGGGTCCATATTGTCGGTGTCCGGGAACCCAGGCTGGGTCCCGCTGAGGGCTTGTGGTTCGCCGGGTTCCCCTAGGTGCGGGCCCCGCATGCCTAGGGGGACTATGCGCTGTATTGTCGATCGTCAGGGCGTGGCTGAGTCGAGTCGTGTACAGTGCTCCCCGTCAAGTCGCCGCTTGCTGTTGTCCATGGTGAAGGCGGGGGCACTGTAGCCACGCTGGCCTTGGTCAGCGGGTAGGTGAGGGGCACTGTTGCTATGTACCCGCTGACCAGAGGCATGGACGGGACGCTGTTGCCTCAGTCATCATTGATTGAAGTCTCGTCCCATCATACGGCCTGGATGGGATGGGAGTTGACCCATGGCTGGATTGCGTAGCACGCCACGGATGGCGCAGGCTTGTTGAGGAGGCTTTTGTTGTGTCGGGTTCGGCTGTCTTGCGCTAGTTGTCGGGGCCGAGTCGACGCGTCTTGCCGGGTCGGCTTGTTTGGCCGGCTTGCGGGGCTTGGCCGGGTCGAGCGACCCGGCCAAGCGCGTGCCGGTATTGAGGGGCAGTGCCAACCCCGTTGTTTTTGAAGAGGATCCGGGTTCTGTTGCCTGCCCGGGGTCCATCCCCCCGACAACAGTCTTTCAGAAACATTATCTCTTTACTCTGGGTAAACAGTTACACCTACTTTCCACTACATCTGCTAGCCTACCACTGAAAGAGGTCATGCAACATACTCAATTATGCTAGAGTCCATAATAGCTTGTGGCTGCACACAGAAGTTTCTAGCATGAATAATCTTATGATCCCTTTGAGCCTGGGTGGAGAACCATAGGATGATCACATGGGTACTCCGAGATATCCTAGGACAACACTGGATTCTCCAGGTGCCCGCAACCAATCCACCTCGATGTGTATTTAAGTGGCCACCTTAACTTAACCATTAATTAACAAATCTCGCATCTGTCATGGATACTCTCAAACCCAATCCACGTCTACAAGCATAGCATGGCAATAAATAGCATAACATAGAAGTAACTCACATGGTTTGATAATAAAAAGGGCAATAGGTTCTACCTCATCATCTACTTCCCAAAACACACATGCTAAGAGATCCTTCTCATGCAATGTTTGAGGGTTGAAAGTAATGCATAAAACCATGTGAGTAATTAAGGGGTATCATCAATGTGTTACTTTCCTTGCTAATGATCCGCAAAACCTAGTGACTCGTAGTAGCACACGGCGCACTCCGGGAATTCTATCGTAAACAAACAATAGCATACATAAGAACTCAAGAAAAGATGCAAGGGTAAAACTTCAAATAAGAAGATCCAAACTGAAAGTTCAACTGAAGAGGTTCAATTTGCAAAAAGAATAGATCAAAACGGAGGTACGGAATTGAAACTACGGTCAAAAGAACTTCGAATACAAATCTGCTTGCAACAAAATTTTAATTTGTCAAAAACCATGTTCAAGTTGATTAAACAAAAAGAGGGGTTCGAGACGGAGATTTTGGCGTTGGTTTCACTGGATTTGGACAAACGGTTAAGAAATGGTGAGGGTTTGAAGATTAGGGGCTAATCTGCGATAAAAATAATCGCGGATAGGTCCCTAGCCGAAAATAAAATAAAAAGAAAAGACTAATGAATGAATGTTCGTCGTCTGAACCTAACCGGCGAGCAACGTTTGTTAAATCGAACGAACGGACGAACGTCCGCAAAATAAGTAAACCAACAAAAACCGAAAAAAAACATCTAGGGTTTTTAAAGAAAAACCGGCGGTTTACCTAAAAACCAAAAAAACCCGGGCAGATCAAATCGGATCGGCGGTGGCTCCGGCGGCATGCGCCGACTCCGGCGAGGCGGCAGCGCGGGCGGCGGCGGCTGGCGAGGTGCGGCGGCGGCGGGTTATGGTTCGGGCGGCGGGCTCTATTGGGCTAGGGCGTGGCCTCGGCTAGCTTTTAAAGCCTGGCCGGACGGAGTCCGGCTCGGGCACGGCCCGTTAGGTCGGTTTGATGTTTTTTTAAACGGTTCCGCCGAGAAAAATCCTAGTTAATTAAAATAAAATCTAAAAATTCCCAAACAAATTTTCGCCGTCTAAATAAAATATTTAGAACAAAGTGAACATTTTTCTGACCTAAAAATGCAATTTTAAAAAATGCATATTTTTCTAATTCAAATAAAATAGCAACGAAATTCAAATCAATTAATTTATTTTCTTTTAACATTTTTCCTCCAATATTTCATTTATTTTGGAGAAGTCATATTATCTCCTCTCATATATTTTTAATATGAAATATTTTCAGAGAGAAAAATAATAAAACCAAAATAATCCATTTTTCAATATTTGAGAAAAAAATCAAATATGAAAATCATAGAATCCCCAACTCTCTCTGTGGGTCCTTGAGTTGCTTAGGATTTTAGGATCACAAAATCAAAATGCAAATAAAATATGATATGCACATGATGACCTATGTATAACATTCCAAATTGGAAATTTGGGATGTTACACAATCTGAGAACATTTATTTCTGCACAAAAAACAACATCGTGGTATTTCTGCTGAAAACAGCATCAGTCGAGGTTAGTTTTATCCAAATCATGAAAATTAGAGTCCAAAACAAAAGGAAAAGCATTAGGAAAAGTAGATACGACGGAGACGTATTAGGGCACGCCCCCAGGCTTGTGGGCCCCTCGTGGCACCTCTTGACCTAATTCCACCTCGATAAATTCGCAAATATTCACAATACAACAGAGAGCCACCCGAAACACTTTTTCCGCCGTGCAAGTTTTTGTTCTTCACTGATCCCATATGGAGGCCTTTTCCGGCACACTTCCGGAGGGGGAATCAGTCACAGAGGGATTCCTCATCATCCTTGCTGCCCTTTCGATGATGTGTGAGTAGTTCACCACTGACATACGGGTTCATAGCTAGTACCTGGATGGCTTCTTCTCTCTCTTTGATCTTCAATACAATGGTCTCCTCGGTGTTCTTGGAGTTCTCTTCCTTTTTCCTTTTTGGTTTTTGTGTTCACACAATAATACTACTGTCAAGGTTGTGTTTCTGTTTCTAAATTAGTGTTTGTGGCAAGTAAACCTTTGGGGTGATTTGGTTGATAGGTGCATTGATTCTATGAAAAAACAGAAACTTCTGCGCCCAGTAGTAGAATTGTTTAAATTCACTAGAACGAGATAAAATTCTGATTTTTTACACACGATTGATATACAAATTTCCAACGTTGTCCTATTTTTTAGAATTGTTGGAGTTACATAAGTATTAAATTTGTTCATATCATTATAAATTGTTATGTTTTTGACAAATTCTGTTTTCATTGCTTAATTTGCTTGTTTTGATGAATCTATGGATTGTATCAGGGGTGAGGTATAAGTCCTAGAGAAGTTAGAATACAATAGGTACTATGCAATAATACAATATGAATGGGTTTACAATAGTACCTAAAGTATATGATTTACTTGTTATACTAATGGATCTCACGAGTTTTCTGGTGAGTTTTGTGTGCCGAAGTTTTCAAGTTTTAAGTGAGATCATGGTGGATGAAGGAATAAGGAGTGGCAAGACCCTAAGCTTGGGGATGCCAAAGGCACCCCAAGGTAATGGTCAAGGTGACCCAAGCGTCTAAGCTTGGGGATGCCCTAGAAGGCATCCCCGGGCATCCCCTCTTTCGTCTACCAACCATCGGTAAATTACTTGGAGCTATATTTTTATTCTTCACATCATATGAGTTTTGCTTGGAGCGTCGTGTATTATATGGATGTTTGCTTTATTTGATTTTTTTAGTTTTCCACAATCATCTTTGCTGCACACACCTTTTGAGTGGAACACACACTTATTCGTGATTTTTTAGAATACTCTATGTGCTTCACTTATATCTTTTGAGCTAGGTAGTTGCTCTAGTGATTCACTTATATATTTTAGAGCACGGCGGTGGTCATATTTTAAAGAAATAGTTGCACTCTCATGCTTCACTTATATCTTTTTGAGAGTCTAATAAGTAGTAAAGTTAATATGCATATGTTATGAAATTGGTCCTAATATGATAGGTATTCGAGAGGGATATAAGAAAAACTTTCATGCAGATCACTAAGTATGATAAGTGGGATTCCTTACATTAGTTTCGAGACATAAAGATGGTGATATGTGGGTAGTACTATTGAATGATTGTGGTTTAGTAAGAATCTTGGTATCAAGGTTTGTGATTCTCGAAGCATGCACGTATAGTCTTCCGTTATGCTAAGAAGTTCGAGCATGATTTATTATTGATTGTCTTCCTTACGAGTGATGGTTGGGAACAAGCGATGGTCTTTTCCTACCAATCTATCCCCCTAGGGGCATCCGTAGTAGTACTTTGCTTTGAGGGCTAATAAACTTTTGCAATAGGTATGTTAGTTCTTTATGACTAATGTGAGTCCGTGGATTATACACACTCTCACCTTTTCGCAATTTGCTAGCCTCTTCGATACCGTGCATTGCCCTTTCTCACCTCGAGATGGGGTGCAAACTTTGCAGGTGCATCCAAACCCTGTGATATGATACACTTTATCACACATAAGCCTTCTTATATGTTCCTCAAAATAGCCACTGTACACTGGTGCACGTCGGTCCTAAACAAACAGGTTTTTACCCCTTTCCACGACGGCATTTGGAACCATCGCCAAGTGAGTGTGTGCGATAGGGTGTCCTTCCCACACGACCCAGAAATCATCGGGGATAGGCCCTCCTGGGACCCAGGCTGGGCCCGTGTGCGATCGGGCGAGGCATCGAAACCCAATCATTTCCGTAGGTATGTACATCCCACACGGTGAATCCCAGAAATCATTTCCGTAGGTATGTACATCCCACATGGTGAATCCCAGAAATCATTTCAGTAGGTATGTACATCCCACACGGTAATCCGAGAAAATCATTTCTGTAGGTATGTACATCCCACACGGTGAATCCCAGAAACATTTCCGTTCGTATGTATATCACACACAGTCAATCCAAGGAATATGTTTCCGTTCTTATGTACATCCCACACATTCAATCCAGGGAAAACGTTTCCGTTCGGACATAAATCCCACACAGTTTTATGTGTAGGCTCGTGTGTGAAAGGTGTAACTATCACACACGGTCTTCCTTGGTTAATTGTTTGCTTTTATCAACTATATCACACACGATTTGATGAAGAGAGTGTCTGGCATTGGGCTATCCATCGCAACCGCTTTTACTCCTAGAACCGTTTGCAAAGGTCCATGACACATTTAGCAGGTTTATTAGTTTAGAATTAATAATTCCAGTATTACGCAAATTCACATTTCATATCGAACAGCTGTTTGCTAATTTCATATCAGGCACATAAATATATTATAACATCACAGTACGACAGCTACATGAAAACAACACAGTACAACATATAGCTAGTTCAACTTCATAAGAACAATATATTCATTTCCCTAATCGAGATCATCCAGGCTTGTCTTATCCACCTCTGCTTTTAGTTTTGCACGAACCCGTTTTGCACGGGCCAACTGGGTAAGTGCCTCCTCCTTCGCCAACACCATCTTAGCAAAGTCTTTAAAAAAAGCTGAGCTCATTCTCCACCTTCAACCTTTTATCCCACATCTTGAAATATGCTTCAGCATTGACAAGACTTTCTCAAAGCCTAGCTGTGTTCACTTCCTCATACATGCTCCAGAGCTTCATTAGGCACATCTTCAAAGACTGTGGCCACTCTTGATCAACCCACTCCAAGTAAGAACACTTCCGTTCATCCTATAATATTTAAAACTAGATCAGTAACAATTGTAGGGGAAATGGGTTTATAGCAACATAGAAAATCACCAATGCTTATTTTGAAAAACTAAAGAAACATGTTAATTATGACATATCTTCTCAAAAAGATCAATGTGCAAATGAAATAATTAGTACTAAGACAACAACCAAATTCTGGAACATCAGAAGCTATAATTAACTACAACGACGCTACAAGTTCTTACTCATGTACAATAAATAACAAATTGAACATTTTATGAGGAAGGTAAATATAACTGCAACAGCATAGTGACAATATTTGGATGACAGCAAATTGATACTAACAGGTGTGTACATGCACAAATTTAGTAACATAGAACTAATAGCACTAAGGTCGTCCACTATGTATGCCAAAACTGGTGTAAATACAATTGTTGCTACATCTCGCACCGGTGCCCTGAACTGGCGAGCCGATGCAGCGGAAAAAATCAGGGATCCGGACTCCGGAGCACGTAGTTGCTCCGATGCCCAGTTCCTTCGTGCCATAAAGATTTAGTATTTTACTGCTTGGCTGCTCGGATGTGGACCAAAGTTGGCTGCACAAACTGCTGAAGTGGTGCCAAATAATTTTCTAATGGCACCGCTGATGAGATGGCAACAATTTAAGATACTAGGTACAAACTGTGACACTGTCTTAGGATGCGTTTGGTTGAAGGAGTGGTATGAATGGGTTGGGACCGTGACAGTGTCTGAATCACATCTAGCAAATGATTTGTAACAACGGAAGAGGGTCTAACCTTCTCTGCACATACCAGAAACTTCCTCCTAGTGTCCACAGAATCAAAAGCAAGTAGCTTCACGCATGGAGATTGATGGTGACAACGAGCAGATAGATCTTCAGCCACCCCGCTCCATTTGTTGCCACTAATGGTCTTAAGGAGCTACAAGAGGAAGAAACGACTCAAATCGACCTCCGGGTAAAAATCCTTCATTCCAAGTCATAGCCCGAGAGAGAGAAGAGAGGCATACCCGAGTGGTGAAGGAGTAGTCGCCGGAGGAGGAACCGCTGGATATGTCTTTGAAGAAGACCATGGCGACCCCGGCGGTAGGATGCGAGACAGCGAGAGCGAGGAAGCGGCTATAACTTAGCAAGCAAGGAAGGAAGGAGGAAACAGGGGAAATGTGACTTGTGGTCGGGGAGAAAAGGGGGTGGGGAAGGGGGAAGGGGGAAGGGGGTGGGGGTAGATATTTTGGCGGTAGGCCAAAATTTTGGAAATGTGGAGGGAAACTTTGCGCGCGGTGCCACCGGACCATTCACTTTGAACGATTGTGTGCATCACAAATGATTCTTCTGCTTTACGCGCATGGGATGAGTTTGATAATTCAAATTTTGGTCTCAAGGAATGGGCACATTCACTTTGAACGCGCGCGGTGCCACCGGACCATTCACTTTGAACGATTGTGTGCATCGCAAACGATTCTTCTGCTTTACGCACATGGGATGAGTTTGATAATTCAAATTTTGGTGGGAATTTCCCTGGGTACGTCATTGCATAATTTAACATCGCTTGCTAATTTGGGCACACAAAAGAGCGTACAACAAACAGACCACACTTACTAAATCGAGCAATTTTAGTAATTACACAGAGCCAGTTGACCTAAACATTGCTCTAACAAAAGACCAGCATTAAAAACAAAGCCTAAGTACGCATAATTAAAAATCCGCCGCCGCGCCGGCCTATGCATCGCCGCCGTTGGTGGACTCCGCGTCCCCCTGCTGAAGTCGACCGCGTCCTCGTCCTCATCCTCAGCCTCGGCGCCGCCCTCAAGGTTTTAGTACTCATAGTAGTGGTTGCGCCAGAGCTCGTGTTGGCACTCCACTGCCGATTCCTCGACGGACAAACTCTTCTCTACCTCGACCTCAGCCACGTGCAACTCCTCCTCCCGGTGCTCCTCGATCTCCGCCGCCTCATGCATCTCCATCTTCCGCTCGGCGACTTCATGAGGAATGCAGGTGCTCCATGGCCACCGCCGCCTTTTCAGACGTGGGTTGCATGCTGGAGTCCGAGGTGGCCTGAAATATCTTGGCATGTGCATCCTCGATCTTGGCATGGATGGCCTCGACCCGGGCCAGGGCAACATCAGCGGCATGGACGGCAGCTCGAGCGCTCTCGGCATTTGCAGCCGCTGTCGCAGCAGCAGCTGCAGCCGTCTCGGCTGCTGCAGCTGCCCTGTTGGCTACCGCAGACGCCCCCTCAGCGGAAGCAGTCGCTCTCAATGCGGATGCAGCGGCACTCTCGACTTAGGCGGCCGCACTCTCGGCGCAGGCGACCGCGCTCGGGGGGTGGGGGGACGCGGCCATCATACGGGACTTCACGAAGCGTTTCCACGACGTCATCTTTGCAAGAAGGGGGTGCGGGAATGGGGATCAGGATTCATGGATTCGGGGGTTGCCGGCACTAGAGCAGACGAGCCGGCGAAGCTTAAGGAGGGAGGCTTAAATAGACCCAGATATTTTTTCATCGCAAACGGTTCCTAGAAAACAACTGTCCATGATGTTGTAGATATTTTTTATTAGCTGTGAAAGATGAATTTGGAATAAAGTGGCAACAGATGGTGTTTTAAATGAACAAGAAATTTTGTAGTACTAATACAACTATCATGTCAAATTTTGGAAAATTTCAGGGGGCATTTGACCTTCTAAGACATTTAAGTGATTTTCTAGCCATTTAATGACCGTAATTGAAATTTGAACTACATGTACATGCAACAGCTAACCGTAATGGTTTGAAAACTCATATTTCGTGTACTTGTGTGCGATTTCATTCCATGTGCAGTAAATTGGAAGGAATTTTCAAACATATTGGTCTAACGGCTATAACACAATTAAGCATGGTGTGACATGGCATTTTAATTCCAAAAAATAAAAAAACAGAAACACATGAAACCTTGGTTGATGTAATGTCATGCCACCAAGCTGATGTGGTAAAAAAATTGGCATGTTTGACCAAAGTTTGGACACACACCCCTCATAAACCGGAACAACCCACTAGAAGGCTCGTGGTTCCGAGAAGGAACAATGCATGTTTGATGACGAACGGGAGATAGCTTCCTTTTACGGCCTTCAAATTTTTTTCTACGTCTAACATGCACTACTACAAATGTAATGTGAAATTTTTGAAAATTCTAGGGGTCATTTAATCTTTTAAAGACATTTAAGTGATTTTCTAGCCATTTAATGACCGTAATTCAAATTTTAACCACATCTGCATGCAATGCGTAACCAAAACGGTTTGAAAAATCATATTTTTATACTTGTGTGCGAGTTAATTCCATGTGCAGTAAAATAAAAGGAATTTTCAAACATATTTTTGTATTACGACATGGACACATATGCATGAATACATATGCATGGAGTGGCATGGCATTTTAATTCCAAAAAAAAATCAGAAACACATGAAACCTTGGTTGATGTAATGTCATGCCACCAAGATGATGTGGTAAAGAAATTGGCATGTTTGACGAAAGTTTGGACACACACCCCTCACAAACCGGATCAACTTGTTATATTAGTCTAAATACTAATTGGCTGATTTAGTAAGAATTGAGAAATGGAAAAACTGGATCTTCTCTAATCACGTGAATACAAAGTTCGATCTAATGCGGAATTAGGAGTGTAGATCAAACCTACACTTGGAGACGCCATCAAATTGTTGTCAATGAACAAATACACGTGCAGTCGTTCCGGCCTCCGGCACCTCGCCGGATGATGGCTGGATCTTCACGTCAATTAGCTACACCTCCAGATTGGTTTTGGAGTAATTTTTCAGAAGGCGGGTGACTAATGCGATGGATATCACGTATGTGTCCTGCCCCCTCTTATTTATAATGTGTAGCCTTTGACCGTGGGACCTGACCATAATTTGATTTAATTGAGTCCCCCAATCGCAGGCACGATTGGTTAATTACCATTTAATTTCATTTAATCCAAAAATTAATTAATGGGTCCACCTTGACTTAAGGTAATTAACATTTTAACCATTAGATCACCTAAAAAATCTAACATTCTCCCACTTGATCGAATGGTTAACATCATTAGTCCATACCTCGACAAAAGCATCATACCAAGATAATGTAATCATATAGTTATTACTGGAACCCCATTAACTATAGCATAATACTCCGTCTTGATACAGATAATTATTCATGGTTTGGGTTTGTATGTGCATGCAGCCATACTCCCTACTTATGGTCCAAGTAGTTTGTTCCTTTATTAACAATCATGTGCACTTAGTGAGCGAAACAAACTTTCTTATTGTCTAGATTGAAATTCGAGATCTCATTTATGTAATTATCCCAACAGTTACAGGCCATGACTTATACTAATGCTAGCAAAATTATTGGTAAGCCTTTAGTTAGGGGATCAACTATCATAGACTTAATACACGATAGCTGAATTTAATATTTGGTCTTGGACATTATCTTTCACAACATGATACTCACTTAGTTTGTTGTTACTCGTAAACAGAAGTGCGGACTTTCTTATTGCACAAAATTACCAATGTCTTTACTTAATTATGTTTTGTGCTACTAAGTGTAGACAAAATCGTAAGCCAAAAGGCTTGTCCGATTGTCTCATGATATGACAAAAATCTAAATTGCATCGTTACCATGCTTGACAATAGGTCTAGTAGTGGGAAAACAAATATTTGTATCATACCATTAGCATAAAGTAAGAATATGATATATTTGCTCCCACTCGTCTTAACATAGATACAATAGTCCTCCTTATTTCCTGTATTCACCCAACAAAATTTAGTTTACCATTGCCCTTTTATATATAGCTCCCACTGATGCGAACATTGTATAAGAATTAGAGTGTTTGTCGGTGGTGAATATCGAGCAACAGTACTGGAAATTTTTTTCATCAAGAAGATGGGCCGATGGGAATAATTATGCATGAAGGTAATGAAAGAGTAAAACACTTATAAGTTCTAGGAAATGGACCGCAATTTTTTTATGCGTATTAATTCCTTATCCCGAGTACTATGAAAAACTCATTTATTAGTTTTCTTTACTTATTTCCCTAAATATGACTAATGGTGTGGCCTAAATCAGATAAGCCAAGTAGATGAAATGAAGGTGTCTCTTACTTAATGAGAGTGTTCATTTTCCCCCTTCGAAATATGGCTTAAATGATAGTGGCATCATTTCAATGATCGATAACTCATAATACACATCCAAGGATTCACAGGAGAAAACACAACCAGAACCATTATGACAACTCTTAATAACACAATATTTGTTTGCAAAAGAAACAAATCCATCATCCACTAGAGAAACAAAATAAGGTCCCTCTTTATGCTAGAAACATAAGAGTATTATTAAGATGGAGGAAACAAAATCTTCAAGGATCAAGGATAAATCCAAATGCTTGAACATCAATCTCCTCGCCTAGCCACTGGAACAATCTAAGACTTTGATCCATCCTTTGGAGTGTCCTCACGGAATGGAATCGCTGAAAGAGTTTGAAATGTGCAAGTGGCACCTGAGTCAACTCACTATTATTTAGGGAAAGTAAGTAAATTAATTATTCATAAACTTAGGAAATTGAATCATTACCCTTCTTAGCAAGCCATGCCTTAAAGCCATCACATTCTTTCATGACATGCCCATCTTCCTTGCAAAAACGACACTTAGGACCCTTAGGCTCTATAGGAATGACCTTGGTGCCAGAGGTCCCAGCTGGCTTGCTTGCATCAGTATTAGAGAAGTTCATCTTCTTATTAGGTTTCCCATCACCCCGAGACTTTCTTTTCCCTGAGGTTATGGAAGTAAGATGAGCATAATCTATCCTTTCAACCTTAAGCCGCTCTTCTTCTTGAACGCACATAGATGTGAGCTCACTCATGGTCCACTTCTCCTTCTGAGTGTTATAATTAATTTTAAAGGGACCATACTCCATAGGGAGAGAAGTCATAATGAAGTGAACCAGAAAGCCCTCGGAAATCTCCATTTCCATGCCCTTTAATTTTGCAGCCATATCATTCATAGTCATGATATGTTCTCTCACGCCGCTTTTACCATCATACTTAGTGGTGAGCATTTTCATGATCAGTGTGCTGGCATAGACTTTTGTGGATCCTTTAAATTGTTACTCCACCGATGCCAGATAAGTCTTAGCACATTCGGAATCGGGGATTGCTCCCCTAATCCCAAGAGTAATTGAGCTTTTCATGATCATGAGGGACAATCGATTGGAGCGCTCCCACTTCTCCTTGTTAGCCTCATAAACCTTAGTTTTCTCAGCAAGGTTTTCATCATCAGAGGACAAGGACAAGGGAACTGGAGCCTTCTCCCTAAGTGCATAGTCAAGATCCATGACCCCAAGGTTAATGGAAATCTGCTCCTTCCATGTAGAAAAGTTAGTCCCATTGAGGGGCTCGATTGAGTTTTGGAGCCCGGAAATAACTGACGGGTTCAAAGCTGAATAAAACATAAATAACATGGATATCAAAATGATGAATTATCAAAATATCCATATTAAGAAAAACTTAATGCATGATATTAATCCTACGTTGGTCTGATTAATAACACGTAAAATTTAATAAAATCCTAATTTGCAACACCGTTGGTCAGTAACGACATGCAACAAAATGAAATATCTTTATTGGGAAATTAATTCTAATAATCATGATCATACTCAACTTTGGTCAGAATATAATCATGCATCATAAAAATTAATTGTTGCAATTATCCCAAGATATATAGTAGCCGCTTAGATAAAGGCCGGGACATAATCATGAATTCACGATCACATATAACGTTGGTCAGTATGTAACCATACAGTACTAAACTTAATCATCACAATTATCCTGACAATATATAGCAGTGTTAAACCAAAACTTCTCGTTGGTTCCATCCTAATTCAACACTTAATGCTCATAAATGACCATTGATGCACGTAGTAAAATAATAATCAAGAGTGCAATTTAATCAGCCGAATTAAATAAACGGGAATACCCGTTTTGCCTAATTATATAGGCGTGCATCACGGCTTAACTCATGCAGCCCAGAAGAAAGCTACACTGATACATAACAAAAGCACGTGCAGTTAACTGTTGATCGGCAGCAAACAGAACTAATCCATGTGTAACCTATGAAATAACAGTAGTGCTCACGCTATGCCCGAACTAACTACATGATTTAGCGGCAAGTGGTGAGAAAAAGAAATACCACTGGGTCAAACAAATAATTTAAATAGACAACAATTTCATGCGTGTACTACATACTGAATAATATACACAGCCTATCTAACGCCCGATTTTAGAGGGAGTAACCAGCGTGCATCCGAGCGCTAATGAACTAGTTATCCTTCTAATACAACGCCAGCGAAAATGAGCTAGCTTCCTATTCTGCCGCCACGACAAGCGGAGCGGCCGTTACAGAAGTGAGAAGGCATATGGGACGGCGTGAGGCGTGCGACGGCTCTTGATGAGGACAGCGGCGCGAGCACGACTTAATGTGCGCAGCTGTGCGAGCACGACCTAAGGCTCACGGAGGTGCGGGCACAACCCCTGATGCGCGCGGCGGCGCAGGCACGGCCTGATGCCCTCACGTGGTTAGACCCGTGATACGAAAAGCGTTCATGCATAAGCGAAGACGACGGCGCTCGGAACTGATAAGCGGGATGCCGACGGCTGATGCGAGCACAAGCTGTGATTTCCGGCGACACTGATGCGGACTAAAACGAACGGCGCCGGTCCTAATGCATGTGTACTACGCCTAATGATGCGATTTTATATGCAAGTTCTACCACATTAATCTACACGTTAACTCAAAAACTGATTCATGAAATTAGATCCAACATAGCTACTGATACCAAATGTTACATTAGTCTAAATACTAATTGGCTGATTTAGTAAGAATTGAGAAATGGAAAAACTGGATCTTCTCTAATCACGTGAATACAAAGTTCGATCTAATGCAGAATTAGGAGTGTAGATCAAACCTGCACTTGGAGACGCCATCAAATTGTTGTCAATGAACAAATACACGTGCAGTCGTTCCGGCCTCCGGCACCTCGCCGGATGATGGCTGGATCTTCACGTCAATCAGCTACACCTTCAGATTGGTTTTGGAGTAATTTTTCATAAGGCAGGTGACCAATGCGATGGATATCACGTATGTGTCCTGCCCTCTCTTATTTATAATGTGTAACCTTTGACCGTGGGACCTGACCATAATTTGATTTAATTGAGCCCCCCAATCACGGGCACGATTTGTTAATTATCATTTAATTTCATATAATCCTGAAATTAATTAATGGGTCCACCTTGACTTAAGGTAATTAACATTTTAACCATTAGATCACCTAAAAAATCTAACACAACTCGCTAGAAGGTTCGTGGTTCCGAGAGGGAACAATGCATGTTTGATGACAAACGGGAGATAGCTTCCTCTTACGGCCTTCAATTTTTTTTTACGTCTAACATGCACTACTACAACTGTAATGTGAAATTTTGGAAAATTCTAGGAGTCATTTGACCTTTTAAAGACATTTAGGTGATTTTATAACCATTTAATGACCGTAATTCAAATTTGAACTACATCTACATGCAACACCTAACCAAAATGTTTTGAAAAATCATATATGTGTACTTGTGTGCGAGTTAATTCCATGTACAGTAAATTAGAAGAAATTTTCAAACATATTGGTCTCACGACATGGACACATGCATACGTATGCATGGAGTGACATGGCATTTTAATTCAAAAATAGAAAAATGATGAGAAACACGTGAAACCTTGGTTGATGTAGTGTCAAGCCACCAAGATGATGTGGTAAAGAAATTAGCATGTTTGATGAATGTTTGGACACACACCCATCACAAACCAGAGCAACTCGCTAGAAGGTTTGTGGTTCCGAGAGGGAACAATGCATGTTTGATGACGAATGGGAGATAGCTTCCTCTTACGGCCTTCGATTTTTTTCCTACGTTTAACATGCACTAATACAACTGTCATGTGAAAATTTGGTAAATTTCAGGGGTCATTTGACCTTTTAAAGACATTTAAGTGATTTTCTAACCATTTAATGACCGTAATTCAAATTTGAACTACATCTACATGCAATGCCTAACCATAACGGTTTGAAAAATTATATTTTTGTGTACTTGTGTGCGAGTTAATTCCATGTGCAGTAAATTCGAAGAAATTTTCAAACATATTGGTGTCAAGGCATGGGCACATGCATGGAGTGCACGCCATGGCATTTTAATTCCAAAAAAAATAAAAAATGATCAGAAAAACTTGAAACCTTGCTTCATTTAGTGTCATGCCACCAAGATGATGTGGTAAAGAAATTGGCATGTTTGACGAAAGTTTGGACACACACCCCACACAAACCGGAGCAACTCGCTAGAAGGTTCGTGGTTTCGAGAGGGAACAATGCATGTTTGATAACGAACGGGAGATAGCTTCCTCTTATGGCCTTGAAATTTTTTCAATGTCTAACATGCACTACTACAACTGTAATGTGAAATTTTGGAAAATTCTCGGGGTCATTTAACCTTTGAAAGACATTTAAGTGATTTTATAACCATTTAATGACCATAATTCAAATTTGAACTACATCTACATGCAACGCCAAACCAAAACGGTTTGAAAAATCATATATGTGTACTTGTGTGTGAGTTAATTCCATGTGCAGTAAATTAGAAGGAATTTTCAAACATATTGGTCTCACGACATAGACACATGCATACGTATGCATGGAGTGACATGGCATTTTAATTCAAAAAAATAGAAAAATGATCAGAAACACATGAAACCTTGGTTGATGTAATGTCATGCCACCAAGATGATGTGATAAAGAAATTGGCATGTTTCACGAACGTTTGGACACACGTCCCTCACAAACTGGAGCAACTCGGTAGAAGGTTCGTGGTTCCGAGAGGGAACAATGCATGTCTGATGACGAACAGGAGATAGATTCCTCTTACGGCCTTCAAATTTTTTCCTCCGTTTAACGTGCACTAATACAATTGTCATGTGAAATTTTGGTAAATTTCAGGGGTCATTTGACCTTCTAAAGACATTTAAGTGATTTTCTAACAATTTAATGACCATCATTCAAATTTGGACTACATCTACATGCAACGCCTAACCAA
Organism: Triticum dicoccoides; assembly: GCF_002162155.2. Lineage (NCBI taxonomy): Eukaryota > Viridiplantae > Streptophyta > Magnoliopsida > Poales > Poaceae > Triticum > Triticum dicoccoides. The sequence goes on along the minus strand of NC_041390.1, from coordinate 438,347,275 downwards.
AACGGTTTGAAAAATCATATTTTTGTGTACTTGTGTGCGAGTTAATTCCATGCACAGTAAATACGAATGAATTTTCAAACATATTGGTGTCAAGGCATGAGCACATGCATGGAGTACATGCTATGGCATTTTAATTCCAAAAAATTAAAAAATGATCAAAAAACATGAAACCTTGCTTTAGTCAATGTTTGGACACACACCCCTCACAAACCGGAGCAACTCACTAGAAGGTTTGTGGTTCCGAGAGGGAACAATGCATGTTTGCTGACGGACGGGAGATAGCTTCCTCTTACGGCCTTCAAATTTTTTTCCTATGTTTAACGTGCACTAATACAACTGTCATGTGAAAATTTGGAAATTTTCAGGGGTCATTTGAGCTTTTAAAGATATTTAAGTGATTTTCTAACCATTTAATAACCGTAATTCAAATTTGAACTACATCTACATGCAACACCTAACCTAAATGGTTTGAAAAATCATATTTTTGTGTACTTGTGTGCGAGTTAAAAAATCATCGGATGATGTAAATATCTGTTGTTCAAAAAAGAAAATGTAAAGATCTGGCAAAACAACCGGCCCCCACACGATTGGCGGTCTATCTCGCGGCTCGAGGTTTGGTAGGTGAATGGCGGGGATCATTAATCAGACACGGTTCCGCATTGGAAACCGTCAGCTATTATTTCCAGACACAGATTTTGGCTATTATGTTCACACACGGATTTTGCTGCAGGGATCATGTGTAATTCAAACTACAGTACTCATAAATTCCGGCGACCGACGTTTGTAATGTCCCCGTCGATGTATATTCTGGCCGCCAATAAATACTACCTTGCTCACGTCATCCCGCCTGCATTATCATCTACATCCTCCCCTCGCTCGCTCGCCCTCTCTCTCTCTCTCTCAAATCTCTGCCATGGCGCCGCCGGTCTGCCCACGCGCCAACAAGGAGTCGCCGCCCCCCGAGGACGCTCACTCGATTAGCAGCGACGAGGACCCCTATGCGCCGCCTGACAAGGTTGTGCCGGACCCCCCAACTTTGGATTAGTTTTGGGACCAGTACAATCTTTGTCCATGGAAGTCGCTGCCGCCGACTCAGAAAGCCAGGCAAGTGGCGTTCAAGAAGGAGATGGCGGAGGAGGAAGCCAGGTGCCAGGCGGCCTGTGAAGCCCGTGATGTCGCCTGGAAAAAGGAGGCGACGAAGCTTTGGGGGCGGGCACGTCATTGTGCTGAGGAGGTGTACGGAGACGGGTACTTCGCGAGGAAGGTCATAGACGTTGGGAACCTCGTCGCTGCGTGGAGGTGGGCCGATAAGCTCCAGCGTGCCACCGACGAGGAGCTTCGGTGGGCGCCCAATTAAATGGCAAGATCGGTCGCGCGCGTCCGCCAGCAAGAGGCAGATCGGTACGTCAAGCGCTGCGAGGCGGAGGAGTCGGAGTACTGCCTCCGCACTGGGAAGACGCCGCGCACCACGGAGCTGCTGGTGAGAGGCTGCCGGAATACTGGCCCCAGGAGGGATTATTAGTTTTAGTATTGTTCGTTTTCAATTTTATGCATTGTACCTAGTAGTTAAGTATCATCACGTATATGTGATGATATTATATATATATATATATATATATATATATATATATATATATATATATATATATATATATATATATATATATATATAT
>NC_041390.1:438247745-438345592 GCF_002162155.2 Triticum dicoccoides | reverse complement strand
ATTATGAATTCCATTTTCTATCTGTTTTTGTATACTAGTTTGAATCTAGCTGTTATCATCCACATATACAGAATGGAAAGCGTATATACACACATTGAAACAGAACATATAAGAATGGAAAACAAAGTACACACATTGAAACAGAGCAATACTATGATTGCTATGAATACAAAGCTATCCACATCGAAACAACTTTTCAAAATAAAACGCGTCCATGAGACCATGACCAGCAGCCCTTGCCTAGGGTAGCTCTTGGCTCTGCCTGAACTCGTGCAGGCGTTCGTCCAAGCGGTCGACACGCTCGCGATACATCTGGAGCGCGATCTCAAACTCCAAGTTGGCTATTTAATCAAAGATCACCAGCTCGAGGATGCGACGGCCATGTTCCTCTACTGCGCTCAGGTGGACACCTGGGCCAAGGAGGTAGTCGAGCCTACGGACCAGCGTGTTGGCATCCAGCGGGCCACGGACAAGGCGAACGGCGGCACCCATGCGAATGGCGCGGCGGGCGTCCGATGCAAGTCCAGCGTGGCCGGCATCTGGTGCCAGTACGGCGCTGAGGGCCTCTGCCCACTCCTAGCGAGGAATGGGGGTACTGAGTGAAGGAAATATGCCCTAGAGGCAATAATAAAGTTATTATTTATTTCCTCATATCATGATAAATGTTTATTATTCATTCTAGAGTTGTATTAACCGGAAACTTACTACATGTGTGAATGCATAGACAAACAGAGTGTCACTAGTATGCCTCTACTTGACTAGCTCATTAATCAAAGATGGTTAAGTTTCCTAACCATAGACATGAGTTGTCATTTGATTAATGGGATCACGTCATTTTAGGAGAATGATGTGATTGACTTGACCCATTCCGTTAGCTTAGCACTTGATTGTTTAGTTTACAACTATTGCTTTCTTCATGACTCATACATGTTCCTATGACTATGAGGTTATGCAACTCCCAATTACCGGAGGAACACTTTGTGTGCTACCAAACGTCACAACATAACTGGGTGATTATAAAGGTGCTCTAAAGGTGTCTCCGATGGTACTTGTTGAGTTGGCATAGATCAAGATTAGGATTTGTCACTCTGATTGTCGGAGAGGTGTCTCTGGGCCCACTCAATAATGCACATATGTAACGCCCCGGACACACCCGCCGATGGTCGTTACTCCTGGCGGGATCTAGACTGGCCCCACAGGTCAATACTAGTCTTTTCTGCGCACTTTATCCTCACTCATGCGCACCCGGGAGCAACTTCCCGATTGGTCACCCATCCTGACACTAGTCCAAGCTGAGCACGCTTAACTTTGGAGTTCTGTCCGAATGGGCTCCCGGAAAAGAAGTAATTTCTTATTGATATGAGTAGTCTATCATCCCTAATAAGCCAGGCCATCACATACACCCCCCATTCAGAGGAACCGACGTCCTCGTCGGGCCACAGGAACGTTCTCTCTTGGCACATACGTCTGTGCATCCAGTCCGGTACATGTGCCATGCCGGGTGCCATGACGGGTCACAAACGTCATGAACAACATGACCGCGCACCTGTCCGCAACCATCCGTGTAACCGCGAGGGTCGGCTCTGATACCAACTTGTAACGCCCCGGACACACCCGCCGGTGGTCGTTACTCCTGGCGAGATCTAGACTGGCCCCACAGATCAATACTAGTCTTCTCTGCGCACTTTGTCCTCACTCATGCGCACCCGGGAGCAACTTCCCGATTGGTCACCCATCCTGACACTGCTCCAAGCTGAGCACGCTTAACTTTGGAGTTCTGTCCGAATGGGCTCTCGAAAAAGAAGGAATTCCTTATTGATATGAGTAGTCTATCATCCCTAATAAGCCAGGCCATCACAACATCACTATAAGCCTTGCAAGCATTGTAACTAATGAGTTAGTTTTTTTTTGATTGAGAACTGTAGGGGAAAACCCCCATAGCATATCAATAATTAATGAGTTAGTTGTGAGATGATGTATTACGGAACGAGTAAAGAGACTTTCCGGTAACGAGATTGAACTAGGTATTGAGATACCGACGATCGAATCTCGGGCAAGTAACATACCGATGACAAAGGGAACAACGTATGTTGTTATGCGGTTTGACCGATAAAGATCTTCGTAGAATATGTGGGAGCCAATATGAGCATCCAGAATCCGCTATTGGTTATTGACCAGAGACGTGTCTCGGTCATCTCTACATAGTTCTCAAACCCGTAGGGTCCGCACGCTTAAAGTTCGGTGACGATCGATATTATGAGTTTTTGTGTTTTGATGTACCGAAGGTAGTTCGGAGTCCCAGATATGATCACGAACATGACGAGGAGTCTCGAAATGGTCGAGACGTAAAGATCGATATATTGGACGACTATATTCAGACACCGGAAGTGCTCCGGGTGGTTTCGGAGAAAACCGGAGTGCCGGACGGTTATCGGAACCCCCGGGAGAAATAGTGAGCCTTATGGGCCTTAGTGGAGAGAGAGAGGGCTGACCTAGGGCAGGCCGCGTGCCTCTTCCCCTCTGGTCTGAATTGGACTAGGGGAGGGGGGCGGCGCCCCCCTTTCCTTCTCCCTCTCCCCCTTCCTTTCCCCCTCCTAGTAGGAGTAGGAAAGATGGGAGTCCTACTCCTACTAGGAGGAGGGCTCCTCCTCCTCCTGGCGCGCCTAAAGGGGTCGGCCGGCCTCACCCTTTGCTCCTTTATATACGGGGGCAGGGGGCACCTCTAGACACACAAGTTGATCTGTTGATCTCTCCCAGCCGTGTGCGGTGCCCCCCTCCACCATAATCCACCTCGATCATATCGTAGCGGTGCTTAGGCGACGCCCTGCGTCGGTAGCATCATCATCACCATCATCATGCCATCATGCTGACAAAACTCTCCTATGAATCTCTGTTGGATCGGAGTTCGTGGGACTTGATCGAGCTGGACGTGTGCTGAACTCGGAGGTGCCGTGCGTTCGGTACTTGGATCGGTTGGATCGTGAAGACGTACGACTACATCAACCGCGTTGTGCTAACGCTTCCGCTTTTGGTCTACGAGGATACGTGGACACACTCTCCCCTATCGTTGCTATGCATCACCATGATCCTGTTTGTGCGTAGGAACTTTTTTGAAATTACTATGTTCCCCAACAGTGGCATCCGAGCCAGGTTTATGCGTAGATGTTATATGCATGAGTAGAACACAAGTGGGTTGTGGACGATACAAGTCATACTGCTTACGAGCATGTCACACTTTGGTTCGGCGGTATTGTTGGATGAAGCGGCCCGAACCGACATTACGCGTACGCTTACGCGAGACTGGTTCTACCGACGTGCTTTGCACACAGGTGGCTGGCGGGTGTCAGTTTCTCCATTAACGTGGATGTACGATAGCACCACCTGTCGGAACCACGCCAAAATCTCCATGTCTACATTGCGTTTGCTCCCTCCAAACTCCTCCATTTACCTTCATATGCAAATGTTTTACATTTCGCTGCTATACTCTTAGACTTTCATGTGTAGGTTGATTGCTCGACTTGTGCCAAGTTGCTAAAATCTGCCAAGACTTAAAATTGGGAAAAGGCTATATTTTTATTTGGTCAAGTAGTCTAATCACCCCCCCTCTAGATATACTTTCGATCCTACAATGGTTTAGATCTGAAATCATGGCACCCAGGCCCAAAGTGACAAGCATTAAGCATGGCAAAGTCATATCAACATCAATCTTAGAACATAGTGGATACTAGGGATCAAGCACTAACAAAACAAACTCGATTACATGATGAATCTCATCCAACTCCTCACCGACCAGTGAGCCTATGAGGAATTACTCACTCCCAACGGGGAGCATCATGGAATTGGCGATGGAGAAGGGTTGGTGATGACGAAGATTGAAGACCCCCCCCTCTTCGGAGCCCCAAACAGACTCCAGATCTGGCCTCCCGAAGAACAGGAGGCGGTGGCTCTGTCTCGTGAAATGGGATAATCCTTTCTTCCCATTTTTTTCTGGAAAAATAGGTATTTATGGAGTTCGATTCAGGATCTGCGGGCCACCAGGTGGGGACAACCCACCTGGGCGTGCTAGGAGGGGGGCGCACCCTAGTGGGTAGTGCCGACCCAGGTGCCCCCTCCAGTGGTTCTTGGCTCTAGAAATTCTCTTTTATTGTATAAAAAATCCTCATAAAGTTCTGTTCCAATCTGTAGCGATTCAACCTCAAATGGTCGAATCTATGTGCATAAGTGTCATCCCTGGATCGGTAATGCTGACACACACTGTACTTCGAAGGATTTATAACAGAGTAGCAATCACACACTTATTACATCGGTAGTCTCAAGAGAACTTATTACAATAAATATGGCTTAAGGCCATCTAAATACGATAACAGCGGAAGGCTTGGAAGATAAAGTGAGTCCATCAACTCCAACGGCATAGCTGAGTGCACGACAACGACCTAGCGCACCTTACTCTTTGTTTGAAAAGTCTACAACATGATACGTTGCAGCCCGAAAACGGGTCAGCACATGGAATATGCTGGCAATATAACATAGTAGAGCAATGAAACAAGTAAAGACTATCACTATATGCATATATGGCTAGTGGAGGCTCTATGGTTATAATGTTTTGCAACAAGCCAATTTTTCCTACAACAAAGGAATATATTTTTATTTAACTATCATGGTAGTTGTTAAACATTGAGAAGGTTCCTCCAACTCAATCCCCATTAAGCAGTATTAACAACCCAACATATTAATTTAGAGTGATGAGATCAACATGATAATCCAAAAACCAGATACTCAAGATGTCCATAACCAGGGACTCGGCTAACCATGATTAGTTTGTACACCCTATAGAGGTTTGCGCATTTTTACCCACAAGACCCGATCTCCTCCGTTGGTTTTCTCGCACTACATGGTGTTTGAGAAACGGATTACCGAGACACAGTTGTCGTGGTGGGCGCACGGCAGATGCCAAGGGATGGCTAAAGAGAGGAGGAGGCTCGAGGGCGCTGTTGGGCTCCAGAGGCGAGGTTGGCATGAGCGGGCGCGGGACGCCAGACATACCCAGGTTCGAGGCTCTCCAGAGAGATAATACCCCTAGTCCTGCCGAGTGTAGTTGGATGTTCGATAGTACAATGTTGCTCCTGGAGCTGTATGGAGGAGGAAGGAAGCTGGCCAAGGCTTGGGCTGCTCCTTCTCTCAAGTGTCGTTGTTTTGTGGCACTGCTTGCTTACTTTTCTCTCGTATGTGTCTTCTGCTTTCTCTCTTGCTCTGTTGTGTTGTGTTGCGATTGCGGGCTCCCGGGGGGTTTTATGGTCCAACCCCCCGGGGGTACAATGGTAATGTTACAAGTCGGTGGGTCCGTATTTTCGGTGTCCGGGAACCCAAGCTGGGTCCCGCTGAGGGCTTGTGGTTCGCCGAGTTCCCCTAGGTGCAGGCCCCGCATGCCTAGGAGGACTATGTGTCGTCTTGTCGATCGTCAGGGCGTGGCTGAGTCGAGTCGTGTACAGTGCTCCCCATCAAGTTGCCGCTTGCTGTTGTCAGCGGTGAAGGCGGGGGCACTGTAGCCATGCCGGCCTTGGTCAGCGGGTAGGTGAGGGGCACTGTAGTTACGTACCCGCTGACCAGAGGCATGAGCGGGGCGCTATTGCCTCGGTCATCATTGATTGAAGTCTCGTCCCATCATACGGCCTGGATGGGACGGGAGTTGACCCATGGTTGGATTGCGTAGCACACCACGGATGGCGCAGGCTTGTTGAGGAGGCTTTTATTGTGTCGGGTTCGGCTGTCTTGCGCTAGTTGTCGGGGCCGAGTCGACGCGTCTTGCCGGGTCGGCTTATCTGGCCGGCTTGCGGGGCTTGGCCGGGTCGAGCGACCCTGCCAAGCACGTGTCGGTATTGAGGGGCAGTGCCAACCCCGTTGTTTTTGAAGAGGATCTGGGTTCCGTTGCCTGCCCGGGGTCCATCCCCCGACAACAGTCTTTCAGAAACATTATCTCTTTAATATGGGTAAACAGTTACACCTACTTTCCGCTACATCTGCTAGCCTACCACTGAAAGAGGTCATGCAACATACTCAACTATGCTAGAGTCCATAATAGCTTGTGGCTGCACACGGAAGTTTCTAGCATGAATAATCTTATGATCCCTTTGAGCCTGGGTGGCGAACCATAGGATGATCACACGGGTACTCCGAGATATCCTAGGACAACACTGGATTCTCCAGGTGCCCGCAACCAATCCACCCAGATGTGTATTTAAGTGGCCACCTTAAGTTAACCATTAATTAACAAATCTCGCATCTGTCATGGATACTCTCAAACCCAATCCACGTCTATAAGCAAAGCATGGCAATAAATAGCATAACATAGAAGTAACTCACATGGTTTGATAATAAAAAGGGCAATAGGTTCTACCTCATCATCTACTTCCCAAAACCCACATGTTAAGAGATCCTACTCATGCAATGTTTGAGGGTTGAAAGTAATGCATAAAACCTGGGTAATTAAGGGGTATGATCAATGTGTTACTTTTCTTGCTAATGATCTGCAAAACCTAGTGACTCGTAGTAGCACACGACGCACTCCGGGAATTCTATCGTAAACAAACAATAGCATACATAAGAACTCAAGAAAATATGCAAGGGTAAAACTTCAAATAAGAAGATCCAAACTGAAAGTTCAACTGAAGAGGTTCAATTTGCAAAAAGAATAGATCAAAACGGAGGTACGGAATTGAAACTACGGTCAAAAGAACTTCGAATACAAATCTGCTTGCAACAAAATTTTAATTTGTCAAAAATCATGTTCAAGTTGATTAAATAGAAAGAGGGGTTCGAGACGAAGATTTTGGCGTTGGTTTCACTGGATTTGGACAAACGGTTAAGAAATGGTGAGGGTTTGAAGATCAGGGGCTAATTTGCGATAAAAATAATTGTGGATAGGTCCCTGGCCGAAAATAAAATAAAAAGAAAAGACTAACGAATGAACGTTCGTTGTGTGAACCTAACCGGCGAACAACGTTCGTTAAATCGAACGAACGGACGAACGTCCGCTAAATAAGTAAACCAATGAAAACCGAAAAAACGCATCTAGGGTTTTTAAAGAAAAACCGACAGTTTACCTAAAAACCAAAAAAACCCGGGCGGATCAAATCGGATCGGCGGTGGCTCCGGCGGCATGCGGCGTCTCCGGCAAGGCGGCAGCGCGGGCGGCGGCGGCTGGCGAGGTGCGGCGGCGGGTTATGGTTCGGGCGGCGGGCTCTATTGGGCTGGGGCGTGGCCTCGGCTAGCTTTCAAAGCCTGGCCGGACGGAGTCCGGCTCGGGCACGGCCCGTTAGGTCGGTTTGATGTTTTTTTAAACGGTTCCGCGGAGAAAAATCCTAGTTAATTAAAATAAAATCTAAAATGCCCAAACAAATTTTCGCCGTCTAAATAAAATATTTAGAACAAAGTGAACATTTTTCTGACCTAAAAATGCAATGTTTAAAAATGCATATTTTTCTAACTCAAATAAAATAGCAACGAAATTCAAATCAATTAATTTATTTTCTTTTAACATTTTTCCTGCGATATTTCATTTATTTTGGAGAAGTCATATTATCTCCTCTCATATATTTTTAATATGAAATATTTTCGGAGAGAAAAATAATAAAAACAGAATGATCCATTTTTCAATATTGGAGAAAAAAAATCAAATATGAAAATCATAGAATCCCCAACTCTCTCTGTGGGTCCTTGAGTTGCTTAGGATTTTAGGATCACAAAATCAAAATGCAAATAAAATATGATATGCACATAATGACCTATGTATAACATTCCAAATTGGAAATTTGGGATGTTACACAATCCGAGAACATTTATTTCTGCACAAAAAACAACATCGTGGTATTTCTGCTGAAAACAGCGTTAGTCCAGGTTAGTTTTATTCAAATCATGCAAATTAGAGTCCAAAACAAAAGGAAAAGCGTTAGGAAAAGTAGATACGACGGAGACGTATTAGGGCGCGCCCCAGGCTTGTGGGCCCCTCGTGGCACCTCTTGACCTAATTCCACCTTGATAAATTCCCAAATATTCACAATACAACAGAGAGCCACCCGAAACACTTTTTCCGCCGTGCAAGTTTTTGTTCTTCACTGATCCCATATGGAGGCCTTTTTCGGCACACTTCCGGAGGGGGAATCGGTCACAGAGGGATTCTTCATCATCCTTGCTGCCCTTTCGATGATGCGTGAGTAGTTCACCACTGACATACGGGTTCATAGCTAGTACCTGGATGGCTTCTTCTCTCTCTTTGATCTTCAATACAATGGTCTCCTCGATGTTCTTGGAGTTCTCTTCCTTTTTTCCTTTTTGTTTTTTGTGTTCACACAATAATACTATTGTCAAGGTTATGTTTCTGTTTCTAAATTAGTGTTTGTGGCAAGTAAACCTTTGGGGTGATTTGGTTGATAGGTGCATTGATTCTATGAAAAAACAGAAACTTCTGCGCCCAGTAGTAGAATTGTTTAAATTCACTAGAACAAGATAAAATTCTGATTTTTTACACACGATTGATATACAAATTTCCAACATTGTCCTATTTTTTTAGAATTGTTGGAGTTACATAAGTATTAAATTTGTTCATATCATTATAAATTGTTATGTTTTTGACAAATTCTGTTTTCATTGCTTAATTTGCTTGTTTTGATGAATCTATGGATTGTATCAGGGGTGAGGTATAAGTCCTAGAGAAGTTAGAATACAATAGGTACTATGCAATAATACAATATGAATGGGTTTACAATAGTACCTAAAGTATATGATTTACTTGTTATACTAATGGATCTCACGAGTTTTCTGGTGAGTTTTGTGTGCGAAGTTTTCAAGTTTTAAGTGAGATCGTGGTGGATGAAGGAATAAGGAGTGGCAAGACCCTAAGCTTGGGGATGCCAAAGGCACCCCAAGGTAATGTTCAAGGTGACCCAAGCGTCTAAGCTTGGGGATGCCCTAGAAGGCATCCCCGGGCATCCCCTCTTTCGTCTACCAACCATCGGTAAATTACTTGGAGCTATATTTTTATTCTTCACATCATATGAGTTTTGCTTGGAGCGTCGTGTATTATATGGATGTTTGCTTTATTTGATTTTTTTTAGTTTTCCACAATCATCTTTGCTGCACACACCTTTTGAGTGGAACACACACTTATTCGTGATTGTTTAGAATACTCTATGTGCTTCACTTATATCTTTTGAGCTAGGCAGTTGCTCTAGTGATTCACTTATATCTTTTAGAGCACGGCGGTGGTCATATTTTAAAGAAATAGTTGCACTCTCATGCTTCACTTATATCTTTTTGAGAGTCTAATAAATAGTAAAGTCAATATGCATATGTTATGAAATTGGTCCTAATATGATAGGTATTCGAGAGGGATATAAGAAAAACTTTCATGCAGATCACTAAGTATGATAAGTGGGATTCCTTGCATTAGTTTTGAGACATAAAGATGGTGATATGTGGGTAGTACTAGTGAATGATTGTGGTTTAGTAAGAATCTTGTATCAAGGTTTGTGATTCTCGAAGCATGCACGTATAGTCTTCTGTTATGCTAAGAAGTTCGAGCATGATTTATTATTGATTGTCTTCCTTACGAGTGATGGTTGGGAACAAGCGATGGTCTTTTCCTACCAATCTATCCCCCTAGGGGCATGCGTAGTAGTACTTTGCTTTGAGGGCTAATAAACTTTTGCAATAGGTATGTGAGTTCTTTATGACTAATGTGAGTCCATGGATTATACACACTCTCACCTTTTCGCAATTTGCTAGCCTCTTCGATACCGTGCATTGCCCTTTCTCACCTCGAGATGGGGTGCAAACTTTGCAGGTGCATCCAAACCCTGTGATATGATACACTTTATCACACATAAGCCTTCTTATATGTTCCTCAAAATAGCCACTGTACATTGGTGCATGTCGGTCCTAAACAAACGGGTTTTTACCCCTTTCCACGACGGCATTTGGAACCATCGCCAAATGAGTGTGTGCGATAGGGTGTCCTTCCCACACGACCCAGAAATCATCGGGGATAGGCCCTCCTGGGACCCAGGCTGGGGCCGTGTGCGATCGGGCGAGGCACCGAAACCCAATCATTTCCGTAGGTATGTACATCCCACACGGTGAATCCCAGAAATCATTTTCGTAGGTATGTACATCCCACACGGTGAATCCCAGAAATCATTTCAGTAGGTATGTACATCCCACACGGTAATCCGAGAAAATCATTTCCGTAGGTATGTACATCCCACACGGTTAATCCCAGAAACATTTCTGTTCGTATGTATATCACACACAGTCAATCCAAGGAATATGTTTCCGTTTTTATGTACATCCCACACAGTCAATCCAGGGAAAACGTTTCCGTTCGGACATAAATCTCACACAGTTTTATGTGTAGGCTCATGTGTGAAAGGTGTAACTATCACACACGGTCTTCCTTGGTTAATTGTTTGCTTTTATCAACTATATCACACATGATTTGATGAAGAGAGTGTGTGGCATTGGGCTATCCATCGCAACCGCTTTTATTGCTAGAACCGTTTGCAAAGGTCCATGACACATTTAGCAGGTTTATTAGTTTACAATTAATAATTCCAATATTATGCAAATTCACATTTCATATCGAACAACTGTTTGCCAATTTCATATCAGGCACATAAATATATTATAACATCACAGTACGGCAGCTACATGAAAACGGCACAGTACAACATATAGCTAGTTCAACATCATAAGAACAATATATTCATTTCCCTAATCGAGATCATCCAGGCTTGTCTTATCCACCTCTGCTTTCAGTTCTGTACGAATCCTTTTGCACGGGCCAACTGGGAAAGTGCCTCCTCCTTCGCCAACACCATCTTAGCAAAGTCTTTAAAAAAAATCTGAGCTCATTCTCCACCTTCAACTTTTTATCCCGCATCTTGAAATATGCTTCAGCATTGACAAGACTTTCTCAAAGCCTAGCTGTGTTCACTTCCTCATACATGCTCCAGAGCTTCGTTAGGCACATCTTCAAAGACTGTGGCCACTCTTGATCAACCCACTCCAAGTAAGAACACTTCCGTTCATCCTATAATATTTAAAACTAGATCAGTAACAATTGTAGGGGAAATGGGTTTGTAGCAACATAGAAAATCACCAATGCTTATTTTGAAAAACTAAAGAAACATGTTAATTATGACATATCTTCTCAAAAAGATCAATGTGCAAATGAAATAATTAGTACTGAGACAACAACCAAATTCTGGAACATCAGAAGCTATAATTAACTACAATGACGCTACAAGTTCTTACTCATGTACAATAAATAACAAATTGAATATTTTATGAGGAAGGTAAATATAACTGCAACAGCATAGCGACAGTATTTGGATGACAACAAATTGATACTAACAGGTGTGTACATGCACAAATTTAGTAACATAGAACTAATAGCACTAAGGCCGTCCACTATGTATGCCAAAACTGGTGTAAAGACAATTGTTGCTACATCTCGCACCGGTGCCCTGAACTGGCGAGCCGATGCAGCGGAAAAAATCAGGGACCCGGACTCCGGAGCACATAGTTGCTCCGATGCCCAGTTCCTTCGTGCCATAAAGATTTAGTATTTTACTACTTGGCTGCTCGGATGTGGACCAAAGTTGGCTGCACAAACTGCTGAAGCGGTGCCAAATAATTTTCTAATGGCACCGCTGATGAGATGGCAACAATTTAAGATACTAGGTACAAACTGTGACACCGTCTTAGGATGCGTTTGGTTGAAGGAGTGGTATGAATGGGTTGGGACCGTGACAGTGTCTGAATCACATCTAGCAAATGATTTGTAACAACGGAAGAGGGTCTAACCTTCTCTGCACATGCCAGAAACTTCGTCCCAGTGTCCACAGAATCAAACGCAAGTAGCTTCACGCATGGAGATTGATGGTGACAACGAGCAGATAGATCTTCAGCCACCCCGCTCCATTTGTTGCCACTGATGGTCTTAAGGAGCTACAAGAGGAAGAAACGACTCAAATCGACCTCCGGGTAAAAATCCTTCATTCCAAGTCATAGCCCGAGAGAGAGAAGAGAGGCATACCCGAGTGGTGAAGGAGTAGTCGCCGGAGGAGGAACCGCTGGAGATGTCTTTGAAGAAGACCATGGTGACCCCGGCGGTAGGATGCGAGACGGCGAGAGCGAGGAAGCGGCTATAACTTAGCAAGGAAGGAAGGAGGAAACAGGGGAAATGTGACTTGTGGTCGGGGAGAAAAGGGGGTGGGGAAGGGGGAAGGGGGGCGGGGGCAGATATTTTGGCGGTAGGCCAAAATTTTGGAAATGTGGAGGGTAACTTTGCGCGCGGTGCCACCGGACCATTCACTTTAAACGATTGTGTGCATCACAAACGATTCTTCTGCTTTACGCGCATGGGATGAGTTTGGTAATTCAAATTTTGGTCCCAAGGAATGGGCACATTCACTTTGAACGCGCGCGGTGCCACCGGACCATTCACTTTGAACGATTGTGTGCATCACAAATGATTCTTCTTCTTACGCACATGGGATGATTTTGATAATTCAAATTTTGGTGGGAATTTCCCCGGGTATGTCAGTGCATAATTTAACATCGCTTGCTAATTTGGGCACACAAAAGAGCGTACAACAGGCAGACCACACTTACTGAATCGAGCAATTTTAGTAATTACACAGAGCCAGTTGACTAAACATTGCTCTAACAAAAGACCAGCATTAAAAACAAAGTCTAAGTACGCATAATTAAAAATCCGTCGCCGCGCCGGCCTATGCATTGCCGGTGTGAGATGAGACGTCGATGACTTGTCCTGGCGACATGCCACCGTTGGTGGACTCTCCGTCCCGCTGCTAAAGTCGACCGCATCCTCGTCCTCATCCTCAGCCTCGACTCCGCCCTCAAGGTTTTAGTACTCATAGTAGTGGTTGCGCCAGAGCTCGTGTTGGTACTCCACCGCCAATTCCTCGACGGACAGACTCTTCTCTACCTCGACCTCAGCCACGTGCAACTCCTCCTCCCGGTGCTCCTCGATCTCCGCCGCCTCCTGCATCTCCATCTCCCGCTCGGCGACCTCATGAGGAAGCAGGTGCTCCATGGCCACCGCCGCCTTTTCAGACGTGGGTTGCATGCTGGAGTCCGAGGTGGCCTGAAATATCTTGGCATGTGCATCCTCGATCTTGGCATGGATGGCCTCGACCCGGGCCAGGGCAACATCAGCGGCACGGACCGCAGCTCGGCGCTCTCGGCATTTGCAGCCGCCATCGCAGCAGCAGCTGCAGCCGTCTCGGCTGCTGCAGCTGCCCTGTTGGCTGCCGCAGACGCCCCCTGAGCGGAAGCGGTCGCTCTCAGTGCGGATGCAGCGGCACTCTCGACTTAGGCGGCCGCGCTCTCGACGCAGGCGATCGCGCTCGGGGGGTGGGGGACGCGGCCATCATACGGGACTTCACGAAGCGTTTCCACGATGTCATCTTTGCAAGAAGGGGGTGCGGGAATGGGGATCGGGATTCGTGGATTCGGGGGTTGCCGGCACTAGAGCAGACGAGCCGGCGAAGCTTAAGGAGGGAGACTTAGTGTCATGCCACCAAGATGATGTGGTAAAGAAATTGGCATGTTTGACGAAAGTTTGGACACACACCCCTCACAAACCGGAGCAACTCGCTAGAAGGTTCGTCCTTTCGAGAGGTAACAATGCATGTTTGATGACGAACGGGAGATAGCTTCCTCTTACGGCCTTGAAATTTTTTCAATGTCTAACATGCACTGCTACAACTGTAATGTGAAATTTTTGAAAATTCTAGGGGTCATTTAACCTTTGAAAGACATTTAAGTGATTTTCTAACCATTTAATGACCATAATTCAAATTTGAACTACATCTACATGCAACGCCTAACCAAAACGGTTTGAAAAATCATATATGTGTACTTGTGTGCGAGTTAATTCCATGTGCAGTAAATTAGAAGGAATTTTCAAACATATTGGTCTCACGACATGGACACATGCATACGTATGCATGGAGTGACATGGCATTTTAATTCAAAAAATAGAAAAATGATCAGAAACACATGAAACCTTGGTTGATGTAATGTCATGCCACCAAGATGATGTGATAAAGAAATTGGCATGTTTCACGAACGTTTGGACACACGTCCCTCACAAACTGGAGCAACTCGCTAGAAGGTTCGTGGTTCCGAGAGGGAACAATGCATGTTTGATCACGAACGGGAGATAGCTTCCTCTTACGGCCTTCAAATTTTTTCCTTCGTTTAACGTGCGCTAATACAATTGTCATGTGAAATTTTGGTAAATTTCAGGGGTCATTTGACCTTCTAAAGACATTTAAGTGATTTTCTAACCATTTAATGACCGTCATTCAAATTTGAACTACATCTACATGCAACGCCTAACCAAAACGGTTTGAAAAATCATATTTTTGTGTACTCGTGTGCGAGTTAATTCCATGCGCAGTAAATACGAATGAATTTTCAAACATATTGGTGTCAAGGCATGGGCACATGCATGGAGTACATGCTATGGCATTTTAATTCCAAAAAATTAAAAAATGATCAAAAAAACATGAAACCTTGCTTGATTTAATGTTTGGACACACACCCCTCACAAACCGGAGCAACTCACTAGAAGGTTCGTGGTTCTGAGAGGGAACAATGCATGTTTGCTGACGGACGGGAGATAGCTTCCTCTTACGGCCTTCAAATTTTTTCCGATGTTTAACGTGCACTAATACAACTGTCATGTGAAAATTTGGAAATTTTCAGGGGTCATTTGAGCTTTTAAAGATATTTAAGTGATTTTCTAACCATTTAATAACTGTAATTCAAATTTGAACTACATCTACATGCAACGCCTAACCTAAATGGTTTGAAAAATCATATTTTTGTGTACTTGTCTGCGAGTTGAAAAATCATCAGACGAGGTAAATATCTGTTGTTCAAAAAAGAAAATGTAAAGATCTGGCAAGACAACTAGCCCCCACACGATTGGCGGTCTATCTCGCGGCTCGAGGTTTGGTAGGTGAATGGTGGGGATCATTAATCAGACACGGTTCCGCATTGGAAACCGTCAGCTATTATTTTCAGACACAGATTTTGGCTATTATGTTCACACACAGATTTTGCTGCGGGGATCATGTGTAATTCAAACTACAGTACTCATAAATTCCGGCAACCGACGTTTTTAATGTCCCCGTCGATCTATATTCCGGCCGTAAATAAATACTACCTTGCTCACGTCGTCCCGCCTGCATTATCATCTACATCCTCCCCTCGCTCGCCCTCTCTCTCTCAAATCTCTACCACTGCGCCGCCGGTCTACCCACGCGCCAACGAGGAGTCGCCGCCCCCCCGAGGATGCTCACTCGATTAGCAGCGACGAGGGCCCCTATGCGTCGCCTGACGAGGTTGTGCCGGACCCCCCAACTTTGGATTAGTTTTGGGGCCAGTACAATCTTTGTCCATGGAAGTCACTGCCGCCGGCTGAGAAAGCCACGCAAGTGGCGTTCAAGAAGGAGGTGGCGGAGGAGGAAGCCAGGTACCAGGCGGCCTGTGAAGCCCGTGATGTCGCCTGGAAAAAGGAGGCGGCGGAGCTTTGGGGGCGGGCACGTCATTATGCTGAGGAGGTGTACGGAGACGGGTACTTCGCGAGGAAGGTCATGGACGTTAGGCGCCTCATCGCTGCGTGGAGGTGGGCTGATAAGCTCCAGCGTGCCACCGACGAGGAGCTCCGGTGGGCGCCCAACAAAATGGCAAGATCGGCCGCGCACGTCCGCCAGTAAGAGGCAGATCGGTACGTCAAACGCTGCGAGGCGGAGGAGTCAGAGTACTGCCTCCGCACTGGGAAGACGCCGCGCACCAGGGAGCTGCTGGTGAGAGGCTGCCGGAATACTGGCCCCAGGAGGGATTATTAGTTTTAGTATTGTTCGTTTTTAATTTTATGCATTGTACCTAGTAGTTAAGTATCATCACGTATATGTGATGATATTATATATATATATATATATATATATATATTCTGTGATGATCTAATGAACAATTAATATATATTATGAATTCCATTTTCTATCTGTTTTTGTATACTAGTTTGAATCTAGCTGTTATCATCCACATATACAGAATGGAAAGCGTATATACACACATTGAAACAGAACATATAAGAATGGAAAACATAGTACACACATTGAAACAGAGCAATAAACAGAGCAATACTATGATTGCTACGAATATAAAGCTATCCACGTCGAAACAACTTCTCAAAATAAAACGCGTCCATGAGACCATGACCAGCAGCCCTTGTCTAGGGTAGCTCTTGGCTCTGCCTGAACTCGTGCAGGCATTCGTCCAAGCGGTCGACACGCTCGCGGTACATCTGGAGCGCGATCTCGAACTCCAAGTTGGCTATTTAATCGAAGATCACCAGCTCGAGGATGCGACGGCCATGTTCCTCTACTGGCCCAGGTGGACACCTGGGCCAAGGAGGTAGTCGAGCCTACGGACCAGCGTGTTGGCATCCAGCGGGCCGCAGATAAGGCGAACGGTGGCACCCATGCGAACGGCGCGGCGGGCGTCCGGTGCAAGTACAGCATGGCCGGCATCTGGTGCCAGTACGGCGCTGAGGGCCTCTGCCCACTCCTAGCGAGGAATGGGGGTACTGACTGAAGGAAATATGCCCTAGAGGAAATAATAAAGTTATTATTTATTTCCTCATATCATGATAAATGTTTATTATTCATTCTAGAGTTGTATTAACCGGAAACTTACTACATGTGTGAATACATAGACAAACAGAGTGTCACTAGTATGCCTCTACTTGACTAGCTCATTAATCAAAGATGGTTAAGTTTCCTAACCATAGACATGAGTTGTCATTTGATTAATGGGATCACGTCATTTTAGGAGAATGATGTGATTGACTTGACCCATTCCGTTAGCTTAGCACTTGATCGTTTAGTTTACAACTATTGCTTTCTTCATGACTCATACATGTTCCTATGACTATGAGGTTATGCAACTCCCGATTATCGGAGGAACACTTTGTGTGCTACCAAACGTCACAACGTAACTGGGTGATTATAAAGGTGCTCTACAGGTGTCTCCGATGGTACTTGTTGAGTTGGCATAGATCAAGATTAGGATTTGTCACTCCGATTGTCGGAGAGGTGTCTCTGGGCCCACTCGGTAATGCACATATGTACCGCCCCGGACACACCCGCCGGTGGTCGTTACTCCTGGTGAGATCTAGACTGGCCCCACAGATCAATACTAGTCTTTTCTGCGCACTTTGTCTTCACTCATGCGCACCCGGGAGCAACTTCCCGGTTGGTCACCCATCCTGACACTAGTCCAAGCTGAGCACGCTTAACTTTGGAGTTCTGTCCGAATGGGCTCCCGGAAAAGAAGGAATTCCTTATTGATATGAGTAGTCTATCATCCCTAATAAGCCAGGCCATCACATACACCCCCACTCAGAGGAACCGACGTCCTCGTCAGGCCATAGGAACGTTCTCTCTTGGCACATACGTCTGTGCATCCAGTCCGGTACATGTGCCATGCCGGGTGCCACGACGGGTCACAAACGTCATGAATAACATGACCGCGCACCTATCCACAACCATCCATGTAACCGCGAGGGTCGGCTCTGATACCAACTTGTAACGCCCCGGACACACCCGCCGGTGGTCGTTACTCCTGGCGAGATCTAGACTGGCCCCACAGATCAATACTAGTCTTCTCTGCGCACTTTGTCCTCACTCATGCGCACCCGGGAGCAACTTCCCGGTTGGTCACCCATCCTGACACTACTCCAAGCTGAGCACGCTTAACTTTGGAGTTCTGTCCGAATGGGCTCCTGAAAAAGAAGGAATTCCTTATTGATATGAGTAGTCTATCATCCCTAATAAGTCAGGCCATCACAACATCACTATAAGCCTTGCAAGCATTGTAACTAATGAGTTAGTTTTGAGATGATGTATTACGGAACGAGTAAAGAGACTTGCCGGTAACTAGATTGAACTAGGTATTGAGATACCGACGATCGAATCTCGGGCAAGTAACATACCGATGACAAAAGGAACAACGTATGTTGTTATGCGGTTTGACCGATAAAGATCTTCGTAGAATATGTGGATGCCAATATGAGCATCCAGAATCCGCTATTGGTTATTGACCAGAGACGTGTCTCGGTCATCTCTACATAGTTCTCGAACCCGTAGGGTCCGCACGCTTAAAGTTCGGTGACGATCGATATTATGAGTTTTTGTGTTTTGATGTACCGAAGGTAGTTCGGAGTCCCAGATATGATCACGGACATGACGAGGAGTCTCGAAATGGTCGAGATGTAAAGATCGATATATTGGAAGACTATATTCAGACACCGGAAGTGTTCCGGGTTGTTTCGGAGAAATCGGGAGTGCCGGAGGGTTACCGGAACCCCCGGGAGAAATAGTGAGCCTTATGGGCCTTAGTGGAGAGAGAGAGGGCTGACCTAGGGCAGACCGCGCGCCTCTCCCCTTCTGGTCCGAATTGGACTAGGGGAGGGGGCGGCGCCCCCCTTTCCTTCTCCCTCTCCCCCTTCCTTTCCCCCTCCTAGTAGGAATAGGAAAGATGGGAGTCCTACTCCTACTAGGAGGAGGGCTCCTCCTCCTCCTGGCGCGCCTAAAGGGGTCGGCCGGCCTCCCCCCTTGCTCCTTTATATACGGGGGCAGGGGACACCTCTAGACACACAAGTTGATCTATTGATCTCTCCCAGCCGTGTGCGGTGGCCCCCTCCACCATAATCCACCTCGATCATATCGTAGCGGTGCTTAGGCGAAGCCCTGCGTCGGTAGCATCATCATCACCATCATCACGCCATCATGCTGACGAAACTCTCCTGTGAAGCTCTGTTGGATCGGAGTTCGTGGGACTTGATCGAGCTGAACGTGTGCTGAACTCGGAGGTGCCATGCGTTCGGTACTTGGATCGGTTGGATCGTGAAGACGTACGACTACATCAACCGCGTTGTGCTAACGCTTCCGCTTTTGGTCTACGAGGATACGTGGACACACTCTCCCCTATCGTTGCTATGCACAACCATGATCCTGTGTGTGCATAGGAACTTTTTTGAAATTACTATGTTCCCCAACAGTGGCATCCGAGCCAGGTTTATGCGTAGATGTTATATGCATGAGTAGAACACAAGTGAGTTGTGGACGATACAAGTCATACTGCTTACCAGCATGTCACACTTTGGTTCGGCGGTATTGTTGGATGAAGCGGCCCAGACCGACATTACGCGTACGCTTACGCGAGACTGGTTCTACCGACGTGCTTTGCACACAGGTGGCTGGCGGGTGTCAGTTTCTCCAACTTTAAATGAATCGAGTCTAGCTATGTCCGGTCCTTGAGAAGGTTAAAACAGCACCAACTTGACAAACTATCGTTGTGGTTTTGATACGTAGGTATGAATGATTCTTGCTCAGCCCGTAGCAGCCATGTAAAACTTGCAACAACAAAGTAGAGGACGTCTAACTTGTTTTTGTAGGGCATGTTGTGATGTGATATGGTCAAGACATGATGCTATATTTTATTGTATGAGATGATCATGTTTTGTTAACGAGTTATCGGCAACTGGCAAGAGCCATATGGTTTTCGCTTTATTGTATGCAATGCAATCGCCCTGTAATGGCTTCACTTTATCACTAAGCGGTAGCGATAATTGTAGAAGCAATATTTGGCGAGACGACTACGATGCTACGATGGAGATCAAGGTGTCGCGCCGGTGACGATGGTGATCATGACGGTGCTTCGGAGATGGAGATCACAAGCACAATATGATGATGGCCATATCATATCACTTATATTGATTGTGTGTGATGTTTATCTTTTATGCATCTTATTTTGCTTAGATCGACGGTAGCATTATAAGATGATCTCTCACTAAATTTCAAGGTATGACTGTTCTCCCTGAGTATGCACCGTTGCGAAAGTTCGTCGTGCCGAGACACCACGTGATGATCGGGTGTGATAAGCTCTACATTCATATACAACGGGTGCAAGCCAGTTTTGCACATGCAGAATACTCGGGTTAAACTTGATGAGCCTAGCATATGCAGATATGGCCTCGGAACAGTAGAGACCGAAAGGTCGAGCGTGAATCATATAGAAGATATGATCAACATAGTGATGTTCACCATTGAAAACTACTCCATCTCACGTGATGATTGGACATGGTTTAGTTGATATGGATCGTGTGATCACTTAGATGATTAGAGGGATGTCTATCTAAGTGGGAGTTCCTTAATAATTTGATTAACTGAACTTTAATTTATCATGAACTTAGTACCTGATAGTATTTTGCATGCAAATGTTGTTGTAGATAGATGACCCGTGTTGTTGTTCCGTTGAATTTTAATGCATTCCTTGAGAAAGCAAAGTTGAAAGATGATGGTAGCAATTACACGGACTGGGTCCGTAACTTGAGGATTATCCTCATTGCTGCACAGAAGAATTACGTCCTGGAAGCACCGCTAGGTGCCAAACCTGCTGCAGGAGCAACACCAGATGTTATGAACGTCTGGCAGAGCAAAGCTGATGACTACTCGATAGTTCAGTGTGCCATGCTTTACGGCTTAGAACCGGGACTTCAATGACGTTTTGAACGTCATGGAGCATATGAGATGTTCCAGGAGTTGAAGTTAATATTTCAAGAAAATGCCCGGATTGAGAGATATGAACTCTCCAATAAGTTCTACAGATGCAAGATGGAGGAGAATAGTTCTGTCAGTGAGCATATACTCAAAATGTCTGGGTATAACAATCACTTGATTCAACTGGGAGTTAATATTCCGGATGATAGTGTTATTGACAGGATTCCTCAATCACTGCCACCAAGATACAAGAGCTTCGTGATGAACTATAACATGCAAGGGATGGATAAGACGATTCCCGAGCTCTTCGCAATTCTAAAGGCTGCGGAGGTAGAAATCAAGAAGGAGCATCAAGTGTTGATGGTCAACAAGACCACCAGTTTCAAGAAAAAAGGCAAAGGGAAGAAGAAGGGGAACTTCAATAATAACAGCAAACAAGTTGCTGTTCAGGAGAAGAAACCCAAGTATGGACCTAAGCCTGAGACTGAGTGCTTCTACTGCAAACAGACTGGTCACTCGGAGCGGAACTGACCCAAGTATTTGGCGGATAAGAAGGATGGCAAGGTGAAGAAAGGTATATGTGATATACATGTTATTGATGTGTACCTTACTAATTCCTGCAGTAGTGCCTGGGTATTTGATACTGGTTCTGTTGCTAATATTTGCAACTCAAAACAGGGACTATGGATTAAGCGAAGATTAGCAAAGGACGAGGTGACGATGCACGTGGGAAATGGTTCCAAAGTCGATGTGATCGCGGTCAGCACGCTACCTCTACATCTACCTTTGGGATTAGTTTTAGACCTAAATAATTGTTATTTGGTGCCAGCGTTGAGCATGAACATTATATCTGGATCTTGTTTAATGCCATAGGTTATTCATTTAAATCAGAGAATAATGGTTGTTCTATTTATATGAGTAATATCTTTTATGGTCATGCACCCTTAAAGAGTGGTTTATTCTTTTTGAATCTCGATAGTGAAGATACACATATTCATAGTATTGAAGCTAAAAGATGCAGAGTTGATAATGATAGTGCAACTTATTTGTGGCACTGCCGTTTGGGTCATATTGGTGTAAAGCGCATGAAGAAACTCCATTCTGATGGACTTTTGGAATCACTTGATTATGAATCACTTGGTACTTGCAAACCTGGGCAAGATGACTAAAACACCGTTCTCCAGAAGAATGGAGTGAGCAACAGATTTGTTGGAAATCATACATACTGATGTATGTGGTCCGATGAATGTTGAGGCTCGTGGCGGATATCATTATTTTCTCACCTTCACAGATGATTTGAGCAGATATGGGTATATCTACTTGATGAAACATAAGTCTGAAACATTTGAAAAGTTCAAAGAATTTCAGAGTGAAGTGGAAAATCATCGTAACAAGAAAATAAAATTTCTACGATCTCATCGTGGAGGAGAATATTTGGGTTACGAGTTTAGTCTTCATTTGAAACAATGCAGAATAATTTCGCAACTCACGCCACCTGGAACACCACAGCGTAATGGTGTGTCCGAACGTCGTAATCGTACTTTACTAGATATGGTGCGATCTATGATGTCTCTTACTGATTTACCGCTATCATTTTGGGGTTATGCTTTAGAGACGGCTGCATTCACGTTAAATAGGGCACCATCTAAATCCGTTGAGACGACTCCTTATGAAACTGTGGTTTGGCAAGAAACCAAAGTTGTCGTTTCTTAAAGTTTGGGGCTGCGATGCTTATGTGAAAAAGCTTCAACCCGATAAGCTCGAACCCAAATTGGAGAAATGTGTCTTCATAGGATACCCAACAGAAATAGTTGGGTACACCTTCTATCACAGATCCGAAGGCAAGACTTTTGTTGCTAAGAATGGATCCTTTCTAGAGAAGGAGTTTCTCTCGAAAGAAGTGAGTCGGAGGAAAGTAGAACTTGATGAGGTAACTGTACCTGCTCCCTTATTGGAAAGTAGTTCATCACAGAAATCGGTTCCTATGACACCTACACCAATTAGTGAGGAATTAAGCTAATGATGATGATCATGAAACTTCAGATCAAATTACTATTGGACCTCGTAGGTCAACCAAAGTAAGATCCGCACCAGAGTGGTACGGTAATCCTGTTCTGGAGGTCATGTTACTAGACCATGACGAACCTACGAACTATGAGGAAGTGATGATGAGCCCAGATTCCGCAAAATGGCTAGAAGCCATGAAATCTGAGATGGGATCCATGTATGAGAACAAAGTGTGGACTTTGGTTGACTTCCCCGATGATCGGCAAGCCATCGAGAATAAATGGATCTTCGAGAAGAAGACTGACACTGATGCTAATGTTACTGTCTACAAAGCTCGACTTGTTGCGAAAGGTTTTTGACAAGTTCAAGGAGTTGACTACGATGAGACCTTCTCACCCGTAGCGATGCTTAAGTCCGTCCGAATCATGTTATCTATTGCCGCATTTTATGATTATGAAATTTGGCAAATGGATGTAAAGACTGCATTCCTGTATGGATTTCTAGAAGAAGAGTAGAATATGATGCAACCTGAAGGTTTTGTTGATCCAAAGGGTGCTAACAAAGTGTGCAAGCTCCAGCGATCCATTTATGGACTGGTGCAAGCCTCTCGGAGTTGGAATAAACGTTTTGATAGTGTGATCAAAGCATATGGTTTTATACAGACTTTTGGAGAAGCATGTACTTACAAGAAAGTGAGTGGGAGCTCTGTAGCATTTCTAATATTATATGTGGATGACATATTGTTGATTGGAAATGATATATAATTTCTAGATAGCATAAAAGGATATTTGAATAAGAGTTTTTCAATGAAATACCTCGGTGAAGCTGCTTACATATTGGGCATCAAGATCTATAGAGATAGATCAAGACGCTTAATTGGACTTTCACAAAGCACATACCTTGACAAAGTTTTGAAAAGGTTCAAAATGGATCAGGCAAAGAAAGGGTTCTTGCTTGTGTTACAAGGTGTGAAGTTCAGTAAGACTCAATGCCTGACCACTGCATAAGATAGAGAGAAAATGAAAGATGTTCCCTATGCTTCAGCCATAGGCTCTATCATGTATGCAATGCTATGTACCAGACATGATGTGTGCCTTGCTATTAGTTTAGCAGGGAGGTACCAAAGTAATCCAGGAGTGGATCACTGGACAGCGGTCAAGAACATCCTAAAATACCTGAAAAGGACTAAGGATATGTTTCTCGTTTATGGAGGTGACAAAGAGCTCATCGTAAATGGTTATGTTGATGGAAGCTTTCACACTGATCCAGACGATTCTAAATCGCAAACCGGATACATGTTTATATTGAACGGTAGAGCTGTCAGTTGGAGCGGTTCTAAACAAAGCGTCGTGGCGGGATCTATGTGTGAAGCGGAGTACATTGCTGCTTCGGAAGCAGTGAATGAAGGAGTGTGGATGAAGGAGTTCATATCCGATCTAGGTGTCATACCTGGTGCATCGAGTCCAATTAAAATCTTTTGTGACAATACTGGTGCAATTGCCTTGGCAAAGGAATCCATATTTCACAAGAGAACCAAGCACATCAAGAGACACTTCAATTCCATCCGGGATTTAGTCCAGGTGGGAGACATAGAAATTTGCAAGATACATACGAATCTGAATGTTGCAGACCCGTTGACTAAGCCTCTTCCACGAGCAAAACATGATCAGCACCAAGGCTCCATGGGTGTTAGAATCATTACTGTGTAATCTAGATTATTGACTCTAGTGCAAGTGGGAGACTGAAGGAAATATGCCCTAGAGGCAATAATAAAGTTATTATTTATTTTCTCATATCATGATAAATGTTTATTATTCATGCTAGAATTGTATTAACCGAAAACTTAGTACATGTGTGAGTACATAGACAAACAGAGTGTCACTAGTATGCCTCTACTTGACTAGCTCATTAATCATAGATGGTTAAGTTTCCTAACCATAGACATGAGTTGTCATTTGATTAACGGGATCACATCATTAGGAGAATGATGTGATTGACTTGACCCATTCCGTTAGCTTAGCACTTGATCGTTTAGTTTACTACTATTGCTTTCTTCATAACTCATACATGTTCCCATGACTATGAGGTTATGCAACTCCCGATTACCGGAGGAACACTTTGTGTGCTACCAAACGACACAACGTAAATGGGTGATCATAAAGGTGCTCTACAAGTGTCTCCGATGGTACTTGTTGAGTTGGAATAGATCAAGATTAGGATTTGTCACTCCGATTGTCGGAGAGGTATCTCTGGGCCCACTCGGTAATGCACACCACTATAAGCCTTGCAAGCATTCTAACTAATGAGTTAGTTGTGAGATGATGTATTACGGAACGAGTAAAGAGACTTGTCGATAACGATATTGAACTAGGTATTGAGATACCGACGATCGAATCTCGGGCAAGTAACATACCGATGACAAAGGGAACAACGTATGTTGTTATGTGGTTTGACCCATAAAGATCTTCTTAGAATATGTGGGAGCCAATATGAGCATCTAGGTTCCGCTATTGGTTATTGACCAGAGACGTGTCTCGGTCATGTCTACATAGTTCTTGAACCCGTAGGGTCCGCACGCTTAAAGTTCGGTGACGATCGATATTATGAGTTTTTGTGTTTTGATGTACCGAAGGTAGTTCGGAGTCCCGGAGATGATCACGGACATGACGAGGAGTCTGAAAATGGTCAAGACGTAAAGATCGATATATTGGACGACTATATTTGGACACCGGAAGTGTTCCGGGTGGTTTCGGAGAAAACTGGAGTGCCAGAGGGTTACCGGAACCCCCCCCCCCCACACACACACCGGGAGAAATAGTGGGCCTTATGGGCCCTAGTGGAGAGAGAGAGGGCTGTCCTAGGGCAGGCCGCGCCGCCCCTCCCCCTCTGGTCCGAATTGGACTAGGAGGGGGGCGGCGCCCCCCTTTCCTTCTCCCTCCCCCCTTCCTTTCCCCCTCCTAGTTGGAGTAGGAAAGATGGGAGTCCTACTGCTACTAGGAGGAGGACTCCTCCTCCTGGCGCGCCTACAGGGGTCGGCCGACCTCCCCCTTGCTCCTTTATATACGGGGGCAGGGGGCACCTCTAGACACACAAGTTAATCTGTTGATCTCTCCCAGCCGTGTGCGGTGCCCCCCTCCACCATAATCCACCTCAATCATATCGTAGCGGTGCTTAGGCGAAGCCCTGCATCGGTAGCATCATCATCACCGTCATCATGCCGTCGTGCTGACGAAACTCTCCCGTGAAGCTCTGCTGGATCGGAGTTCCTGGGACGTCATCGAGCTGAACTTGTGCTGAACTCGGAGGTGCCGTGCGTTCGGTACTTGGATCGGTCAGATCATGAAGACGTACGACTACATCAACCGTGTTGTGCTAACACTTCCGCTTTTGGTCTATGAGGGTACGTGAACACACTCTCCCCTCTCGTTGCTATGCATCAGCATGATCCTGTGTGTGCGTAGGAATTTTTTTGAAATTACTACGTTCCCCAACACTGACGGGACGTGTACCCAGCTGCGAGGCCATGTCGACAGTAGGCAAGCACCGATGGATCCACTCTTGCTGTGCAGCGAGTCGCGCCTCTCACTCTGTGGTGCTCCAACGGTCTCGCCGTGCGGCGAGCCGCAGCCTATTGGCGCGGATGCGCCTAGCTTGCTCTGCAGCGCACCATCAATCATGTTGTGCAGCGAACTGCAGCCTGTCGGCGCTGACATGCCTATCTTGATCCACGGCGCTCAAGCGCCATGTGCCAAAGGTCTGCTCAACCCTAGCGATGACGCGCATCACAGTGTCATCCATCGCGTTGCCGGGGAGCGCCTTGGCCTCGACGGGCCGTGGCGCCTGCTCATTTTCCTCGTCGACGAGGTTGATGGTAGAGGCGGCGCTTTAGTGGGTTGGCATGCTTGGAAAAGGTGGATGTGCTACAGGCTGCGCTTGTCGCCTCCGTGTGTCGCACGCCCCCTATGCGCAATATAGCAGGGTGGCGGGAAATAGGTGAGGAAATGGCGGGAAACGGTGGCGTGTTCATAAAATGCCATCAATTAATGGAAACTTAGCATCGAGCTAGCACAAGAACTAGATGATGATCAGATGAACACGGACCACACTAGGGATCCCGTCGGTGATGTATTCATCAATCCCAAACGGTTGAATACTAGCAAGTGTTTGCCTACAACACACACGGCCTATTCCATCACAAATAGGTCGGGTGGATCAACTGTATGCCACGTATCCGGATGACCGCCCGTCCCACAATGGCCAATAGATGTTGTGTAGACAGAGCATATCACATACGTCTTATTAGAAGAAATCGTCTGCGTTATTATCGGTCTTTGCACACATTTCTGATTACAGACCTATTTGCCGCATATCACACACATCTTGTTATATTGAATCATTTCTGTTCTCTTGCCTAATCACAAACAGTTCATCCGAGTAAACTGTATGATGTACATCGCACACACCTTGATCAGGTTGTCCGTTTCTTTTGTGTTGCCTAATCACAAACAGTTCATCCGAGTGAACCGTATGCTGTACATCGCACACACCTTCATCTGGCTGCCCGTTTCTTTTGTTCCTCCTCATCACAAACAGTTAATCAAACTAAACCATATGCCCTTCATCGCACACACAACTAAAACCTGAACCATGTTTGATGCATCCGTCATCGCAAACATTTTATACATTTCTGACGGTTTTCCTACACCACCATTTGCGATCATTGCATCACACACAGTTTCTCGAAGGGTCTTTGATCGTAGTGTCGCGTTAGCAACATCCTGCAGTAGTGGAACCTGCCTATTATGGCATTTCCATAGCCATTTCGAGATATATTGCCATGCAACTTCCACCATTCCGTTTGTTATGACACACATCATCATTTTCATATTGCTTTACATGATCATATAGCTAACATAGTATTTGTGGCTCAGCCGCCATTCATCATTTTTGTACATTTTACGCTAGATCATTGCACATCCTGGTACACTACCAGAGGCATTCATATAGAGTCATATTTTGTTCTAGTATCGAGTTGTAAGTAAATAGAAGTGTGATGGTCAGCATTATTCATTATTCGAGCATTGTCCTGGTGAGGAAATAAAAAAATAGGCCAAAACAAGCCCATAAAAAGAGGCCAATAAGAGCCCACCAAAAAACTGAGTGAGAAAGAGAGAAGGGGCAATGTTACTATCTTTTTGCACACTTATGCTCCAAAGTAGCACCATGCTTTTCATATAGAGAGTTTCCCATGTAGTCACTTCCATATACTAGTGGGATTTTTCATTATAGAACTTGGCTTGTATATTCCGATGATGGGCTTCCTCAAATGCTTAGGGTCTTCTAGAGCAAGAAAGTTGGATGCACACCCACTTAGTTCTCAGTTTGAACTTTCATACACTTATAGATGTTAGTGCATCCGTTGCATGGCAATTCCTACTCCTTACATTGACATCAATTGATGGGCATCTCCATAGCCCGTTGATTAGCCGCGTTGATGTGAGACTTTCTTCTGTTTTGTCTTCTCCATATTAATCTCTACAACTGTACTCTATTCCACCCATAGTGCTATATCCATGGCTTTCACTCATGTATTGCGTGGAGGTTGAAAAAGCTTAAGCACATTAAAAAGTATGAACCAAATTGCTCGGCTTGTCATCGGTGTTGTGCATGATAAATACTTTGTGTTAAGAAGATGGAGCATGACAAGGCTATATGATTTTGTAGGGATAGCATTATTTAGAATTTTTATTTTGAAAGGCATGATTGTATGTTGGTATGCCTGAGTATTAATGTCTACATGTCAAATTAAAGACTATTTATTTGAATCATTCAGATCTAAATATTCATACTATAAAAGAAAGATTACATGATAGACATGTTAGGTAGCATTCCACATCAAAAATTCTGCTTTTACCATTTACCTACTCGAGGATGAGCAGGAATTAAACTTGGGGATGCTTGATACGTATCCAATGTATGCATAATTTTTATCATTCCATGCTATTATAGTATCAATCTAGGTTGTTTTATATGCAATTATATGCAATCTTACATCATTTTTTGGGGCTAACCTATTAACCTAGTGCCCAGTACCAGTTGTTTTTTGCTTGTTTTTGGATTTTCAGAAAATCAATATCGAACAGAGTCCAAACGGAGAAAAAACTTTGGATTACTTTTTTCTGGACCAGAAGGGACCCATGAAGGTTGGGGAGAAGACCTAAGGAGTCGCGAGGAAGCGAGAAGCTCAGCGGGCGCGCCCTAGGGGAGGGGGCGTGCCCCCCAGGCTTGTGG
Source organism: Triticum dicoccoides (assembly GCF_002162155.2). Classification (NCBI taxonomy): domain Eukaryota; kingdom Viridiplantae; phylum Streptophyta; class Magnoliopsida; order Poales; family Poaceae; genus Triticum; species Triticum dicoccoides. The sequence continues at coordinate 438,316,637 of NC_041390.1, read as the reverse complement.
GCCCCTTGCGGCACCTCCTAACCTAATTCCACCTCTATAGATTCCCAAATATTCCCAATACATCAAAGAGCCACCCTAAACAATTTTTTCTGTCACTGCAAGTTTCTGTTCTTCCACGATCCTATCTGGAGGCCTTCTCTGGTACTTTCCCGGAGGGGTAATCGATCATGGAGGGCTTCTTCATCATCCTTGATGCCTTTCTGTTGATGCGTGAGTAGTTCACCATTGACCTACGGGTCCATAGCTAGTACCTAGATGGCTTCTTCTCTCTCTTTGATCTTCAATACAATGTTCTCCTTGATGTTCTTAGAGTTCTATTCAATGTATTCTTCTTTTGCGGTGTGTTTGTTGGGATCCATGAATTGTGGGTTTTATGATCAGATTATTCATGAATATTAATTTAGTCTTCTCTGAATTCTTTTATGCATGATTATTGCAACATTGTATTTCTCGCTGATCTATCTGTTTAGTTTGTCCAACTAGATTGATTTTTCTTGCAATGGGAGAGGTGTTTTGTGATGGGTTCAATCTTGCGGTGCTCAATCCCAGTGAAAGAAAGGGACATGACACGTATTTGTATTGTTGACATTAAGGATAAAAAGATGGGGTTTATTCATATTGATTGGGTTTACTTTTTCTACATCATGTCATTTTTCTTAAGGCATTAATCTGTTTTTATTAACTTCATACCCTAGATGCATGCTAGATAGCGGTTGATGGGTGGAATAATAGTAGTAGATGCAGGTAGGAGTTGGTCTACATGTCTTGGATGTGATGCCTATATACATGATCATTGCCTTGAATGTAGTCATAACTATGCACTTTTCTATCAATTGACCACAATAATTTGTTTACCCACGTACGTTATGTGCTCGAGAGAGAAGCCTCTAGTGAAAACTATGGCCCCGAGTCTACCTTTATCATATATAAAATAAAAAAACCTTGCTACAATTTTATTACAGTTATTTTATTTTGCAATTTATCTATTTGCCTACCACTATGAGATTTGATCCTTGCAAATAACCGCCGAGGGGATTAACAACCCCCTTGTTTGCGTTGGGTGCAAGTATTTGCTTTTGTGTGTGTAGGTGTTGCTAACAAGGTTCTGTGTGATTCTCCTACTGGATTGATAACCTTGGTTCTTAACTGAGGGAAATACTTATCTCTATTGTACTTCTTCATCCTCTCCTCTTCAAGGAAATTCCAACGCAGCTCACAAGTAGCAATGGCAAGCAAAGAAGATGTGAGATTATATATGGCTTTATGGCTTAAGGACGTTCCCTTCCCCCTTTATAAAGGTTGAGTCCTCTAATAATCATGAGATTAAGGATAAAGAGTTGGTTAGAAAGAGATCAAAACAAAATCAAGAAATAATCACGGTAATAGACCAATCGACGACCTTCCATACGAGTGGGAGCACTTGTCGGTCGATCGTATGGCCCGCTGCTAACCCCCCCCCTTCTGTTTTACTTGTTTCCCTGATGTATACATGCAAACGCTCATACGAGCTCGATTGGCTGCATGATAGGACGTCGTTCGCTCTATCACCAAACTCTTCGTCGAGGAGGAAACATACAACCGCTCATACAACCGTAAGCGCTCGCATAAAATGTCGTCATTCTCTTTGTGGTAATCACCATTTCTGTCTTCCTTCCATATGACATCTCGTACGATCAGCAGTGGTCGTGCGATACACTGTCTTTTCCTCTGTGGGCTTCTTTGCCAGCTTCTTCCTTAGAAATTTTTCTGTTGAGAAGTTAGTGTGAAACTTCCAACTATTAACTAAAACTTCAATGACTCGCCCACACATTAAATAAGTCTAAGTCAACAAAGAAAAATCCTAAATCGATATTTTCATCCATGTAACTACAAAACTTTTTCATACCATTTGCTTTCTCCTAAGGGATTCGGATTACTAGATTGTGATAAAACTTACCTCTTCCACTTCTTGTTCTTATTTTTGTTCATCCATGAGGTATAGCTTCAACGTTGTCCATTCATGACCCAAGGCCCGTTCTTCGCCCCTTTCAACTGAATGGCTCCGGAATTATTAACCTCTTCAATCTCATAAGGCCCTTCCCAGTGAGACCTAAGTTTCCCTGGAAACAACTTGAGGCGAGAGCTAAATAATAGAACTTTCTCCCCCACACCAAATGTTTGTTTTAGGATGCTACGATCGTGCCACATCTTAACCTTCTCATTAAATCGGGAACTCCCGTAAGCTATGTTCCAGAAGCTCTCCTAGGGCATTTGTATCTAGCAGTCTTTTCTCTCCTGCTTCCTTAAGATTAAAATTGGTATTTTTTATTGCCCAATAAGCTTTATGTTCTAATTCTAAGGGTAAATGACATGCCTTGCCATAAACCATCTTGTATGGTGACATACCCATGGGGTTCTTGTAAGCAGTGCGGTAGGCCCATAGTGTCTCGTTTAGCTTTCCTGCCCATTCTTTTCTAGACTTTTTCATCATCTTCTGTAATATCATCTTTATTTCTTTGTTGGAGAGTTCAACTTGACCACTCATTTGAGGATAATAAAGTGAATCTATTTGATGTGTTACTCCGTACTTACGAAGTATCCACCCAAAAATCCCATGTATAAAGTGAGATCCAGCATCGGTAATAACAACTTTAGGGACTCCAAACCTGAGAAGGATGATGTCCTTTATCATCTTCAACAAAGATGTTTCATTTGTATGTTGGGTAGGGATGGCTTCAACCCGGTGATATAATCTACAACTATGATGACTGATACGTCTCCAATGTATCTATAATTTTTGATTGTTCCATGCTATTATATTATCTGTTTTGGATGATAACGGGATTTATTTTACACTTTTATATTATTTTTGGGACTAACCTATTAACCGGAGGCCCATCCCAAATTGTTGTTTTTTGCCTATTTTAGTGTTTCATAGAAAAGGAATATCAAACAGAGTCCAAACGGAATGAAACCTTTGGGAGCGTGATTTTTGGAACAAACGTGATCCAGAGGACTTGGAGTGGACGTCAAGCAATCAACGAGGAGGCCACGAGGTAGGGGGGGCGCCTACCCCCCTGGGCGCGCCGTCCACCCTGGGGGCCCCTTGTTGCTCCACCGACCTACTTCTTCCTCCTATATATATTCATATACCCCACAAACATCCAGGAGTACCACGAAACCCTATTTCCACCGCCGCAACCTTCTGTACCCAAGAGATCCCGTCTTGGGGCCTCTTTCGGAGCTCCACCGGAGGGGGCATCGATCACGGAGTGCCTCTACATCAACTCCATGGCCCCTCCGTTGATGTGTGAGTAGTTTACCTCAGACCTTAGGGTCCATAGCTAGTAGCTAGATGGCTTCTTCTCTCTCTTTGGATCTCAATACAAAGTTCTCCTCGATTCTCTTGGAGATCTATTCAATGTAACTCTTCTTTTTGTGGTGTGTTTGTCGAGATCCGATGAATTGTGGGTTTATGATCAAGTTTATCTATGAACAATATTTGAATCTTCTCTGAATTATTTTATGTATGATTGGTTTATCTTTGCAAGTCTCTTTGAATTATCAGTTTGGTTTGGCCTACTAGATTGATCTTTCTTGCAAGGGGAGAAGTGCTTAGCTTTGGGTTCAATCTTGCGGTGCTCGATCCCAGTGACAGAAAGGGAAACAACACGTATTGTATTGTTGCCATCGAGGATAAAAAAGATGGGGTTTACATCATATTGCATGAGTTTATCCCTCTACATCATGTCATCTTGCTTAAGGCGTTACTCTGTTCTTATGAACTTAATACTCTAGATGCATGCTGGATAGCGGTCAATGTGTGGAATAATAGTAGTAGATGCAGGCAAGAGTCAGTCTACTTGTCTCAAACGTGATGCCTATATACATGATCATGCCTAGTGATAACCCACAAGCATAGGGGATCTATCATAGTCCTTTCGATAAGTAAGAGTGTCAAACCCAACGAGGAGCAGAAGGAAATGATAAGCGGTTTTCAGCAAGGTATTCTCTGCAAGTACTGAAATAAGTGGTAACAGATAGTTTTGTGATAAGATAGATTGTAACGAGCAACAAGTAACAAAATTAAATAAAGTGCAGCAAGATGGCCCAATCCTTTTGTAGAAAAGGACAAGCCGGAACAAACTCTTATAATAGGAAAAGCGCTCCCGAGGACACATGGGAATATCATCAAGCTAGTTTTCATCACGTTCATATGATTCGCGTTCGATACTTTGATAATTTGATATGTGGGTGGACCAGTGCTTTGGTGTTGTTCTTACTTGAACAAACATCCCACTTATGATTAACCTCTATTGCAAGCATCCGCAACTACAACAAAAGTATTAAGGTAAACCTAACCATAGCATGAAACATATGGATCCAAATCAGCCCCTTACGAAGCAACGCATAAACTAGGGTTTAAGCTTCTGTCACTCTAGCAACCCATCATCTACTTATTACTTCCCAATGCCTTCCTCTAGGCCCAAATAATGGTGAAGTGTTATGTAGTCGACGTTCACATAACACCACTAGAGGCTAGACAACATACATCTTATCAAAATATCAAACGAATACCAAATTCACAAGACTACTCATAGCAAGACTTCTCCCTTGTCCTCAGGAATGAACGTAATTACTCACAAAGCATATTCATGTTCATAATCAGAGGGGTAATAATATCCATGTAGGATCTGAACATATGATCTTCCACCAATTAAACCAACTAGCATCAACTACAAGGAGTAATCAACACTACTAGCAACCTACTAGCACCAATCCCGGACTTTGAGACAAGAATTGGATACAAGAGATGAACTAGGGTTTGGAGATGAGATGGTGCTGGTGAAGATGTTGATGGAGATTGCCCTCTCCCGATGAGAGGAGCGTTGGTGATGACGATGGTGGTGATTTCCCCCTCCCGGAGGGAAGTATCCCCGGCAGAACAGCTCTGCCGGAGCTCTAGATTGGATCCGCCAAGGTTCCGCCTCGTGGCGGCGGAGTCTCATCCCGAAAAGTTCCTTCTTATTTTTTCTCATCGAAAGACTTCATATAGGAGAAGATGGGCGTCGGAGAGCCACCAGGGGGCCCATGAGGTAGGGGGCGCGCCCTAGGGGGGGCGCCCCCCACCCTCGTGAGCAGGGTGTGGGCTCCTGGCCTTCATCTTTGGCGAGGATTTTTCTTTATTTATTTTAAGACGTTTCGTGGAGTTTCAGGACTTTTGGAGTTGCGCAGAATAGGTCTCTAATATTTGCTCCTTTTCCAGCCCAGAATTCCAGCTGCCGGCATTCTCCCTCCTTATGTAAACCTTGTAAAATAAGAGAGAATAGCCATAAGTATTGTGACATAAAGTGAAATAACAGCCCATAATGCAATAAATATTGACATAAAAGCATGATGCAAAATGGACGTATCAACTCCCCCAAGCTTAGACCTCGCTTGTCCTCAATCGAAAAGCCGATAACAATAAATATGTCCTCATGTTTAGAGGTAGAGGCGTCGATAAAAATAAAATACGGACATGAAGGCATCATATTATTCTCATAACAGCAACATATATAGATTTTGTCATATGATTACTTATGTTCAAGTGATGATCTATTCACAATGCAAAAGTATAAATCATAAACCTTATTGGGCTCCGACAAACTATAATCTAAGTCATTGAAGCAATTGCAATTTATCATAACATCGGAAAGAGTCTATGTCAGAGCTAAAAAACAAGTCCACATACTCAACTATCATTTAGTCCTCCATAATTGCTAACACTCACGCAATACTTGTGGTTACGGAGTTTTAATCGGACACAGAGAAAGATAGGGGCTTATAATTTTGCCCCACAACCTTTTACCTCAAGGGTAATGTCAACAATAATGGTTCATGCTCCCCTACATCCAATTAGATGTATATATATCATGTTATTTCCAACATGCTGAGCTTGCCAAAGGATAAAATGAAAAAGAAAAGGTGAAGATCACCATGACTCTTGCATAAGGTAGAAGATAAAAATAAAGGATAGGCCCTTCGCAGAGGGAAGCAGAGGTTGCCATGCGCTTTTATGTTTGGATATATAAAATCTCAATGCGAAAGAACGTCACTTTATATTTCCCATTGTGATATGAACCTTTATTATGAAGTCCGTCACTTTTATTACTTCCACATCACAAGATCGTATAAAGCTTATTTCTCCCACACCAATCAATCATACATATTTAGAGCAATTTTTATTGCTTTGCACCGATGACAACTTACTTGAAGGATCTTACTCAATCCATAGGTAGATATGGTGGACTCTCATGGCAAAACTGGTTTAAGGGTATTTGGAAGCACAAGTAGTATTTTTACTTGGTGCTGAGAATTTGGCTAGCCTGAGGGGGAAAGGCAAGCTCAACAAGTTAGAGGATCCATGACAACATAATTTATCTCAGATATAAGAAAGACATAACTCATTACGTTGTCTTCCTTGTCCAACATCAACTCCTTAGCATGTCATATTTTAATGAGTGCTCCCAATCATAAAAGATGTCAATGATAATATATCTATATGTGAAACCTCTCTTTCCTTATTACTTCCTATTAATTGCAACAATGACCAAAGCTATGTCTGCCAACTCCCAACAACTTTTAATCATCATACTCTTTCTATGTGAAGTCATTACTCTCAATAAGATCAATATGAACTCTTTGTTTCTTTTTATTCTTTTTCTCTTTTCTTTTATTCACCCAAGATCATGGCAAAATAATCAAGCCCTTAACTCAACACTAATCTTTATTATATATAACTCACAGACTCGATTACAAAGGGAGATCATAAAGCAAAACTCAAAACGAGATCATGCCATAAACTTTATTCTACTAGATCAAGATACTACTAATAGGATCGAACTAAGAAAACGGTAAAGAAAGGAGTTGTGATTGTGATACAATACCGGGGCACCTCCCCCAAGCTTGGCAGTTGCCAAGGGGATTGCCCATACCCATGTGATTATATCTCCTTTGTCGGTGAAGAAGGTGGAGGTGGAGGATAATCGCACATCGAGCGTAAGAGGTCCTCCAGCTTGCGAATAATGCCCTTGAGTGCGACAATATGATCCTTCAACAAAATATTTTCTTGTGTGAGATACTTGTTTTGTATACGAGCTAACTCAATCATCTTGAAAGCTTCGATCTCAGTTGGGGTAAGAAGGTTATGATCAATTTGAAGGATGTCTTTTGCTGCTGGAGCTTGATCCTCCGTGGCCTTCTTGATCATTTCATCCTTGTTGACCCTCGTGGGTTCTTCCCTCTTCAGATCTATCTTCATTAGCCAAGCATCGTTGTCACCATTGTTGGAGGAAGGAGACGACATGATGCCTAGCCTGGAAAACCCTGACAGAAAACAGCTCGAAACAAGAACAGAGGAGGTTTGCGTGATACGGGAGTCAAAACCTTTGGGAGAATATATAATGAATTTTTACCGACAAAAATATGTATCGTGCAAGAAAATGGAGTCCGGAAGGCACACGAGGTGCTCACGAAGTAGGGGGGCGCCCAGGGGGGTAGGGCGTGCCCACCACCCTCGTGGGGCCCTCGTGTCCTTCCCGGACTACTACTTATTTTTCTATTTTTCTAAATATTACAAAACGGAGAAATATTGCCTTAAAATTGTTTTGGAGTCGGTTTACTTACCGTACCACATACCTATTCCTTTTCGGAGTCTGAAATGTTCCGGAAAGTGTCTCTTATGTACTCCTCCGGGGTTACGGTTTCAATAATATTGGTTTCAACATTTATGGGATTACCTGAGATATAATGTTTGATTGTTTGACTGTTTACCAATTTCGGATTCGTGCCCTCGAAGTTGTTGATCTTTATGGCACTGGAACAATAGACCTCTTCGATAACATAGGGGCCTTCCCATTTAGAGAGAAGTTTTCCTGCAAAAAATCTTAAACGAGAGTTGTATAGCAATACATAATCACCTACATTAAACTCACGCTTTTGTATCCTTTTGTCATGCCATCTGTTAACTTTTTCTTTTAACAACTTGGCATTTTCATAAGCTTGGGTTCTCCATTCATCAACTGAGCTAATATCAAATAACCTCTTCTCACCGGCAAGTTTAAAATCATAATTAAGCTCTTTAATAGCCCAATATGCCTTATGTTCTAGTTCAAGAGGTAAATGACATGCTTTTCCATAAACCATTTTATACGGAGACATACCCATAGGATTTTTGCATGCAGTTCTATAAGCCCATAATGCATCATCAAGTTTTTTGGACCAATTCTTCCTAGACCTATTAAGAGTCTTTTGCAAAATTAATTTGAGCTCTTTATTTGTCAACTCTACTTGACCACTAGACTGTGGGTGATAAGGAGATGCAATTCTATGATTAACATCATATTTAGCAAGCATTTTACGGAAAGCACCATGAATAAAGTGTGAACCACCATCAGTCATTAAATATCTAGGGACTCCAAACCTCTGGAAAATAACTTCCTTAAGCATTTTAATAGAAGTGTTATGATCAGCACTACTAGTTGGAATAACTTCTACCCACTTAGTAACGTAATCAATATCAACTAGAATATGTGTGTATCCATTAGAGGCAGGAAAAGGTCCCATATAATCAAAGCCCCAAACATCAAACGGTTCAATAACAAGAGAATAATTCATAGGCATTTCTTGACGTCTACTAATATTACCAATTCTTTGACATTCATCACAAGACAAGACAAACTTACGGGCATCCTTGAAGAGAGTAGGCCAATAAAAACCAGATTGCAATACCTTATGTGCAGTTCTGTCGCCAGCGTGGTGTCCTCCATAAGACTCGGAATGACACTTGCGTAGGATCTGTTCCTGTTCATGCTCAGGTACACAACATCTAATAACACCATCTACTCCTTCTTTATAAAGATGTGGGTCATCCCAAAAGTAATGTCTTAAATCATAGAAAAACTTTTTCTTTTGCTGGTATGTGAAGTTAGGTGGTATAAACTTAGCAACAATATAATTAGCATAATCAGCATACCATGGAGTACTATGAGAAGTACTTATAACATTTAATTGTTCATCAGGAAAGCTATCATTAATAGGTAGTGGGTCATCAAGAATATTTTCTAACCTAGACAAGTTGTCTGCAACGGGGTTCTCAGCTCCCTTTCTATCAACAATATGCAAATCAAATTCTTGTAGCAAGAGAACCCATCTAATAAGTCTAGGTTTAGCATCTTTCTTTTCCATAAGATATTTAATAGCAGTATGATCAGTTTGGATAGTTACTTTAGAATCGACAATATAAGATCTGAACTTATCACAAGCAAATACAACTGCTAAAAGCTCTTTTTCAGTAGTAGCATAATTTCTTTGAGCATTGTCTGGAGTCTTACTAGCATAATGAATAACATTTAATTTCTTATCAACTCTTTGCCCTAGAACAGCACCTACAGCATAATCACTAGCATCACACATAATTTCAAAGGGTAGGTTCCAATCAGATGGCTGAACAACAGGTGCAGAGACTAATGCTTTCTTAAGTATTTCAAATGCTTCTACACAATCATCATCAAAGACAAATGGTATACCTTTTTGCAATAAATTAGTCAGAGGCCGAGAAATTTTTGAGAAGTCCTTAATGAACCTCCTGTAAAATCCAGCGTGACCAAGGAAACTTCTTATACCTTTGATGTCCATGGGACATGGCATCTTTTCAATAGCAACAAACTTGGCTTTATCAACTTCAATACCTCTTTCAGAAACTTTGTGCCCCAAGACAATACCTTCATTAACCATAAAGTGGCACTTTTCCCAATTCAAGACAAGATTAGTTTCTTCACATCTCTGCAAAACTCGATCAAGATTGCTCAAGCAATCATCAAAAGAGGAACCATAGACGGAAAAGTCGTCCATGAAAACCTCACAAATCTTTTCACAAAAGTCAGAGAATATAGCCATCATGCATCTTTGAAAGGTAGCAGGTGCATTACATAAACCAAAAGGCATACGTCTATAAGCAAAAGTACCAAAATGGCATGTAAAAGTAGTCTTTGATTGATCTCTAGCCGACACGGGTATTTGAGAGAAACTAGAATAACCATCTAGAAAGCAATAGTGTGTATGTTTGCATAATCTTTCTAGCATTTGATCAATAAAAGGTAAGGGGTAATGATCTTTCTTAGTAGCTTTATTTAATTTGTGGAAATCAATTACCATCCTATAACCTGTGATAATTCTTTGTGGAATCAATTCATCTTTATCATTAGGAACAACAGTAATACCTCCCTTCTTAGGGACACAATGGACAGGACTTACCCACTCACTATCATCAACGGGATAGATTATATCTGCTTCCAGAAGCTTGAGTATTTCTTTTCTTACCACTTCTTTCATTTTAGGATTCAGACGTCGTTGAGGATCACGAACTGGTTTTGCATCTGCTTCCGAATTTATTTTATGTTGACATAGAGTGGGACTAATGCCCTTAAGATCATCAAGAGTATATCCAATAGCAGCACGATGATTCTTCAGAGTTTTCAATAATCTTTCTTCTTCATGCTCTGAAAGGTTAGCACTAATAATAACAGGATATATCTTCTTTTCATCAAGATAAGCATATTTAAGATTATTAGGCAAAGGTTTAAGCTCAAACACGGGATCACCCTTGGGTGGAGGAGGATCCCCTAAAATTTCAACAGGCAAATTATGTTGCAGAATAGGTTCCTGTTTAAAGAATACTTCATCTATTTCCCTTTTTTCATTCATGAACATATCATTTTCATGGTCTAGCAAATAGTGTTCTAAAGGATCACTAGGAGGTACGGCAATAGAAGCAAGACCAATAATTTCATCCTTACTAGGTAATTCTTCCTCACGATGTTGTTTACTAAATTTAGAGAAATTAAACTCATGAACCATATCATCCAAGCCAACAGTAACAACATTCTTAGTGCAATCTATGGTAGCATTGACAGTATTTAAGAAGGGTATACCAAATATAGTGGGACAAAAGCTATCTTGTGGAGAAGTAAGAACAAGAAAATCAGCAGGATATTTAGTTTTCCCACACAAGACTTCAACATCTCTAACAATTCCAATTGGTGCAATAGTATCTCTATTAGCAAGTTTAATAGTAACATCAATATCTTCTAACTCAACAGGTGCAATTTCATTCTTAATTTCTTCATATAAGATATGCGGTATAACACTAGCACTTGCACCCATATCACATAAGCCATGATAACAATGATCTCCTATTTTAACAGAAATAACAGGCACGCCTACCACAGGTCTATGTTTATCTTTAGCACAAGGTTTAGCAATTCTAGCAGTTTCACCTTCAAACTGAATAACATGCCCATCAATATTATCAGAAAGAAGATCTTTAACAATAGCAATATTAGGTTCTACTTTAACTTGCTCAGGAGGTGTATAAGTTCTAATATTGCTTTTACGAACAACAGTTGAAGCTTTAGCATGATCTTTTATTCTAACAGGGAAAGGTGGTTTCTCAACATAAGAAGTAGGAACAATAGGATCATTATAAGTGACAGCCTTTTCTTCAACTTTAATAGGTGCAGCTACTTTTACTTCTATGGGAGGATGATATTTAAACCACTTCTCCTTAGGGAGATCAACATAAGTAGCAAAAGATTCATAGAAAGAAGCTACTATCTCAGAGTCAAGTCCATATTTAGTGCTAAACTTACGGAAAATATCAGTATCCATAAAAGATTTAACACAATTAAAATTAGGTGTCATACCTGACTCCTTACCTTCGTCGAGGTCCCAATCTTCAGAGTTGCGTTTAATTCTATCCAATAAATTCCATCTGAATTCAATAGTCTTCATCATAAAAGAGCCAGCACAAGAAGTATCGAGCATGGTGCGATTGTTATCAGAAAGCCGAGCATAAAAACTTTGCATAATTATTTCTCTTGGGAGCTCATGATTGGGGCATGAATATAACATTGATTTAAGCCTCCCCCAAGCTTGAGCGATGCTTTCTCCTTCGCGAGGCCATAAATTATATATATAATTGCGATCACGATGAACAAGATGCATAGGGTAATACTTTCAATGAAATTCCAGCTTCAATCTTTTATAGTCCCAGAATCTCATGTCATCACATAGACTATACCATATCAATGTGTCTCCCTTCAAAGATAAAGGAAATACCTTCTTCTTAGCAACATCATCGGGTATACCTGCAAGATTAAATAATCCATAGACTTCATCCACATATATTAAGTGCTCATCAGGATGCTTTGTTCCATCTCCTGTAAAAGGGTTAGCTAGCAGTTTTTCCATCATACTCAAAGGAAATTCAAAAGGAGTTTCATTTTCAATAGGTTTAGTAGGTTGAGGAGAAACTCTTTGCTCTACTGTACAGGGTGAAGATACCCCGAACAAGCCCCTCAGAGAATTACTTTCCATAGTAACAAGTGACAGTAAATTTCAGCACACTATATAAATTTTTCCTTACCAAATTCCACCTACCAAAGGCGCTACACTCCCCGGCAACGGCGCCAGAAAAGAGTCTTGATGACCCACAAGTATAGGGGATCTATCGTAGTCCTTTCAATAAGTAAGAGTGTCGAACCCAACGAGGAGCAGAAGGAAATGATAAGCGGTTTTCAACAAGGTATTCTCTGCAAGTACTGAAATAAGTGGTAACAAATAGTTATGTGATAAGATAGATTGTAACGAGCAACAAGTAACAAAAGTAAATAAAGTGCAGCAAGATGGCCCAATCCTTTTGTAGCAAAGGACAAGCCGGAACAAACTCTTATAACAGGAAAAGCGCTCCCGAGGACACGTGGGAATATCGTCAAGCTAGTTTTCATCACGTTCATATGATTCGCGTTCGATACTTTGATAATTTGATATGTGGGTGGACCAGTGCTTGGGTGCTGTTCTTACTTGAACAAACATCCCACTTATGATTAACCTCTATTGCAAGCATCCGCAACTACAACAAAAGTATTAAGGTAAACCTAACCATAGCATGAAACATATGGATCCAAATCAGCCCCTCATGAAGCAACGCATAAACTAGGGTTTAAGCTTCTGTCACTCTAGCAACCCATCATCTACTTATTACTTCCCAATGCCTTCCTCTAGGCCCAAATAATGGTGAAGTGTTATGTAGTCGACGTTCACATAACACCACTAGAGGCTAGACAACATACATCTTATCAAAATATCAAACGAATACCAAATTCACATGACTACTCATAGCAAGACTTCTTCCTTGTCCTCAGGAACGAACGTAATTACTCACAAAGCATATTCATGTTCATAATCAGAGGGGTAATAATATGCATATAGGATCTGAACATATGATCTTCCACCAATTAAACTAACTAGCATCAACTACAAGGAGTAATCAACACTACTAGCAACCTACTAGCACCAATCCCGGACTTTGAGACAAGAATTGGATACAAGAGATGAACTAGGGTTTGGAGATGAGATGGTGCTGGTGAAGATGTTGATGGAGATTGCCCTCTCCCGATGAGAGGAGTGTTGGTGATGACGATGGTGATGATTTCCCCCTCTCGGAGGGAAGTATCCCCGGCAGAGCAGCTCTGCCGGAGCTCTAGATTGGATCCGCCAAGGTTCCGCCTCGTGGCAGCGGAGTCTCATCCCGAAAAGTTCCTTCTTATTTTTTCTCATAGAAAGACTTCATATAGGAGAAGATGGGCGTCGGAGAGCCACCAGGGGGCCCACGAGGTAGGGGGCGTGCCCTAGGGGGGCGCGCCCCCCACCCTTGTGAGCAGGGTGTGGGCCCCCTGGCCTTCATCTTTGGCGAGGATTTTTATTTATTTATTTTAAGACGTTCCATGGAGTTTCAGGACTTCTGGAGTTGCGCAGAATAGGTCTCTAATATTTGCTCCTTTTCCAGCCCAGAATTCCAGCTACCGGCATTCTCCCTCCTTATGTAAACCTTGTAAAATAAGAGAGAATAGCAATAATTATTATGACACAAAGTGAAATAACAGCCCATAATTCAATAAATATTGATATAAAAGCATGATGCAAAATGGACATATCACCTAGATATTCTCATAATTATTCGCTTTTCTATCAATTGCTCGACAGTAATTTGTTCACCCACCGTAATACTTATGCTATCTTGAGAGAAGACACTAGTGAAACCTATGGCCCCCGGGTCTATTTTCCATCATACAAGTTTCCAATCTATTTTATTTTGCAACCTTTACTTTCAATCTATATCATAAAAATACCAAGATATTTATCTTATTATTATTATCTCTATCAGATCTCACTCTTGCAAGGGGCTGTGAAGGGATTGACAACCCCTTTATCGCGTTGGTTGCGAGGTTCTTATTTTTTGTGTAGGTACGAGGTGACTCGCGCGTGGTCTCCTACTGGATTGATACCTTGGTTCTCAAAAACTGAGGGAAATACTTACGCTGCTTTACTGCACCACCCTTTCCTCTTCAAGGGAAAACCAACGCAGTGCTCAAGAGGTAGCACGGAGGATTTCTGGCGCCATTGCCGGGGAGATCTATGCCAAGTCAAGACATACCAAGTACCCATCACAACTATTATCCTTCGCATTACATTATTTGCCATTTGCCTCTCGTTTTCCTCTCCCCCACTTCACCCTTGCCGTTTTATTCGCCCTCTTTTCCTTTTGCCCTCTCTTTCCGGTCGGCTCTTTTCTCCTTGCTTCGTCGTTATGGCTAGTCCTTTATCCGCTCCTTTGTCTACCGATAATGAAGTTCTTAATTTCAAACAAAGGGAGGGAGAAAATCTAAAAGATGCCTGGTACAGAATTTGCAATGCGCAAAATAGATCTACTAGGGAGCAATCTACTTCTATTCTTATTTGCAATTTTTATGTAGGCATCACTCCTTGGAATAGATGTATTCTTGATACCATTACCGGAGGAAATTTCCTGGGTAGCCATACTTTTGATTCTTATAATGCTATGATAGATTTGTTTGGCCCACCACCTCTTTTGGTTAATGGAACTATTTTAACTTTGGAACATGTGATGCAACGGTTTGAAATTATTGAAAATAAAGTTTGCACCGTTGAGTTAATTGAAAATTTGGATAGAAAGATCCATAACCAAATTACCCAATATGGATTTAAGGTAGGAGTTGCTCTTAAATTTTTTTAAAGAGAAGGGACCTATGGTTTATGAAAAGATAGATCAAGATTCCACTAGAATTGATAAAATTGAGGATATTATTACCAACCTTGGGTCGCATTTTCTTCCATGAAAAACACTCCTCCTAATGCTAAGATTTCCAAATTTATGTATGTTCCTAAAAATAAGGGTGAAACTTCTAGTAAGGAAAACGCGGGCCTCAAATCCATAAGTGTTCGCCCCAATTTTCTCACTATCCTTAAGGAACCTTTCGCTACAAATGATTTTCTTGATTTTGTGCCTAGGAGTTTGATGATCAATAAAAATAAAGAAACTCCTAAAATTTATAGGTGTCTTATTGAAGAATTGCCTACCAGAGATGACAATACCTAGATCTATCCTTGCTTTTATGCCTAGCTAGGGGCGTTAAACGATAGCGCTTGTTGGGAGGCAACCCAATTTTATTTTTATTCCTTGCTTTTTTCTCCTGTTTATTAATAAATAATTTATCTAGCCTCTTTTTTGGTTGTGTTCTTTGTGTGTTTAATTAGTGTTTGTGCCAAGTAGAACCGTTGGGAAGACTTGGGGAAAGTCTTTTTGATCTTGCTGTAAAAAACAGAAACTTTAGTGCTCGCGAGAATTGCTGCCATTTTTTACTGGAGAGTGCTATTTAGTTAATTATTTCTGAAGACGATTAATAGATAAATTCCTAACGTCCAGAAATTTATTTTAGAATTCTTGGGGTTCCAGAAGTATTCGAAACCTACAGATTACTACAGGCTGTTCTGTTTTTCACAGATTCTGTTTTTCGTGTGTTGTTTGCTTATTTTGATGAATCTATGGCTAGTAATAGAGTTTATGAACCATAGAAAAGTTGGAATACAGTAGGTTTAACACCAATATAAATAAATAATGAGTTCATTACAGTACCTTGAAGTGGTGGTTTGTATTCTTTTACTAATGGAGCTCACGAAGATTTTCAGTTAAGTTTTGTGTTGTGAAGTTTTCAAGTTTTGGGTAAAGATTTGATGGATTATGGAACAAGGAGCGGCAAGAACCTAAGCTTGGGGATGCCCAAGGCACCCCATGGTAAAATCCAAGGACACCAAAAATCCTAAGCTTGGGGATGCCCCGGAAGGCATACCCTCTTTCGTCTTCGTTCATCGGTAACTTTACTTGGAGCTATATTTTTATTCGCCACATGATATGTGTTTTTCTTGGAGCGTCTTGTATGATTTGAGTCTTTGCTTTTTAGTTTATCACAATCATACTTTCTGTACACACCTTTTGAGAGAGACACACATGAATTGGAATTTATTAGAATACTCTGCGTGCTTCACTTATATCTTTTGGGCTATATAGTTTTTGCTCTAGTGCTTCACTTATATCTTTTAGAGCACGGTGGTGGTTTCATTTTATAGAAATAATTGATCTCTCATGCTTCAATTATATTATTCTGAGAGTCCTTTAGAACAACATGGAAATTTTCTTTTAGGCATAACAAAAACTTTCATATAAGTGCATTGAATACTAAGAGAAGTTTGATACTTGATGATTGTTTTGAGATATGGAGATAGTGATATCAAAGTTGTGCTAGTTGAGTAGTTGTGAATTTGAGGAATACTTGTGTTGAAGTTTGCAAGTCTCATAGCATGCACGTATGGTAAACATTGTGTAACAAATTTGAAACATGAGGTGTTATTTGATTGTCTTCCTTATGAGTGGCGGTCGGGGACGAGCGATGGTCTTTTCCTACCAATCTATCCCCCTAGGAGCATGCGCGTAATACTTGGTTTTTGATGACTTGTAGATTTTTGCAATAAGTATGTGAGTTCTTTATGACTAATGCTGAGTCCATGGATTATATGCACTCTCACCCTTCCACCATTGCTAGCCTCTTCGGTACCATGCATTGCCCTTTCTCACCTTGAGAGTTGGTGCAAACTTTGCCGGTGCATCCAAACCCCGTGATACGATACGCTCTATCACACATAAACCTCCTTATATCTTCCTCAAAACAGCCACCATACCTACCTATTATGGCATTTCCATAGCCATTCCAAGATATATTGCCATGCAACTTTCCACTGTTCCGTTTATTATGACATGCATCATCATTGTCATATTACCTTGCATGATCATGTAGTTGACACTGTATTTGTGGCAAAGTCACCATTCATAATTCTTTCATACATGTCACTCATGAGTCATTGCACATTCCGGTACACCGTCGGAGGCATTCATATAGAGTCATATCTTGTTCTAGTATCGAGTTGTAATCATTGAGTTGTAAATAAATCGAAGCGTGATGATCATCAGTAATAGAGCATTGTCCCATAAAAAGAGAAAGGCCAAATGATAAAAAAAGGCCCAAAAAATAAAAAATAAATAAAAAGGGGGCAATGCTACTATCCTTTTTCCACACTTGTGCTTCAAAGTAGCACCATGATCTTTATGATAGAGAGTCTCTTGTTTTGTCATTTTCATATACTAGTGGGAATTTTTCATTATAGAACTTGGCTTGTATATTCCAACAATGGGCCTCCTCAAGTGCCCTAGGTCTTCGTGAGCAAGCAAGTTGGATGCACACCCACTTAGTTTCTTTTGTTGAGCTTTCATACATTTATAGCTCTAGTGCATCCGTTGCATGGCAATCCCTACTCCTTGCATTGACATCAATTGATGGGAATCTACCTAGCCCATTGATTAGCCGCGTCGATGTGAGACTTTCTCCTTTTTTGTCTTCTCCACATAACCCCCTTCATTATATTCTATTCCACCCATAGTGCTATATCCATGGCTCACGCTCATGTATTGCCTGGAAGTTGAAAAAAGTTTGAGATTACTAAAGTATGAAACAATTGCTTGGCTTTTCATCGGGGTTGTGCATGATGAGAGCATTCTTGTGTGACGAAAATGGAGCATGACCAAACTATATGATTTTGTAGGGATGAACTTTCTTTGGCCATGTTATTTTGAGAAGACATGATTGCTTAGTTAGTATGCTTGAAGTATTATTATTTTATGTCAATATTAAACTTTTATCTTGAATCTTTCGGATCTGAACATTGATGCCACAATAAAGAAAAAATACATTGAGAAATATGTTAGGAAGCATTCCACATTAAAAATTCTGTTTTTATCATTTAAGCTTGGGGATGCTTGATACGTCTCCAACGTATCTATAATTTTTGATTGTTCCATGCTATTATATTATCTGTTTTGGATGATAACGGGCTTTATTTTACACTTTTATATTATTTTTGGGACTAACCTATTAACCGGAGGCCCATCCCAAATTGTTGTTTTTTGCCTATTTCAGTGTTTCATAGAAAAGGAATATCAAACAGAGTCCAAACGGAATGAAACCTTCGGGAGCGTGATTTTTGGAACAAACGTGATCCAGAGGACTTGGAGTGGACGTCAAGCAATCAACGAGGAGGCCACGAGGGAGGGGGTGCGCCTACCCCCCTGGGCGCGCCGTCCACCCTGGGGGCCCCTTGTTGCTCCACCGACCTACTTCTTCCTCCTATATATATTCATATACCCCGCAAACATCCAGGAGTACCACGAAACCCTATTTCCACCGCCGCAACCTTTTGTACCCAAGAGATCCCGTCTTGGGGCCTCTTTCGGAGCTCCACCGGAGGGGGCATCGATCACGGAGGGCCTCTACATCAACTCCATGGCCCCTCCGTTGATGTGTGAGTAGTTTACCTCAGACCTTAGGGTCCATAGCTAGTAGCTAGATGGCTTCTTCTCTCTCTTTGGATCTCAATACAAAGTTCTCCTCGATTCTCTTGGAGATTTATTCGATGTAACTCTTCTTTTTGTGGTGTGTTTGTCGAGATCCGATGAATTGTGGGTTTATGATCAAGTTTATCTATGAACAATATTTGAATCTTCTCTGAATTCTTTTATGTATGATTGATTTATCTTTGCAAGTCTCTTTGATTATCAGTTTGGTTTGGCCTACTGGATTGATCTTTCTTGCAATGGGAGAAGTGCTTAGCTTTGGGTTCAATCTTGCGGTGCTCAATCCCAGTGACAGAAAGGGAAATGACACGTATTGTATTGTTGCCATCGAGGATAAAAAGATGGGGTTTACATCATATTGCATGAGTTTATCCATCTACATCATGTCATCTTGCTTAAGGCGTTACTCTGTTCTTATGAACTTAATACTCTAGATGCATGCTGGATAGAGGTCGATGTGTGGAGTACTAGTAGTAGATGCAGGCAGGAGTCGGTCTACTTGTCTCAGATGTGATGCCTATATACATGATCATGCCTAGATATTCTCATAATTATTCACTTTTCTATCAATTGCTCAACAGTAATTTGTTCACCCACTGTAATACTTATGCTATCTTGAGAGAAGCCACTAGTGAAACCTATGGCCCCCGGGTCTATTTTCCATCATACAAGTTTCCAATCTATTTTATTTTGCAATCTTTACTTTCAATCTATATCATAAAAATACCAAAAATATTTATCTTATTATTATTATCTCTATCAGATCTCACTCTTGCAAGTGGCCGTGAAGGGATTGACAACCCCTTTATCGTGTTGGTTGCGAGGTTCTTATTTGTTTGTGTAGGTACGAGGTGACTCGCGCGTGGTCTCCTACTGGATTGATACCTTGGTTCTCAAAAACCGAGGGAAATACTTACGCTGCTTTACTGCACCACCCTTTCCTCTTCAAGGGAAAACCAACATAGTGCTCAAGAGGTAGCAATGACCCACAAGTATAGGGGATTAATTTTAGTCCTTTCTATAAGTAAGAGTGTCGAACCCAATGAGGAGCAGAAGGAAATGATAAGCAGTTTTCAGCAAGGTATTCTCTGCAAGTACTGAAAGTAGTTGTAACATGTACTTTGATACTGAGATAATTCATAACAAGTTGCAACTGACGATATTAACAAGGATAAGATGGCCCAATCATTTTATAGCAAAGGACAAGCCTAGAATAGTTCTTATAGTGAGCAAAGTGCTCTCGAGGACACATGAGAATTCTCGTCTAGTCGTGTTCATCATGTTTAGTTGATTCGCATTCACTACTTTGATAATTTGATATATGGGTGGACCAATGCAAGGATGTTATTCTTACTTGAACAAGCAACCCGTTTATGATTACCCCCTCTCGCAAGAATCCACAACTATGAAAGAAGAATTATGTAAATCTAACCATAGCATGCCCTTACGGAATAACTCATAGACTAGGGTTTAAACTTCTATCACTCTCGCAGCCCATCATCTACTTATTACTCCCCAATTCCTTCCCCTAGGCCCAAACATGGTGGAGTGTCATCTAGTTGACACTCACATGACACCACTAGAGGGAAAATAACATACATATCATCAAAATATTGAACAAATACCAACTTCACATAATTACTTATAACAAGACTTCTCCCATGTCCTCAAGAACAAACGTTACTACTCATAAATCATATTCATGCTCAAGATCAGAGGGGTATTGTATATGATTTAGGATCTGAACATATAATCTTCCACCAAGTAAACCAACTAGCATCAACTACAAGATGTAATCAACACTACTAGCAACACACATTTACCAATTTGAGGTTTTGGGACAAAGATTGAATACAAGAGAGAAACTAGGGTTTGAGAGGAGATAATGTTGGTGAAGCTGTTGATGGAGATGAGTCCTCCCATGATGAGAGGATCGTTGGTGATGTCGATGGCGTTGATTTCCCCCTCTCGGAGGGAAGTATCCCTGGCGGAATCCCTCCGCCAGAGCGAAAAAATGCTCCTGCCTAGGTTCCACCTTGACACGGCGGAGCTTCGTCCCAAAAGTTTTCTCTTGATTTTTTTCTAGGGTAAATGGCATCATATATTGGCCATGGAGGCCTACTAGTGGGCCCACAAACTCACATGGCGCGCCCCGGGGGGGCTCCACCTGAGCTTGTGGCTCACTGGTGGGGCCCTCCTAGTAATTCTTCTTCCAGTATTTTTATTAATTCCAATATAAATCTCCGTAAACTTTCAGGTCATTTGGAGCTCCGGAGAATAGCTATCTCTGCTATAGCTCTTTTCAGGTCTAGAATTCTAGCTGCCGGGAGTCTCCTCCTTTATATAAATCTTGCATAATAAGAGATAAAAGGCATTAGAATTGCATTATAAAGAGAAATATATTGACCCAAAACATTATAAATAATAGTAGGAAAACATGATGCAAAATGGACATACCAACTCCCCCAAGCTTAGACCTTGCTTCTCCTCAAGTGAATATTGAACGATAATCATGACCAGATGTTTATAGAGATAGATGCCGATAAAACAAAAATACGGACATGGCAACATCATGGTAATTATTGGGAATTTTATTTCAGTGCCCCTGGTTCATTAGCTCTACTCATTCATCCCCACGCTCTTAACTTTTGCTCACTTTTCCCCACTCCCTTGTCTGAGACCCTAAAAATGGTCACAACAGAGGATGTCGTTGGGTCAAACCATTGACCGTTAACTTTGACGAGTGGGGTTGTGCTAGACTTTGTCTCCCGTTGGACCTGACAAGTGGGGTCGCATTGAGACACATCGGATGAGCTTATTTGAGGGATCCCCTTGTCTGAACCTCGAGCCACTACAACACCATGCCGCTCTGCCCGCTCTACCGCCATTGTGCAACCTCGCCGCCGTCATACCCTCCAACCTCTAACCCCATTTCACCTCCACCGCCATGGTGCTCTCCGCCAGATCTACCCACACACCCCCCTTAGGATTAAGCAACGATGTCGGGGGATAAAGTTCTCAAGCCCATCGATCATGGAGAGGATTGGGTCGAATCGGCGGCGGATAATGTTGGGTAACGTAGTAATTTCAAAAAAAATCCTACGTACATGCAAGATCATGGTGATGCATAGCAACGATAAGGGAGAGTGTTGTCTACGTACCCTCATAGACCGAAAGCGAAAGCGTTAGCACAACACGGTTGATGTAGTCGTATGTCTTCACGATCCGACCGATCAAGTACCGAACATACGGCACCTCCGAGTTCAGCACACGTTCAGCCCGATGATGTCCCTCGAACTCCGATCCAGCCGAGTGTTGAGGGAGAGTTTCGTCAGCATGATGGCATGGTGACGATGTTGATGTTCTACCGACGCAGGGCTTCGCCTAAGCACCGTTACAGTATTATCGAGGTGGCCTATGGTGGAGGGGGGGCACCGCACACGACTAAGAGATCAGGAGATCAACTGTTGTGTCTATGGGGTTCCCCCTGCCCCCATATATAAAGGAGCAAGGGGGGTGCGGCTGGCCATGGAGAGGGCGCGCCAGGAGGAGTCCTACTCCCACCGGGAGTAGGATTTCCCCCTTTCCTAGTTGGAATAGGATTTGGGAGAAGGAAAGAGAGAGGGGAAGAAGGAAAGAGGGGGCCGCCCCCCCCCCTTTCCCTAAACCAATTCGGTTTGGGCCTTGGGGGGCGCGCCCCACACTTCCCCTGCTTCCCTCTATTTCCACTAAGGCCCATGTAGGCCCATTAAGCTCCCGGGGGGTTCCGGTAACCTCCCGGTACTCCGGTAAAATCCCGATTTCACCCGGAACACTTCCGATATCCAAACATAGGCTTCCAATATACAATCTTCATTTCTCGACCATTTCGAGACTCCTCGTCATGTCCGTGATCACATCCGGGACTCCGAACAACCTTCGGTACATCAAAACATATAAGCTCATAATATAACTGTCATCGAAACGTTAAGCGTGCGGACCCTACGGGTTCGAGAACTATGTAGACATGACCGAGACATGTCTCCGGTCAATAACCAATAGCGGAACCTGGATGTTCATATTGGCTCCCACATATTCTAGAAGATCTTTTATCGGTCAGACCGCATAACAACATACGTTGTTCCCTTTGTCATCGGTATGTTACTTGCCCGAGATTCGATCGTCGCTATCTCAATACCTAGTTCAATCTCGTTACCGGAAAGTATCTTTACTCGTTCCGTCATACATCATCCCGCAACTAACTCATTAGTTTCAATGCTTGCAAGGCTTAAGTGATGTGCATTACCGAGAGGGGCCAGAGATACTCTCCGACAATCGGAGTGACAAATCCTAATCTCAAAATACGCCAACCCAACAAGTACCTTTGGAGACACCTGTAGAGCACCTTTATAATCACCCATTTACGTTGTGACGTTTGGTAGCACACAAAGTGTTCCTCCGGCAAACGGGAGTTGCATCATCTCATAGTCATAGGAACATGTATAAGTCATGAAGAAAGCAATAGCAACAAACTAAACGATCAAGTGCTATGCTAACGGAATGGGTCAAGTCAATCACATCATTCTCTAATGATGTGACCCGTTTAATCAAATGACAACTCATGTCTATGGCTAGGAAATTTAACCATCTTTGATTCAACGAGCTAGTCAAGTAGAGGCATACTAGTGACATACTGTTTGTCTATGTATTCACACTGTATTATGTTTCCGGTTAATACAATTCTAGCATGAATAATAAACATTTATCATGATATAAGGAAATAAATAATAACTTTATTATTGCCTCTAGGGCATATTTCCTTATGTCTCCCACTTGCACTAGAGTCAATAATCTAGATTACACAATAATGATTCTAACACCCATGGAGCCTTGGTGCTGATCATGTTTTGCTCGTGGAAGAGGCTTAGTCAACGGGTCTGCAACATTCAGATTCGTATGTATCTTGCAAATTTCTATGTCTCCCACCTGGACTAAATCCCGGATGGAATTGAAGCGTCTCTTGATGTGCTTGGTTCTCTTGTGAAATATGGATTCCTTTGCCAAGGCAATTGCACCAGTATTGTCACAAAAGATTTTAATTGGACTCGATGCACCAGGTATGACACCTAGATCGGATATGAACTCCTTCATCCACACTCCTTCATTCACTGCTTCCGAAGCAGCAATGTACTCCACTTCACACATAGATCCCGCCACGACGCTTTGTTTAGAACCGCTCCAACTGACAGCTCTACCGTTCAATATAAACATGTATCCGGTTTGCGATTTAGAATCGTCTGGATCAGTGTGAAAGCTTCCATCAACGTAACCATTTACGATGAGCTCTTTGTCACCTCCATAAACGAGAAACATATCCTTAGTCCTTTTCAGGTATTTTAGGATGTTCTTGACCGCTGTCCAGTGATCCACTCCTAGATTACTTTGGTACCTCCCTGCTAAACTAATAGCAAGGCACACATCATGTCTGGTACATAGCATTGCATACATGATAGAGCCTATGGCTGAAGCATAGGGAACATCTTTCATTTTCTCTCTATCTTATGCAGTGGTCAGGCATTGAGTCTTACTGAACTTCACACCTTGTAACACAGGCAAGAACCCTTTCTTTGCTTGATCCATTTTGAACTTCTTCAAAACTTTGTCAAGGTATGTGCTTTGTGAAAGTCCAATTAAGCATCTTGATCTATCTCTATAGATCTTGATGACCAATATATAAGCAGCTTCACCGAGGTCTTTCATTGAAAAACTCTTATTCAAGTATCCCTTTATGCTATCCAAAAATTATATATCATTTCCAATCAACAACATGTCATCCACATATACTATTAGAAATGCTACAGAGCTCCCACTCACTTTCTTCTAAATACAGACTTCTCCAAAAGTCCGTACAAAACCAAATGCTTTGATCACACTATCAAAGCGTTTATTCCAACTCCGAGAGGCTTGCACCAGTCCATAAATGGATCGCTAGAGCCTGCACACTTTGTTAGATTCCTTTGGATCGACAAAACCTTTCGGTTGCATCATATACAACTCTTCTTCCAGAAATCCATTCAGGAATGCAGTTTTGACATCCATTTGCCAAATTTCATAATCATAAAATGCGGCAATTGCTAACATGATTTGGACAGACTTAAGCATCGCTACGGGTGAGGAAGTCTCATTGTAGTCAATCCCTTGAACTTGTCGAAAACCTTTCGCAACAAGTCGAGCTTCGTAGACAGTAACATTACTGCCATCATCAATCTTCTTCTTGAAGATCCATTTATTCTTAATTTCTTGCCGATCATCGGGCAAGTCAACCAAAGTCCATACTTTGTTCTCATACATGGATCCCATCTCAGATTTCATGGCCTCAAGCCATTTTGCGGAATCTGGGCTCACCATCGCTTCTTCATAGTTAGTAGCTTCATCATGATCTAGTAGCATGACTTCCAGAACAGGATTAACGTACCACTCTGGTGCAGATCTTACTCTGGTTGATCTACGAGGTTCAGTAACAACTTGATCTGAAGTTTCATGACCATCATCATTAACTTCCTCACTAATTGGTGTAGGTGTCGCAGAAACCATTTTCTGTGATGAACTACTTTCCAATAAGGGAGCATGTACGGTTACCTCATCAAGTTCTACTTTCCTCCCACTCACTTCTTTCGAGAGAAACTCCTCCAGAAATGTTCCGAATTTAGTGACAAAAATCTTGCCTTCGGATCTGTGATAGAAGGTGTACCCAATAGTCTCCTTTGGGTATCCTATGAAGACACATTTCTCTGATTTGGGTTCGAGCTTATCAGGTTGAATCTTTTTCACATAAGCATAGCAGCCCCAAACTTTAAGAAACAACAACTTTGGTTTCTTGCCAAACCACAGTTCATAAGGCGGCGTCTCAACGGATTTCGATGGTGCCCTATTTAACGTGAATGCGGCCATCTCTAAAGCATCCCCAAAACGATAGCGGTAAATCGGTAAGAGATATCATAGATCGCACCATATCTAGTAAAGTACGATTACGATGTTCGGACACACCATTACGTTGTGGTGTTCCGGGTGGCGTGAGTTGTGAAACTATTCCGCATTGTTTCAAATGAAGACCAAACTCATAACTCAAATATTCTCCTCCACGATCTAATCGTAGAAACTTTTTTTTCTTGTTACAATTATTTTCAACTTCACTCTGAAATTCTTTGAACTTTTTAAATGTTTCAGACTTATGTTTCATTAAGTAGATATACCCATATCTGCTTAAATCATCTGTGAAGGTGAGAAAAAAACGATATCCGCCACGAGCTTCAATATTCATCGGACCACATACATCTGGATGTATGATCTCCAACAAATCTGTTGCTCTCTCCATAGTTCCGGAGAATGGCGTTTTAGTCATCTTGCCCATGAGGCACGGTTCGCAAGTACCAAGTGATTCATAATCAAGTGGTTCAAAAAGTCCATCAGTATGGAGCTTCTTCATGCGCTTTACACCGATATGACCTAAACGGCAGTGCCACTATCATTATCAACTCTGCATCTTTTGGTTTCAATATTATGAATATGTGTATCACCACTATCGAGTTTTCGCAAAAATAGACCACTCTTAAAGGGTGCATGACCATAAAAGATATTACTCATATAAATAGAACAACCATTATTCTCTGATTTAAATGAATAACCGTCTCGCATCAAACAAGATCTAGATATAATGTTCATGCTCAACGCTGGCACCAAATAACAATTATTTAGGTCTAATACTAATCCTGAAGGTAGATGTAGAGGTAGCGTGCCGACCACGATCACATCGACTTTGGAACCATTTCCCACGTGCATCGTCACCTCGTCCTTAACCAATCTTCGCTTAATCCGTAGCCCCTGTTTCGAGTTGCAAATATTAGCAACATAACCAGTATCAAATACCCACGTGCTACTGCAAGCATTAGTAAGGTACACATCAATAACATGTATATCACATATACCTTTGTTCACGTTGCCATCCTTCTTATCCGCCAAATACTTGGGGCAGTTCCGCTTCCAGTGACCAGTCTGCTTGCAGTAGAAGCACTCAGTATCAGGCTTAGGTCCAGACTTGGGTTTCTTCTCCTGAGCAGCAACTTGTTTGTTGTTCTTCTTGAAGTTCCCCTTCTTCTTCCCTTTGCCCTTTTTCTTGAAACTAGTGGTCTTATTGACCATCAACACTTGATGCTCCTTCTTGATTTCTACCTCCGGGGCCTTTAGCATCGCGAAGAGCTCGGGAATAGTCTTATTCATCCCTTGCATGTTATAGTTCATCATGAAGCTTTTGTAGCTTGGTGGCAGTGATTGAAGAACTCTTTCAATGACATAATCAACAGGAAGATTAACTCCCAGTTGAGTCAAGTGATTATGATACCCAGACATTTTGAGTATATGTTCACTGACAGAACTATTCTCCTCCATCTTATAGCTATAGAACTTATTGGAGACTTCATATCTCTCAATCCGGGCATTTGCTTGAAATATTAACTTCAACTCTTGGAACATCTCATATGCTCCATGACATCCAAAACATCGTTGAAGACCCGATTCTAAGTCGTAAAGCATGGCACACTGAACTATCGAGTAGTCATCAGCTTTGCTCTGCCAGACGTTCATAACATCTGGTGTTGCTCCTGCAGCAGGCTTGGCACTTAGCGGTGCTTCCAAGACGTAATTCTTCTGTGCAGCAATGAGGATAATCCTCAAGTTACGGACCCAGTCCGTGTAATTGCTACCATCATCTTTCAACTTTGCTTTCTCAAGGAACGCATTAAAATTCAATGGAACAACAGCATGGGCCATCTATCTACAATCAACATAGACAAGCAAGATACTATCAGGTACTAAGTTCATGATAAATTTAAGTTCAATTAATCATATTACCTAAGAAATCCCACTTAGATAGACATCTCTCTAATCCTCTAAGTGATCATGTGATCCAAATCAACTAAACCATGTCCGATCATCACGTGAGATGGAGTAGTTTCAATGGTGAACATCACTATGTTGATCATATCTACTATATGATTCATGCTCGACCTTTCGGTCTCCGTGTTCCGAGGCCATATATGTTATACGCTAGGCTCGTCAAGTTTAACCTGAGTATTCCGCATGTGCAACTGTTTTGCACCCGTTGTATTTGAACGTAGAGCCTATCACACCCGATCATCACGTGGTGTCTCAGCACGAAGAACTTTCGCAACGGTGCATACTCAGGGAGAACACTTCTTGATAATTAGTGAGAGATCATCTTATAATGCTACCGTCAATCAAAGCAAGATAAGATGCATAAAATATAAACATCACATGCAATCAATATAAGTGATATGATATGGCCATCATCATCTTGTGTTTGTGATCTCCATCTTCGAAGCACCATCGTGATCACCATCGTCACCGGCGCGACACCTTGATCTCCATCGTAGCATCGTTGTCGTCTGTAACACCCCGGGTGTAACTTTCCCAATTTGTACTCCAACTCTTTCCGTTTCCGGCGTTAAGTTATATTTATTTCTCGGGTTTGGGTCTTTGTCTCCGTGTGTTGTTTTTCGTTTTCATGCATCTCATATCATGTCATCATGTGCATTGCATTTGCATACATGTTTGTCTCATGCATCCGAGTTTTTTCCCCGTTGTCCGTTTTGCATTCCGGCGCTTCGTTCTCCTCCGGTGGTCAATTCTATCTTTCTTTCGTGTGTGGGGATTAAACATTTCCGGATTGGACCGAGACTTGTCATGCGGCCTTGGTTTACTACCGGTAGACCGCCTGTCAAGTTTCGTATCAATTGGACTTCGTTTGATACTCCAACGGTTAACCGAGGGACCGAAAAGGCCTCGTGTGTGTTGCAGCCCAACACCCCTCAAATTTGGCCCAAAACCCACCAAACTCTGCTCCATGTCCTAGAGCGTTCGATCACGATCGCGTGGCCGAAAACCGCACCTCATTTGGAGTCTCCTAGCTCCCTCTATGCCTATATATAGCCCCTTCATTTTCGGATCTCTTCTTCCCCCCCCCCCCGAAACCCTAAAACTCCTCCTCTCGTCCGCCGGACGCGTCCACGCCGCGCCGGACGTGTCCAGCCACCGCTGCCACCTCGCTCGGGCCATTCAGAGCGCGCCACATCAGCCGCGGTACCGCTCCCAGCCAACGAGAGAGCGCCACGTCGCCCCGCCGGCTGGCCTCAGCCGCCGCCTCCATCACGCGGCCCACGGGACCCGGATCGGGCCCGCGCGAGCCCGCACCGCCGCCGTCGTCAGCCCGCATCGCGGCCGAGCCCCTCGCCGCCTGACTGCCCGCAGGCCTCGACACCGGCCGCCGCCACCTCGCCGGCGCGCCTTCCGCCTCCCGTCTCCGCCACCTCGCCCGCCGTGCTGCGCGCCGCCGCCTCGCACACCGCCGGCCGCCGCCACCATTGCCGACCTCCTCCGCCGCCACCAAGCTCCACCGGCGACGCCCCTCGGTCCGGCCACTTCCTCTCCTTCCTCCTCTCCAGCCAGCTCGAGCTCCGGCGAGCTCCATCTCCGGCGATCTCCAAAGTCCACGCCCCGACCCGGCTGCTACAGTGCTCGGACTGGATCTGAGATCCGTTTTGACCTAACGGTTGACTTTTCCCTCTCCTTTCAGATTTTTATGCCTACTTTGACCGCCCGTAACTTTGCATCCGTAGCTCCGATTTGGGCATATTATATATCAAAATGTTCGCCTCGACGAGTACATCATTTCATTCCATTGCATGATTTTCATTTGAGTTCATCTTGATGCCCAAAATGCTGTTATAAGGAGGCTTCGTGAGTTAATTGTCAGATCTGCTAGTTCATCTTAGACTTTTGTCATTTTTGCCCTGATTATTGTGTGCATGCTATGCCTGTGAGTCCTTTATATGTTTTGTTAAGCATTTTGTCTTCTTTCCAGAGGTGCAACCCATGCATTTTTAGGATGTGTGTGGTGACTTGTGCAAGCTTGCAAAGTGAGGCACCCGGTAATCTGTTTTCCGGGACTTGGTTGTTTTCACTAAGTCCGGGATATTTTAATTCATGATGCCATATGTTCAGCTTGTTTCCTAGTGATCCGTGCCTCTTTTGAGGATGATCAGTAAAGGAGTTTTGTTAATCATGTTATGCTCTATCCATCCATGTCTTTGTTTGCAATTATGCAGCACCCTAGCTTGAGTCAATCAAGCTCTACTTTTGCTTCATGGTGAATCTGGGCAGATCGTCAACTCGTTTGCGATTTGGACGGCGTTGTTATAGTTGATCCGTGCATGCTATGCCATTGTTCTTGCCATTCCTAGCTTGTATTTTGTGCCTTCTTACTGGATGTATGCTTGCCTTGCTGTGACTTGCACCATGGTGAGTGCATCGAGCTCGTTTACATGCCTTCGTGAGTTATATTTCAGCATGTCTCAGTTTTCACTAAGTCTGAAAACTGATTGTGGCTATGTTCGTGTGCCCGTTAATATATTTTGTGAACCATTTTGGCCCCAGGTCACTTTAGGTCTTTTGTTAAGCTTGTTGAGTAGCTCCATGCCATGTTCTTACTTGTCATGTTCAGGTCATGTATCATATTGTTTTGCTACTCCGAAGAGGGCTTCGTGATCTGAAATTTCAGACTAGTGTTAATTTCACTAAGTCTGGAATCTGTTTTGCATTTGCGTTTTTGCCATGCTTGTTTGAACCTCTTAATGGATGAATTGGCCGTGGCTCAGTGCTAGTCTTTTGTTAAGCATCTTGTGTGCATCCCTGCCATGTCTTTTGTTGTCTTGTTTGGTGGCTGTAGCATGTTCATTTCGTTGCATTTAGATGCCTACTTGCTGTAATTGCAGACCGGTGTCATATCTTAAAACGCTTGCCATTTCCAAACCGTAACTCCGATTCCAATGATCTTTATATCGTTTTCAAGCGATTTCATCCCCTCTATCCAGTGGCACCCTTGGAATTCCAAGTTGAGGCCAGGTTCATGCATTTCCTGTCATATCTTGCATTTTGCATCCCGCATCGCATTCCATATAGCATATCATCATTTCATCATATTGCTTGTTCTTGCACGTGGTTGATTGTATCCTTGTTGCTTGTTTGTCTTGTTGGGTAGAACCGGGAGACGAGTTCGCTACCGAGGAGCCCGTTGAGTTTGATTGTGAGGATCCAGTCAACTCTGACAACTGTGCAGGCAAGATGATCATACCCTCGAAATCAGTACTATCTTTGCTATGCTAGTTTGCTCGCTCTTGCTATGCCAATGCTACGATGCCTACCTTTTGCTTGTCAGCCTCCCAATTTCCATGTCAACCTCTAACCCACCTTGTCCTAGCAAACCGTTGATTGTCTATGTTACCACTTTGCTCAGCCCCTCTTATAGCGTTGCTAGTTGCAGGTGAAGATTGGAGCCGTTCCTTGTTGGAACATTCATTTACTTGTTGGGATATCACTATATTGCTATGTTATCTTAATGCATCTATATACTTGGTAAAGGGTGGAAGGCTCGGCCTCTCGCCTAGTGTTTTGTTCCACTCTTGCCGCCCTAGTTTCCGTCATATCGGTGTTATGTTCCCGGTTTTGCGTTCCTTACGCGGTTGGGTTATAATGGGAACCCCTTGATATTTCGCCTTGAATAAAGCTTTTCCAGCAATGCCCAACATTGGTCTTACCATTTTCCACCTAGCCTTTTCTTTCCCTTGGGTTCTGCAGACTCAAGGGTCATCTTATTTTAACCCCCCGGGCCAGTGCTCCTCTGAGTGTTGGTCCAACCGAGCGATGTCCGGGGCTACCAGGGGCAACTCTGGGCTGGCCTACCCGTCGTCTTGCTCATCTGAGTGTGCCCTGAGAAAGAGATATGTGCAGCTCCTATTAGGATTTGTCGGCACATTCGGGCGGTGTTGCTGGTCTTGTTTTAACCTGTCGAATTGTCTTGTTGTACCGGGTTACCGAGTCTGATCGGTGTGTCTCGGGTGGAGGTCTATTCCTTCGTTGACCGTGAGAGCTTGTCATGGGCTAAGTTGGGACTCCCCTGCAGGGATTGAACTTTCGAAAGCCGTGCCCGCGGTTATGGGCAGATGGGAATTTGTTAATGTCCGGTTGTAGATAACTTAAACCTTAATTGATTAAAATGAATCAACCGTGTGTGTTGCCGTGATGGCCTCTTCTCGGCGGAGTCCGGGAAGTGGACACAGTGTTGGAGTTATGCTTGCGCAGGTTGTCCTTCTAGATCCTCGCTCGTGCTTTGCCTCCTCTTCTCGCTCTCTTTTGCGTATAATATAGCCACCACATATGCTAGTCGCTTGCTGCAGCTCCACATATATTTGCCTCATCCATTCCTATAAGCTTAAATAGTTTTGATCGCGAGGGTGCGAGATTGCTGAGTCCCTGTGGCTCACAGATACTATAACTCCAGATGCAGGTCCAGGTGATTTCGCTCCAGGTGACGAGTATGAGCTCAAGTGGGAGTTCGACGAGGACTCTCAGCGTTATTATGTTTCCTTTCCCGATGATCAGTAGTGGTGCCTAGTTGGGGTTTGATTCAGGGCCTTGTCGCATGTTGGGTTCTTTTCCATTTTGGCGCCGTAGTCGGGCCATGAGTGTTTGTTTGATGGATGTTACTTATGTACTCTGATGTGACGTGGCGAGTGTAAGCCAACTATGTATCTCCCCCTTTTATTATATGTTACATGGGATGTTGTAATGATTGCCTGACTTGCGACATTGATTTCAATGCGGTTATGTCTCTAAGTCGTGCCTCGACACGTGGGAGCTATAGCCGCATCGAGGGCGTTACATCGTCTTGTCAATCTTATGCTTCCACGACTATCGCTACTGCTTAGAGATAAAGTAAAGCATTATAGGGCGATTGCATTGCATACAATAAAGCGACAACCATATGGCTCCTGCCAGTTGCTGATAACTCGGTTACAAAACATTATCATCTCATACAATAAAATTTAGCATCATATCTTGACCATATCACATCACAACATGCCTTGCAAAAACAAGTTAGACGTCCTCTACTTTGTTGTTGCAAGATTTACGTGGCTGCTACGGGCTTAGCAAGAACCGTTCTTACCTACGCATCAAAACCACAACGATAGTTTGTCAAGTTGGTGATGTTTTAACCTTCACAAGGACCGGGCATAGCCACACTTGGTTCAACTAAAGTCGGAGAAACTGATACCCGCCAGCCACCTGTGTGCAAAGCACGTCGGTAGAACCAGTCTCGCGTAAGCGTACGCGTAATGTCGGTCCGGGCCGCTTCATCCAACAATACCGCCGAACCAAAGTATGACATGCTGGTAAGCAGTATGACTTATATCGCCCACAACTCACTTGTGTTCTACTCGTGCATATAACATCAACACATAAAACCTGGCTCGGATGCCATTGTTGGGGAACATAGTAATTTCAAAAAAATTCCTACGCACACGCAAGATCATGGTGATGCATAGCAATGAGAAGGGAGAGTGTTGTCTATGTACCCTCGTAGACCGAAAGCGGAAGCGTTAGCACAACGCGGTTGATGTAGTCGTACGTCTTCACGATCCGACCAATCAAGTACCGAACGTACGGCACCTCCGAGTTCAGCACATGTTCAGCCCGATGACGTCCCTAGAACTCCAATCCAGCCGAGTGTTGAGGGAGAGTTTCGTCAGCACGATGGCGTGGTGACAATGTTGATGTTCTATCGACGCAGGGCTTCGCCTAAGCACCGCTACAGTATTATCGAGGTGGACTATGGTGGAGGGGGGCACCGCACACGGCTAAGAGATCAAGAGATCAACTGTTATGTCTATGGGGTGCCCCCCTACCCCCGTATGTAAAGGAGCAAGGGGGGTGCGTCCGGCCATGGAGAGGGCGCGCCAGGAGGAGTCCTACTCCCACCGGGAGTAGGACTTCCCCCCTTTCCTAGTTGGAATAGGATTCGGGAGAAGGAAAGAGAGAGGGGAAGAAGGAAAGAGGGGGCCAGCCCCCCTTGCCCTAAACCAATTCGGTTTGGGCCTTGGGGGGCGCCCCACACTTCTCTTGCTTCCCTCTATTTCCACTAAGGCCCATGTAGGCCCATTAAGCTCCCGGGGGGTTCCGGTAACCTCCGAGTACTCCGATAAAATCCCGATTTCACCCAGAACACTTCCGATATCCAAACATAGGCTTCCAATATATCAATCTTCATTTCTTGACCATTTCGAGACTCCTCGTCATGTCCGTGGTCACATCCGGGACTCCAAAAACCTTCAGTACATCAAAACATATAAACTCATAATATAACTGTCATCGAAACGTTAAGCGTGCGGACCCTACGGGTTCGAAAACTATGTAGACATGACCGAGACATGTCTCCGATCAATAACCAATAGCGGAACCTGGATGTTCATATCGGCTCCCACATATTCTACGAAGATCTTTTATCGGTCAGACCGCATAACAACATATGTTGTTCCCTTTGTCATCGGTATGTTACTTGCCCGAGATTCGCTCGTCGGTATCTCAATACCTAGTTCAATCTCGTTACCGGCAAGTCTCTTTACTCGTTCCGCAATACATCATCCCGCAACTAACTCATTAGTTGCAATGCTTGCAAGGCTTAAGTGATGTGCATTACCGAGAGGGCCCAGAGATACCTCTCCGACAATCGGAGTGACAAATCCTAATCTCAAAATACGCCAACCCAACAAGTACCTTTGGAGACACCTGTAGAGCACCTTTATAATCACCCATTTACGTTGTGACGTTTGGTAGCACACAAAGTGTTCCTCCGGCAAACGAGAGTTGCATCATCTCATAGTCATAGGAACATGTATAAGTCATGAAGAAAGCAATAGCAACAAACTAAACGATCAAGTGCTATGCTAACGGAATGGGTCAAGTCAATCACATCATTCTCTAATGATGTGACCCGTTTAATCAAATGACAACTCATGTCTATGGCTAGGAAACTTAACCATCTTTGATCAACGAGCTAGTCAAGTAGAGGCATACTAGTGACGCTTTGTTTGTCTATGTATTCACACATGTATTATGTTTCCGGTTAATACAATTCTAGCATGAATAATAAACATTTATCATGATATAAGGAAATAAATAATAACTTTATTATTGCCTCTAGGGCATATTTCCTTCAGATAATTCATGGATTACACCTGGGTAAGCATCATATCCCCTCTAACTGATTTGCTTATTCATAAATTCTGCCCTATTTGACAGCTAGTCGTGTGAATTGATCAAATTATGCTGAATTGTACCCAGCCTAACTGTAACCTTCCCTTATTTGAATCGAATAGGATTGATCCTGTGCTTGCTTTCTAGCTGGCAGTTAGGATGGAAGTTAGTGTGCTGCGTGGTAGAAAACCGCATATGATTACTAGATTTTTCTATCCAAAGGTGGTAGAAACAAGTATGTCATTCAAAGATTTGCTCATGGCGCTCCAAAATTCTTCATATGGGTGGAGCCCTGCCGATGTTGTTGAACTGAAATTTTTCAGCAGTATCGAGCAAAAATTTCTCCCGCTAACTTGTGATGAGCATCTTGGATTACTCTTTGCTTTGAATGCTGAAAGCCGCTTTGGTAAAATCCTTATCGAGGTGCTTCAGCCACGCAATGAACGTGACAAGGGGAAGGTTGTTCAAAAATCTTCTATCTCTGCTAATAGCGAGCGCCCCGACACTCTTTATAGGTCGAAACCAAGCAGAGCTAGTGGTTTTGAAAGTCACAATATGTATGTTGTCACTTCTTGTGCCGCTTCTCCTGTCGCTGTTACAGCCGATGTAGAGCAAGATGTAGAGCTAGACGAAGAGGTGCCTCGAAATGATTATGAGGATGAGAATATGTTCCCTGATCTTGTAGATGTTGTCAGTAAACAAGAAATGGAAGATGAATATCAGGAGGAACCTATCAGTCATGCTAGATTGGATGACACTGACGATGAAGAGAGGAAGGAGAACATCGACATCCTAGTTTTAGATGAATATGATGGTAGGAGATGCAACAATTGAGTGGAGCAGGGAAGATCCTTAGCTAGCTGTCGGCACCATATTCCAGTCGATGGTGGACTATCGTAATGCAGTGACTACATATTGTATTCTCACTGAAAATACATATGTGATTTATAGGAGTGAGCCAACAAGGTTCACTATTCATTGCCCATATGATAGGTGTAGATGGAGGTTGCATGCATCACATATGTTGAGGAGGAAGTTCATTCAGGTTTGTGTATTTCGGTTTATACTGATTCATTTTATTTTTAGATCACCGTGTAATGTTTTTTAACAATATTTTGTTTGGGTCCCATTTTGTCTCATATAAAAAGAACCCACACCAGCACACTTGTTCACCTGGAGGGGGAGGAGCGAAGGCTAAAACAAAGCTAGCAAAGACTAGGTGGGTGGCAGATGCAATTTTGGATTGGTTGAGAGAAACACCAACACTTGGTCCAATAGCACTCCATAGGAAGCTATTTGATAAGTACAAGATTGATATACCTTACATGTGGATTTTCTATGCTAAGGAAATGGCTCTTGACAGGATTAATGGTCCTTGGAATGAGAGCTTTCAGTTCCTCTACACATTTAAATCTGAAGTGGAAGCTGCTAGTTAGTGTTGTAGAGATTGACAAGCATACAATTACATACACAATAAAAGGGAAAACATTTCAGAAGGAGTGCTTCAGGAGGGCTTTTGTTTGTTTCAAGGCTTGTTGGCAAGGGTTTCTTGATGGTTGCAGGCCCTATTTGGCTGTTGATGCAACTGCTTTGAATGGAAGGTGGAGACGACAACTAGTGGAAGCTTCTGCAGTTGATGGACACAACTGGCTATTTCTAGTTGCATTTGGTGTGGTGGAGGCAGAGTCTCAGGAAAGTTGGGTCTGGTTTCTGCAGTAGTTGTGCAACCTTATAGGTACACCGCCAGGTTTAGCTATACCAACATATGCTTGCAAGGGTTTGGAGAGTGCAGTGGAGATTGTATTCCCTGGAGTGGAGCATAGGGAATGTATGTGACACCTAGTGCCGAATTTCAGAAACAAATTCAAAAGTAAAGTTTATGATGAGAACTTATGGCCAGCATCATATACATGCAGTGAGAGGACGCATGAGCATCATTTGAGAGTTTTGTATGCTCACAATCCTCTGGTGAAGGAGTACCTAGATGCACATCATGGAAAGTTGTGGTTAAGAAGCAAATTCAATGAAATCTGCAAAGTAGACAATGTGACTAGTACCCTGGCGGAGTGTTTCAATGCAAAGATCAAGTCACTGAAAGGGCTTCTGATATGGCAAATATTTGATAAGATTTGGTAGATGATCATGATAAGATGGGTCTTCGCAAAATAATTGCAAAAACAGAATATGTTGGCCATCTTATGCTCCCATCTCTTATTAAGGTATTGCATGCCAAGGCAAGAGGACTGAACATGAAATGCATTCGAGCGGCAACACACGAGGCTGAGGTAACATATACTGACAGTAAAACATGGAATGGAGATATCCAGTTAACCTAGAAACTAGGGAATGCAGTTGTAGGCAATGCCGGCCCCGTGGGAAGCCATGCATACATGCCCTACATCTGATGACTGTTATAGGTGGTGAAGATGGTGAACTTGATCAATACATCTCTGAATATTTTTCTATTGCCAAATTCAGGGCTGCTTACGCTTCCAATGTGCCTGCACTCTTGGGAAAAGACCAATGGATCATAGTAGATCCAGGGTTCAAACTACATTCTCTTGTACTAACTAGACCACCAGGAAGAACATGATCAGAAGAGGTGAAGAGGGTCGTGTAAAAAGACAGTGTAATTGCAAAAAATGTGGAACCCTAGGGCACATTGCTAGGCTATGTACCAATCCAGCGGATGCTTCATTTGGAGAAGAGGAACAATGGGTAGCAACAAATGTTGGAAATATGCCCTAGAGGCAATAATAAATTAGTTATTATTATATTTCCTTGTTCATGATAATCGTTTATTATCCATGCTAGAATTGTATTGATAGGAAACTCAGATACATGTGTGGATACATAGACAACACCATGTCCCTAGTAAGCCTCTAGTTGACTAGCTCGTTGATCAATAGATGGTTACGGTTTCCTGACCATGGACATTGGATGTCATTGATAACGGGATCACATCATTAGGAGAATGATGTGATGGACAAGACCCAATCCTAAGCATAGCACAAGATCATGTAGTTCGTATGCTAAAGCTTTTCTAATGTCAAGTATCATTTCCTTAGACCATGAGATTGTGCAACTCCCGGATACCGTAGGAATGCTTTGGGTGTACCAAACGTCACAACGTAACTGGGTGACTATAAAGGTACACTACAGGTATCTCCGAAAGTGTCTGTTGAGTTGGCACGAATCGAGACTGGGATTTGTCACTCCGTGTAAACGGAGAGGTATCTCTGGGCCCACTCGGTAGGACATCATCATAATGTGCAAAATGTGATCAAGGAGTTGATCACGGGATGATGTGTTACGGAACGAGTAAAAGAGACTTGCCGGTAACGAGATTGAACAAGGTATCGGGATACCGACGATCGAATCTCGGGCAAGTATCGTACCGCTAGACAAAGGGAATTGTATACGGGATTTATTAAGTCCTTGACATCGTGGTTCATCCGATGAGATCATCGTGGAACATG
The DNA here is from genome assembly GCF_002162155.2 of Triticum dicoccoides. Lineage (NCBI taxonomy): Eukaryota > Viridiplantae > Streptophyta > Magnoliopsida > Poales > Poaceae > Triticum > Triticum dicoccoides. Next base: position 438,278,174 of record NC_041390.1, on the reverse strand, counting down.
TGGGAGCCAACATGGGTATCCAGATCCCGCTGTTGGTTATTGACCGGAGAACGTCTCGGTCATGTCTGCATGTCTCCCGAACCCGTAGGGTCTACACACTTAAGGTTCGATGACGCTAGGGTTATAAAGGAAGTTTGTATGTGGTAACTGAATGTTGTTCGGAGTCCCGGATGAGATCCCGGACGTCACGAGGAGTTCCGGAATGGTCCAGAGGTAAAGATTTATATATGGGAAGTCCTGTTTTGGTTATCGGAAGAGTTTCGGGGTTTATCGGTAATGTACTGGGACCACCGGGAGGGTCCCGGGGGTCCACCAAGTGGGGCCACCTGCCCCGGGGGCCACATGGGCTGTAGGGAATGCTCCTTGGTCTACATGGGCCAAGGGCACCAGTCCCACTAAGGCCCATGCGCCTAGAAGGGGAGAGGGGGCAAACCCTAAGGGCAGATGGGCCCTAAGGCCCATATACCCTGCGCCTCCCTCTCCTCCCCCTTGTGGCCGCCACCCTTAGATGGGTTTGGGGCTGCCGCCCCTCTAGGGGTGGGAACCCTAGAGGGGGCGCAGCCTCCTCCCCTTCCCCTATATATATGAGGCCTAGGGGCTGCCCATAACACACGTGATTCGATCTCTCGTTGGTGCAGCCCTGCATCTCTTCTTCCTCCTCTTCTGTGGTGCTTGGCGAAGCCCTGCAGGATAGCCACGCTCCTCCACCACCACCACGCCGTTGTGCTGCTGCTGGATGGAGTCTTCCTCAACCTCTCCCTCTCTCCTTGCTGGATCAAGGCGTGGGAGACATCACCGGGCTGTACGTGTGTTGAACGCGGAGGTGCCGTGCGTTCGGCACTTGGTCATCGGTGATTTGAATCACAACGAGTACGACTCCATCAACCCCGTTCACTTGAACGCTTCCGCTTAGCGATCTACAAGGGTATGTAGATGCACTCTCCTTCCCCTCGTTGCTGGTCTCTCCATAGATAGATCTTGGTGACACATAGGAAAATTTTGAATTTCTGCTACGTTCCCCAACAGTGGCATCATGAGCTAGGTCTATTGCGTAGATTCTATGCACGAGTAGAACACAAAGTAGTTGTGGGCGTTGATTTTGTTCAATATGCTTACCGTTACTAGTCCAATCTTGATTCGGCGGCATTGTGGGATGAAGCGGCCCGGACCGACCTTACACGTACTCTTACGTGAGACAGGTTCCACCGACTGACATGCACTAGTTGCATAAGGTGGCTAGCGGGTGTCTGTCTCTCCTACTTTAGTTGGATCGGATTCGATGAAAAGGGTCCTTATGAAGGGTAAATAGCAATTGGCATATCACGTTGTGGTTTTGCGTAGGTAAGAAACATTCTTGCTAGAAACCCATAGCAGCCACGTAAAACATGCAAACAACAATTAGAGGACGTCTAACTTGTTTTTGCAGGGTATGCTATGTGATGTGATATGGCCAAAAGGATGTGATGAATGATATATGTGATGTATGAGATTGATCATGTTCTTGTAATAGGAATCACGACTTGCATGTCGATGAGTATGACAACCGGCAGGAGCCACAGGAGTTGTCTTAATTTATTTATGACCTGCGTGTCAACATAAACGTCATGTAATTACTTTACTTTATTGCTAACTGTTAGCTGTAGTAGTAGAAGTAATAGATGACGTGACAACTTCAAGAAGACACGATGATGGAGATCATGATGATGGAGATCATGGTGTCATGCCGGTGACAAGATGATCATGGAGCCCCAAGATGGAGATCAAAGGAGCTATATGATATTGGCCATATCATGTCACTACTATTTGATTGCATGTGATGTTTATCATGTTTATACATCTTATTTGCTTAGAATGACGGTAGTAAATAAGATGATCCCTTACAACAATTTCAAGAAGTGTTCTCCCCTAACTGTGCACCGTTGCGACAATTCGTGTTTCGAAGCACCACGTGATAATCGGGTGTTAGATTCAAACGTTCACATACAACGGGTGTAAGACAGATTTACACATGCAAACACTTAGGTTGACTTGACGAGCCTAGCATGTACAGACATGGCCTCGGAACACAGAAGACCGAAAGGTCGAGCATGAGTCGTATAGAAGATACGATCAACATGAAGATGTTCACCGACGTTGACTAGTCCGTCTCACGTGATGATCGGACACGGCCTAGTTGACTCGGATCATGTAATCACTTAGATGACTAGAGGGATGTCTATCTGAGTGGGAGTTCATAAGATGAACTTAATTATCCTAAACATAGTCAAAAGGTCTTCGCAAATTATGTCGTAGCTCGCGCTTCAGTTCTACTGTTTAGATATGTTCCTAGAGAAAAATTAGTTGAAAGTTGAAAGTAGCAATTATGCGGACTAGGTCCGTAAACTGAGGATTGTCCTCATTGCTTCTTAGAAGGCTTATGTCCTTAATGCACCGCTCAGTGTGCTGAACCTCGAACGTTGTCTGTGGATGTTGTGAACATCTAACATACACATTTTGATAACTACATGATAGTTCAGTTAAACGGTTTAGAGTTGAGGCACCGAAGACGTTTTTTGAAACGTCGTGAAACATATGAGATGTTTTGAGGGCTGAAATTGGAATTTCAGGCTCGTGCCCACGTCAAGAGGTATAAGACCTCCGACGATTTTCTTAGCCTGCAAACTAAGGGAGAAAAGCTCAATTGTTGAGCTTGTGCTCAGATTGTCTGAGTACAACAATCATTTGAATCGAGTGGGAGTTGATCTTCCAGATGATATAGTGATGTTTCTCCGAAGTCATTACCATCAAGCTGCTAGAGCTTCGTGATGAACTATAATATATCAGGGACATATATGATGATCCTTGAGATATTCGCGATGTTTGACACCACGAAAGTAGAAATCAAGAAGGAGCATCAATTGTTGATGGTTAGTGAAACCACTAGTTTCAAGAAGGGCAAGGGCAAGAAGGGATACTTCATGAAACGGCAATTCAGCTGCTGCTCTGGTGAAGAAACCCAAGGTTGAACCCAAACCCGAGACTAAGTGCTTCTGTAATAAGAGAAACAACCACTGGAGCAGAATTACCCTAGATACTTGGTAGATTAGAAGGCTGGCAAGGTCGATAGAAGTATATTGGATATACATTGTGTTGATGTGTACTTTACTAGTACTCCTAGTAGCACCAGGGTATTAGATACGGGTTCGGTTGCTAAGTGTTAGTAACTCGAAATAAAAGCTACGGAATAAACGGAGACTAGCTAAAGGTGAGCTAACGATATGTGTTGGAAGTGTTTCCAATGTTGATATGATCAAGCATCGCACGCTCCCTCTACCATCAAGATTGGTGTTTGCGTTGAGCATAGACATGATTGGATTATGTCTATCGCAATACGGTTATTCATTTAAGGAGAATAATGGTTACTCTGTTTATTTGAATAATACCTTCAATGGTCTTACACCTAAAGTGAATGGTTTATTGAATCTCGATCGTAGTGATACACATCTTCATGCCAAAAGATAGTAATGATAGTACCACCTACTTGTGGCACTGCCACGTAAGTCATATCGGTATAAAATGCATGAATAAGCTCCATGTTGATGGATCTTTGGGCTCACTTGTTTTGAAAAGTTTGAGACATGCGAACCATTTCTATTGGTGTATATGCATGAAGAAACTCCATGCAAATGGACCATTTGGACTCACTTGATTTTGAATCACTTGAGACATGCAAATCATACCACATGGGCAAGATGACTAAAAGCCTCGTTTTCAATAAAATGGAACTAGAAAGCAACTTGTTGGAAGTAATACATTTTGATGTGTGCAATCCAATGAGTGCTGAGGCATGTAGTGGATATCGTTATGTTCTTACTTCACAGATGATTTGAGTAGATGTTGAGTATATTTACTTGATGAATCACGAGTCTGAATTATTGAAAGGTTCAAGTAATTTCAGGGTGAAGTTGAAAGATCGTCATGACAAGAGGATAAAATATCTATGATATGATCATAGAGATGAATATCTGAATTACGAGTTTGGCACAGAATTAAGACATTGTGAAAATTGTTTCACAACTAATACAGCCTGGAACACCATAGTGTGATGGTGTGTCCGAACATCATAACTGCACCCTATTGGATATGATGCATACCATGATGTCTCTTATCGAATTACCACGATAGTTTATGGGTTAGGCATTAAAGACAACCACATTCACTTTAAATAGGGCACCACGTAATTCCGATGAGATGACACCGTATGAACTATGGTTTAGAGAAACCTAAGCTGTCATTTCTTAAAAGTTTGGGGCTGCGACGCTTATGTGAAAAAGTTTCAGGCTGATAAGCTCGAACCCAAAGCGGATAAATGCATCTTCATAGGACACCCAAAACAGTTAGGTATACCTCCTGTCTCAGATCCGAAAGCAATAAGGGATTGTTTCTAGAATCGGGTCCTTTCTCGAGGAAAAGTTTCTCTCAAAAGAATTGAGTGGGAGGATGGTGGAGACTTGATGAGGTTATTGAACCGTCTCTTCAACTAGTGTGTGACAGGGCACAGGGAATTGTTCCTGTGGCACCTACACCAATTGAAGTGAAAGCTTATGATAGTGATCATGAAACTTCAGATCAATTCACTACCAAACCTCGTAGGATGACAAGGATGCGTACTACTTCAGAGTGGTACGTAATCCTGTCTTGGAAGTCATGTTGCTAGACAACAATGAACCTACGAGCTATGGAGAAGCGATGGTGGGCCCGGATTCCGATAAATGGCTCGAGGCCATAAAATCCGAGACAGGATCCATGTATGAAAACAAAGTGTAGACTTTGGCAGAACAGCTTGATGGTCGTAAGGCTGTTGAGTGCAGATGGATTTTAAAAGGAAGACGGACAATGATGGTATATGTCACCATTCAGAAAGCTCGACTTGTCGTTAAGTTCTTTCCGACAAGTTCAAGGAGTTGACTATGATGAGACTTTTCTCACTCGTAGCGATGCTAAGAGTCTGTTGGAATTATATTAGCGATTACTGCATTATTTATGAAATCTTGTAGAAAGGATGTCAAAACATTGTTTCCTCGACGTTTTTTCTTGAGGAAAGGTTGTATGTGATACAACCGGAAGGTTTTGTCAATCCTGAAAGATGCTAATAAGTATGCAAAGCTCCATCAATCCTTCTGAGGACTGGAGTAAGCATCTCGGAGTTGGAATGAATGCTTTGATGATGATCAAAGATTTTGGGTTTATACAAAGTTTATGAGAAACTTGTATTTCCAAAGAAGTGAGTGGGAGCACTATAGAATTTCTGATAAATATATGTTGACATATTGTTGATCAGAAATGACGTAGAATTTCTGGAAAGCATATAGGGTTATTTGGAAAGTGTTTTTCAATGGAAAGCCTGGATTAAGCTACTTGAACATTGAGCATCAAGATCTATAAGGATAGATCAAAACGCTTAATGGTACTTTCAAATGAGCACATACCTTGACATGATCTTGAAGGTGTTCAAGATGGATCAGTCAAAGAAGGAGTTCTTGCCTGAGTTGTAAGGTATGAAGTTAAGACTTAAAGCTCAACCACGGCATAATAGAGAGAAAGGACGAAGGTCGTCCCCTATGCTTAAGACATAGGCTCTACAGTATGCTATGTTGTGTACCGCACCTGAAGTGTGCCTTGCCATGAGTCAGTCAAGGGGTACAAAAGTGATCCAAGAATGGATCACAGGACAGCGGTCAAAGTTATCCTTAGTAACTAGTGGACTAAGGAATTTTCTCGATTATGGAGGTGGTAAAAGAGTTCGTCGTAAAGGGTTACGCGGATGCAAGCTTCGACACTAATCCAGATTATTCTGAATAGTAAACTGGATTCGTATAGTAGAACAGATATTTGGAATAGCTCCAAATAGAGCGTGGTAGCTACATCTAGGAGATGACATAGAGATTTGTAAAGAACACACGGATCTGAAAGGTTCAGACCGTTGACTAAAACCTCTCTCACAAGCAACATGATCAAACCCAGAACTCATTGAGTGTTAATCACATAGTGATGTGAACTAGATTATTGACTCTAGTAAACTCTTTGGATGTTGGTTACATGGCGATGTGACCTGTGAGTGTTAATCACATGGCGATGTGAACTAGATTATTGACTCTAGTGCAAGTGGGAGACTGTTGGAAATATGCCCTAGAGGCAATAATAAATTAGTTATTATTATATTTCCTTGTTCATGATAATCGTTTATTATCCATGCTAGAATTGTATTGATAGGAAACTCAAATACATGTGTGGATACATAGACAACACCATGTCCCTAGTAAGCCTCTAGTTGACTAGCTCGTTGATCAATAGATGGTTATGGTTTCCTGACCATGGACATTGGATGTCATTGATAACGGGATCACATCATTAGGAGAATGATGTGATGGACAAGACCCAATCCTAAGCATAGCACAAGATCATGTAGTTCGTATGCTAAAGCTTTTCTAATGTCAAGTATCATTTCCTTAGACCATGAGATTGTGCAACTCCCGGATACCGTAGGAATGCTTTGGGTGTACCAAACGTCACAACGTAACTGGGTGACTATAAAGGTACACTACAGGTATCTCCGAAAGTGTCTGTTGGGTTGGCACGAATCGAGACTGGGATTTGTCACTCCGTGTAAACGGAGAGGTATCTCTGGGCCCACTCGGTAGGACATCATCATAATGTGCACAATGTGATCAAGGAGTTGATCACGGGATGATGTGTTACGGAACGAGTAAAAGAGACTTGCCGGTAACGAGATTGAACAAGGTATCGGGATACCGACGATCGAATCTCGGGAAAGTATCATACCGCTAGACAAAGGGAATTGTATACGGGATTTATTAAGTCCTTGACATCGTGGTTCATCCGATGAGATCATCGTGGAACATGTGGGAGCCAACATGGGTATCCAGATCCCGCTGTTGGTTATTGACCGGAGAACGTCTCGGTCATGTCTGCATGTCTCCCGAACCCGTAGGGTCTACACACTTAAGGTTCGATGACGCTAGGGTTATAAAGGAAGTTTGTATGTGGTAACTGAATGTTGTTCGGAGTCCCGGATGAGATCCTGGACGTCACGAGGAGTTCCGGAATGGTCCGGAGGTAAAGATTTATATATGGGAAGTCCTGTTTTGGTTATCGGAAGAGTTTCGGGGTTTATCGGTAATGTACCGGGACCACCGGGAGGGTCCCGGGGGTCCACCAAGTGGGGCCACCTGCCCCGGGGGCCACATGGGCTGTAGGGAATGCTCCTTGGTCTACATGGTCCAAGGGCACCAGTCCCACTAAGGCCCATGCGCCTAGAAGGGGAGAGGGGGCAAACCCTAAGGGCAGATGGGCCCTAAGGCCCATATACCCTGCGCCTCCCTCTCCTCCCCCTTGTGGCCGCCACCCTTAGATGGGTTTGGGGCTGCCGCCCCTCTAGGGGTGGGAACCCTAGAGGGGGCGCAGCCTCCTCCCCTTCCCCTATATATATGAGGCCTAGGGGCTGCCCATAACACACGTGATTCGATCTCTCGTTGGTGCAGCCCTGCATCTCTTCTTCCTCCTCTTCTGTGGTGCTTGGCGAAGCCCTGCAGGATAGCCACGCTCCTCCACCACCACCACGCCGTTGTGCTGCTGCTGGATGGAGTCTTCCTCAACCTCTCCCTCTCTCCTTGCTGGATCAAGGCGTGGGAGACGTCACCGGGCTGTACGTGTGTTGAACGCGGAGGTGTCGTGCGTTCGGCACTTGGTCATCGGTGATTTGAATCACGACGAGTACGACTCCATCAACCCCGTTCACTTGAACGCTTCCGCTTAGAGATCTACAAGGGTATGTAGATGCACTCTCCTTTCCCTCGTTGCTGGTCTCTCCATAGATAGATCTTGGTGACACGTAGGAAAATTTTGAATTTCTGCTACGTTCCCCAACAACAAATGCATAGGAGAATGCGGCATTAGAGCGGATTGAAGCTAATATAGAGGAGAATGAAGCAGCAAAGCAGATTGTAGCTAATTCAGAGGAGAATGAAGCAACTGAATTAGCACTGCCGGCAGCTTGGTATGTGTGCAACAACCTTCCCTTTTTTGTGCATTTCTTCTCTTTGATGGCTTATAATCTTTTTTCTGTTTGACCTAGCTCTAGGAAAATTATAGGAAAAGGAGAGAAAATGCCAAGAGAGAAAGAATTTGAAGAATATGAAGCCATGGCTTATGAAGGTTTTGAACCCGTCAACTGGCTTGTGCAAGTTCTCCGTTAGCACCTCGACAACCACCACCCAAGGTGAAGATCAAAAGGAAGAAGAAAAAGGTGGATATCCCACCTAGGGAAACCATGATCAAGGCTGACGGTGTCCTGGACTAGGGGGTACTCACCACATCGTCTCCCGATCAGTTAGATTGGGCCGAGGACCCCATGGCCGCATACTCGTGGGCTAGTTCGGACAACCCCTGCCGCATACAAGGAAGACTCCACAAGACTTGGCGCCCAAGACAAGGACTCTCCTAAACCCTAGGCCTCCGATGTCTTATACAAACCGAGGCCAGGCTGGTTAATAGACAATTTCATATTCATTACCATCTCGTGGTAGACACATGTACTCTGTACTATCCCCATATGAATACAATCAAAAGCAAGACATAGGGTTTTACCTCCATCAAGAGGGCCCGAACCTAGGTAAAATCTGTGTCCATGTTACCATCGCTCCAAGACGCCTAGCTTAGGACCCCTACTACGAGATCTGCCGGTTTTGAAACCGACATTGGTGCTTTCACTGAGAGCCTGCTGGGTGTTCATCGCGGATCGATGGGATAACCAGGTGATATTCTTCCGATTAGATCGTTTTGTAATGAATAATTTATTTTGAGCCATGTTGCTGGTCTACACTAATTATTCACAAATCAGAAGTATAGGCGGTCGTGCCCATGAGCGACAGGCGCCACCATTCCCTAATGGTCTGGTCATGGACGTGTTGTGGCCGACTAGCCGCGGAGCATACAAGAGCACCAGCCAAATACTAGTCTATACTACTATTAAAAGAGCAAACATAATTTTGTCTAAAGCCACACAACAAACTGTACACGGGGTAACCCGGACCCTCCGATCAAATCAACTTAAACACATCCTACTGACCATATTACATCCATAATTTGCCATCTCAATCAACGTCTGAGATTAAATGTTCTGCCTGGCAGACGCCGTCATCTGCTAATCGCTCCGCGTCTACAGATCCCCGCAGCCTCGCCCGCAACTTCCTAATTTCCGGATCGATTCCATGAATCAGCAGCAAACCTCGCGTCGCATTTCCTCCCTTCCCTCCTCCCGTGCGCTTCCCCCCATTCACCCTGCCTCCCGTCGCCGCCTGCGCTCCTGCAAGCCGCCGCCAACCTCCTTTGTAGGTCAGCCGTGCCCAGCGCCCTCCTCCTCCTTTCTCTCTCCCTCTCTCCGTCCCCGTGCAGGACGCCATGGCCATGGACCAAAGCTCCGCTGGACCTTCCATCGCGACTGCCAATCTTCCTCCTGACCAGATCACCGTCGCAGCTGCTGCGGTCCAGGCTGGCCGCCGTCTTTTTCGGGTTCGTGGCCATGTTTTCCTACTAGACCATGGCCGCCACTTCCTGCTAGATTAGCGGACAGGGAGAAGAAGGAAGAAGTTGCAGTAATCAGAAGTGGCGAAGCAGGGAGGGGACACAGGATGATGATTATGAATCATGAGATAAACTTCCACTGAAAAACATGATTCTAAGGTTAGCCCCTTTTCTGCTAGAACACCTATGCTAGGCTACGTATATTTTTTTCCTGCGGCAAATCATGGATTAAGCTCTGCGGCAAGTTGTGTTCACAACTTTTAATCTAACTGCGTTCTTACATAAGAGCAAATTTTTTCAACAAACGGCAGAACAGAGGCCCCTCTTTCAACTTGTGCAGATTGGTTATCCCATAACCGGACGTCAGAGGGAGAAATTCAGCTCCATAACCTCCATATAAATACCATCATCCTTGTTCCCTCCTTCCCACTTCTGTTACATGTTTACTTTTCTGTGTTGGCATGTCCTACAAATGCTGCACTTTTTTTTGCCCTTCTCAGTAAATTGTTAGAAACCTAGACTCATGGGCAAAGGAATTATTTGATTCAATGCTTTGTCAGATAAAAAATAGAATCTTTCTATTTTGCAAGTGATATATACTCGAGGGCATGAAGACGGGTATTTAATAATACTCCAGGTGAGATATATGCAGGTGTTATGGATTGTGGTTTCGAGGAAAACAATGATGGAACTCAATATGCGGCCGCTAAGTTTCTAAAGCTTGATCGACATCTTTTATCAGTTGTTAATTAGTATTAGGATTCATATGCTTGTCTACTATTTTTCAGGAAACTCAAGACATGATGGTTCTGTTTTGGACGGAAAAGAAAAGTAGCACCACTGTGTTAACCCAATGCTTAGGTGATTAACTGCAGATCAAACAATTTTTATCCCCTGTTTACGTAGTATGGAAGTACACATGGTTATTGGTGAGTGACCTTCTTGGCATATGTAGATTTTCTGCATTCTGAATTTTTAGCGCTTGTGATTCTTGTAGGTTATGCTTTATTCAGGTGTATCACTTGTACTTCCATTGCTCTACATTTTACTTAAATCACATATTTGACACCTTGTAAAATCTGCAGTTAATTACAAAATCCCCAGAGTTGCAGAGGTGTTCTAGATTATTTCATTAGTCCATTTAGAGCATGTCAAATGGAGCATCTTATTTAGGGATAAAATCAACTTTCCTCTGAAGTCTGCTGCTGGTACCGCTCTTTTATATGGTGTTCTGAACTGGCCACGCTCTTGTGACAGATTACTACATCTAGCTGAAGTTAATAGCGCAAGGTGCTTGCTTAAGCTGCCAGCATGTAAGAAATACTAACATATTTGTTACCATTGTAATATGATATCTCAATTAGGGTGCGCGTGTGCGTATGTGTGTGCCCTTGTAGCTGGTCTATTTGCAAATGGAACTGCTCCAAAAAAATTCAATTAGAGCTTGCTGAGAGTGACAGATAACTACATCTATGTGAACCTGCATTGTCCTACAGTCATACTCTGAGCTAGCTGATAGTGACAGAGTACTACATCTATGTGAACCCGTATTATCCTATTATGCTTCTCTTGACCCTCTTTACTTTGCATTTCAAAAATTGACCCTGAATTTCTAAAAACATGCTTTCCTACTGGTAAACTGGTAAGCTACATATGTACGGTACTGGAATGGATAGCAATTAGGATAGCAAAAGTGGGGAATCGGGAGTACCTCAAATCGAAAATAAGCATAGCAGAGTGCCGAAGTGGGGAATAAACAACCGGCGTCGGCTTGCAGTTGCAGGGGCACCAGCCTCCGCGGCACTGCTGCCGCTGCACCTGGGCAGCACGCAGCGTAGCCGCGCAGGGCGGTGGGAGCCATGGACGAGCGGAGCCGGGCGAGCGAGACAGAGAGGAAGGACGCGTGATTGCCACGGCAGACGATCCGGTGGAGATGAGTCTCGCGCCTCCGCGCCCGCCTCCGTCAGCGCCTAGCACTGGGTTGGCCGCGAGCATGCCGAGCTCGAGCGGATCCTCGGGCACTTCAGCGACCAATTCGACAAGGAGGAGCTGAGAAGAGCGGGGGAGTGCAAGACCTCGCGTCGGCGGTGGGGACAAAGGGGAGAGGCGGCCTGATGAGAGAGAGAGAGAGAGAGAGAGAGAGAGAGAGAGAGTTGTGGCCACCATGAAATGGGGAGCGGTGGGGAGAGAGTTGTTGCCACAACGATGAAGCGTCAGGCGTGGAGAACTGAGATGGAGCATCGGGTGTGTCTCTTTTGTTCTTTTTTTTCTTGATCGATAGCCCTTTTGGTCAAGTAACAAGTACTGCACGCGTTAGTTGTAAAAAAGAACAAATATATACAAACATACACTTAAAAAATACACGCATTGGAAAATTCATTTTTCTTTTTAAACACAGTACATACGCAACCACTCATATATACGCACATACACTGACCCCTATGAACTACACACACCCTATCTCTATGAGCACCTCCAAAAGACTGAGCCGACATATCGTCTTGAGATTTTACAAAGTCACCGATGGAAACGTCTACTCCCACTGAACGCGCATCGTCGAAAATCCTAAAATAAATTTAGGATAAATGCAAGCATCAGGACTTAAACCTTGGTGTACTCGGGATAACACTGTCCACCTAACTATCCAACCATCCAATAAATTCATTTTGCTATGGATGCCTTTTGGTCATTTTCAATCTGGCGTGTTCGGTTTGACTCTTTTGTGGGTAGAACTTGTATTACTCATAGAAGTTCAAAATTACAATCCTCCTTACATAAATCAGTAACCTCTCTAAGTTCGGAGGCCGACCAAACGACATTTCTACTCGCAGTTCTAGCAAATTTAGCAAAAAAAAAACACTAACCACATTCTGATTTTGATTGAGATGAGTAATACGAGTCAGACGTAAAGACCTCAAATGCTTGATCTCCGTTACCAAAGACTCATAGGCTCGGTAAAAAATATTGGCTAGAAAGTAAGATTTAAAATAGATGTTTTTTATTATAGATATATGTGCATTTCACGTGCATGCTTACTAGTCCAATTAGTGGCCAAATCGGAGATGATCGGCCGCTACCTTTTTTCCTCCATCGGCCGAAGTCCCAGGCCAAGTCCCCTGGCCGATTTCCTGCTGCTAGTAGTGTTCCCGTAGAAAGAGAATCTACACCACTTGAAGCATCAGGGAAGTTATTCAATTTGTTAATTGGTATTATTAGTATAAGTGCAACACGGTCTTCGAGATCTAATCAATGTGTAGTATGCCTTAGCTTTGCTTTTCTAATTCATGTGAAGGCCAAATCTAATGCTTGATTTTTTGTTGATTCTTTGTCAATTTCCACTGCAATTTCTCTTGAAGGATGGTCTGGTTTAATACTAGGTCATCTGGGATCTTGAAGAATTTCCTCTTCGGTTTGCTACATGCAAAATAATTTCAGGTTTCATCTTTCCTAACTATTCGGTTAGCACGTAAAGTTATTACGCATGGAATTTTTTCTGTTGGCGTATACTGCATTATTTTGGCAGAGAAATTCTATCGACGTTTGTACCTGGCGTTAGTCCAACCAGCCTCTCCCTGTCACCTGGGCGGGCCAACCTTCGCCGACATCGCCGTACCACGACGCCATCACGCCATCGAGCTAGTCTCAGCGCTCAGGCCATATTTACCAAACCTTTTTCGCATAAATTAATTATGCATCCTTTTTTCACTATTATTATTTCTTGGTTGCACTACTTTGTGTGTGCAGGCAATCTATTTAGGTTGGGCCGCGCCAACACCTGCGCACATCCCTTTGTCAGCATTACCACGCGATCGCTACACCGGGCCGACCTCGACGCTCAGGCCATATCTCTTTCATTATTTACTTCACTTATATTAATTAAGTAGAAGATTTTTTTAATATACATTATTATCTGTCATTACTTTTGATTGGCACTATTTTATCTGTGCAGCCAATCGACTTAGACTGAGCCGCGATGTCGCCTCCGTCGACCAAATTGTCTTGTCACCTTGGCGCGCTGGCCTTTATTGGCAACCCCGCATCGTCGCTTCGCCAACCTAGCTACTCAGCCGGAGACTCCGGTGTCACCCGCCGACCTGCTCCATCACCGCGGCTTGACTGGGGGCTTCACCTTTTTGGAGTGTCAAACTCTCCGCTCGGCCACCTCGGGACTAGCCTGGGGGCTGGAACCTTGCCCCGCATCAAGCTCTGACTGCGTCATCAATGCCGAACACATTAACCAGCTAAGTCGCTTTCATGCTCAAAGTTTTAAATTTTGTTCGGTTTGACCAAGCATTATACCTTTTTGGTAAAAAGTTGTATGTGAAAATTTTCCTTGTCAAAACTTTGTTTGTGACGCACAAATTCAAATACCCTGTTTACTTGAGGGCTTCCTTCATGAAGCTTTTCCTCTTGCATATGATTATACTTGTACGGCTTTGTTCCATGTTCGTGTATTACGCCACAATATGCACCATTTTGACTTAAGTGTTCCGCAAGCTGGGTTGCCTGGCTCCTGTGCTTACCCCTACATTCCCGATTGTTCGGCTAGGGAGTAAAGGGAGCACCTCTGCGATTGTCACGACCGGGTCATCCGAGCTCTGACCTCAGACTGGGTGAAGCCGAAAGCTAGCGCTCTTATTGTTTTCAATCATGGTCGGCACACAACGGAACTCATGAGTACAAAAAAATCTATTGCACAAGTCTCATAGTAATAATGAGCACTGAAGAAAGGTATCGGCAAGGGTACTATTTTCTTCGAAGATGCTTCTTACACTTCGTCAGTAATATAGCATAAGTTCCCTGAGAGCGCTTTGCCTGTTACAGCCTTATGGCTTGATTGTCTGGTCATCGGAAACACTGTCGATACTCTCGACAGGTGGAGTACATGACACTTTTCGGCCCTTGGCCGAAGAGGGAGAAGCCGACGGTCGGTTAAGACGCGTTTAAAGTTCGGGTGAACACAGATATGATATAAGTACTTCGGTACATACAATCATTATACATAAAATTCTTTTACCCAAGTCACTTGGGGGCTCTTAAAATTTATATGAGTTGTTTTATAGTAAATGTGTTTTCTTCTTGGTCGTTGCAAAGTCTTTTTCTACCGCTCCTTTTTTGACTTGAGTTTATGGTCAACAGTCGGATAGCATGTCTTCTCTCTGAAAGCCGCTTGAGTTTAGTTTGATAAACTGACCTCGGAGAAGTACTCCGCCTTGGGGATAAGGAGCTTGAAGCCGTAGGCTGACCCGCATGCAGTCTTGAGATCGGATGTGTCATGTTAAAGCACGACAGAAGCACAATTTTCTTTCTTCCAATTTTCGGATTGGCACCGGACACTTGATCTTGTTCGGACGTCAAGTTTTTACTGACGCTTTTGGTTTTCCAAGCTTATGGCACTTTCAAACTATTTGTGTGTTTTCAGCACAAGTCTCGTGGTGCAACGCCGGACACCTTTAGAGATTCGGCAAAGACATTCTCGGATATTGCTATATATGCATTGGTTTCAAATTGTGTCTTCGGTCAATAGTTGGGTTGCCCGGCTCCTACGCTTGCCTCCTACGTTCTTCTTTGTTCGGCTAGGTGTGCAAAGGGAGAACCCCTACGATTGTGCTTCCAACTCACATGGTTAAGCACCTCAGTGGAGAAAGCCGAAAACTGACTATCACAATAAGCGTAAACTGGTCAGCGATCCGATGACTGTGTTAAATGACGGGCCATTCATAACATTGGCCGAAGTGTTTACGGCTTGACCTCGACTGTCGCCGAACACTACCGGGGGCTAGTAACTGGCCTTCCAAACTAAATCCTCAATATTTTGCTCTTACATTAGAGCTGAGGTTTCATGATCATGCTTAGCATGACAACCCAAAGAAAGGAACCGATAGCGGGACTATTTTCTTTGGAAGACATTTCTTATATTAAACAGTAATACAACATATCTCTCTGCGTACCTTTGTTTATAAAATCGTATGGCCGGATTGCCTTGTTTGTCATAAATCTTTGCCCTTGTAAAGGCTTTATAAAGTAGGACAAACACTCCTCGGCTACTGGCCAAGGAGGTGGAAGCCGATGGTCGGTCAACAAAGTTTTGTACAATGCGGATTCGAGCACTGATGATGAAAAGTATTTGGATACATAGAATCATTACACATAATTTGTGATTTTACTTTGGATATCGATCCTTAATTTGGCCACCCGTGCCCACATTAAGGCTCGGGGGCTACTGGGCTTCGTGCTTATTAGTTACAAATATTAAAGGGGTACATCGATCCCCTGATCTGGTGTTGCCACCCGACCAGTGTCTCGGGGGCTACTGCATTGACAATCCAATGCAGAAAATTTAAAGTGCAATATAGTTTTCGAGGAGATTATTATCCTCAGGTTGGTCGGCCGCACCCAACCTGAGTCTCGAGGACTTTGCACACCGCATTTCTATTCCTAAATATGTTGCCGAGCTGGGAATTGATCCTCAGGCTGATTTTATGAATCGACCTGAGTCTCAGGGGCTACTAGGGTCAGCGGTTTGATTTTTTCCTTCAGGTGCATCCCGGATATTAGGCCAACACGCACCTTAAGGGCTACTGGCTATACATCTCAGCAGAGATTACATTGCACAATTCAAGATTAAATTCATAAAAATCAGCCCATGGACGAGGTGGTGTACTACCTCGGATACAGTCCGGCGTTGGTGCTCGACTACAATAGACACCCCAGAAGCAGTCCGGCATAAAGCTCAGACGCCAGGGGTTGGCTCCGTAGAGGGCATTTCAGTCATTAAGCTCGGCTAAACTCCTTCGACTTTTTTGAGCCAAGGTGATCTATGACACCTCAGATATAGTACGGCGTTGGAGCTCGGATAATCTCCAGCGTTAGAGTTTGGATTCAGTCCGGCGTTGGAGCTCGGATACAGTCCGGCATTGGTGCTCGGCTGCAAAAGATACCTCAAATGTAGTCCGGCGTTGGAGCTCGGATGCAAGAGGACACCGCCGCACGGGGACAACTTCAAACCTGAGGTGGGTGTGAAAATAACAAGGCATTGATAAAGGCCAGAAACTTAAAGGGGCTCCTCGGATACCCGACGTGTAAACTCTTCGGATGCACTTTGGCGATCCTCAAGATCGAAGATGGGAAGATTTGTTGAACCAGTTTTCAAGATCGACGACCGAAGATGAAGAATCGTTCGGAAGAATCGAGGAGCGTCCCCAATTTGAAGACCGGTTCAGGGGGCTACTGGCGGTGTCCTGGACTAGGGGGTACTCACCACGTCGTCTCCCGATCAGTTAGATTGGACCGAGGACCCCATGGTCACATACTCGTGGGCCAGTTCGGACAACCCCTGCCGCATACAAGGAAGACTCCACAAGACTTGGTGCCCAAGGTAAGGACTCTCCTAAACCCTAGGACTCCGATGTCTTATATAAACCGAGGCCAGGCTAGTCAATAGACAATCTCATATTCATTACCATCTCGTGGTAGACACATGTACTCTGTACTATCCCCATATGAATACAATCAAAAGCACGACGTAGGGTTTTACCTCCATCAAGAGGGCCCGAACCTGGGTAAAATCCGTGTCCATGTTACCATCGCTCCAAGACGCCTAGCTTAGGACCCCTACTACGAGATCCGCCGGTTTTGACACCGACAAAGGTTGTTAAGCCGTCTAGGAACACAAGGAGCAAGGCAAAGATGTGAACTTCGAACGTTGAATGCAAGTTTTAAATTTTGAACTTTAAGGATTTGTACTAAGGTTTTTGTCATCAATTTGAACAACTGAAAACTTGTAAGGTTTAATAATGTTATTCATACTTTGATGTGAAATTTGAGGCAAAAATTGAATTTTAGGATTTTTTTTTAATTTGAACTAACACTTGAACTCCAATCTTTGGTGTGATGTTGCAATGTTTTCTGAACTATTATAAATGTTAGGTGATCAATCCGATCTCTTTTTCATGGTAAAACTTATAGTCATGGGAAATGTGCTCCCAATGTGCTCTGAAGCTTTGGTGTTTGTGCACATTTGGAGCGATGTTTGCCGAACGATTTGCTTAAGGGTTTGTGGATCATGTGCTATATGTGTTTCTTAATTTGTGGATCATGTGCTCTCTATGTTTGCTTAAACTATGTCTCTATCTCCATCTCTGAATCTCTGTAGGTGTTAGTTTTTAACACTTTCAGTTTCGTCAGAAAACACGGAGGGCAAGAGAAAAAACATAGTTCTTGCGCCCAAAATGGAACCAAGCTCTGGTTGGGCCGTCGCATTGCTTTGATCGTCTAAGGCCCATAAAGATAAAAGAGGCCTTGAAAATAGTGCATGTGTTGGCTCTGTTTTCCCCCTGCTTTTTGCTTGATTGTTTTTATTGCACCTACAAAGATTGAGTGCATGTTGGTTACATTACAAAAGTAGGTTACATCGTTCGAAATTACACAACAATTGATATTTCCACCAACAAGTCAACAATTAGTGTCTTGTTTCATGCAATATGGCCACCAACAAGCAAAAAAATGGGCTACCCTTCAAAAATTATTTTCATCATGCCAAATGGCCACAAACTATTCAAAAATTAGCTTATTTTTTCATACAATATAGGTATCCTACAATATATATGGCCACCAATAATTCAAAAAAATATCATCTATTTCTTCTTCTTTTCAACATCAACATGGCTCATTAATCTTCTTCTTTAGTTTACTTTGACACCTCAACTAGTCCATTAGCCGCCTGTGCCAAAACTTGGAACCAATAAAACCTATAATATAAGGGCCAAAATTATTTTTATCATGCCAAATGGCCACAAACTATTCGAAAATTAGCTTCTTTTTGTTCATACAATATAGGGAATAGGGCCACCAACAATTCAAAAAATTAGCTTTTTTCCTTCTTCTTTTCAACGTCAACATGGCTTATTTTTCTAGCTTTAGTTTCTTTTTTGACACCTCAACTAGTCTATTAGCCGCACGTGCCAAAACTTGACCCTAAAATATAAGGGCCAAAATACAAATATTACACAACATGAATATAACAAGCCGAATGGGCTACCCTCCAACCATTTTTACAAGGCTAACCCCAAAACTTACAGGTTTTCATTGAGGGATACCCTTTCACTGATTTAGCAGAAGGAGAGGTTACAAAAAGGGGTATGTTGGAAGAGAGTTTACATGTAGCCGTGTAGGGCTCGGCTACGGCACCATATTCATCTAGCGATATCTCACGTTAAATAATGGTACAACCAACGACATATAAAAGTAGCAAGCAAAACACGGATAGCCAATGACATATCAAATAAAAGTAGCAAGCATAACATAGTTCTTACATAAAACATGATAGGGTTCCCAACATGATATAAAACCACAGAGATAAAAAGTTCATGGTACAACCAACGACATAATTAAGATAGAAATAAATAAAAAGCCCTAACACCCTAGGGCAAGACAAGCTTCACGAGACTGGGCCTTCACCACCATATTCACCATGCCTCCTCTCCACTGCTCCTCCTCCATGCCATCCTTGCCGAGGTAGTAGGGGAGGTTGTGCATACCGTTGCGGGTGGGGAAGATGTTTTGAAGTCCGTGAAGATGTTGTAGGTGGTGAATGCGATGAACTCGCACCCACACTAAAACACCTTGTCGATGAGGTAGTACGCATCAGATCTGTTTGTGAAGTTGGCGATGAGCCCTATCGGCGGAGTGCTGGAGTTTGGACGCACTTCCTCCAGTCGGAACATCACCGGCGATCCCGCCGAGAGGTGGGCGAAGCCCGCACCAAGGAACCACTGGGCAAACTCCTTTGCACCCCTTCAGCATGAGAACACCCACACGCGGAGCGTCGTCTCCATGATGAAGCCAGAGGGATACCGGCTCTCCGGCACAGTCGGTGGTAGCTCGAAGGTGGGGCCGTTGTACTGCATCCTCGCCTCTCTTTGAGAGTGCTCTAGGTTTGTGTAGCGACCCGATCCCAATGGACCATAGTCTCTATGCTTAAATGTCATCCCTGGATCGGTATTGCTGACAGACAGTACTCGAGGATTTATTGTAGAGTTCAATCACACACTTATTACAACGAGTGTCTCAAAAAGAGTACTTATTACAATAATATGGCTAAAGGCCATCTAAATAAGATAACTGCGGAAGCTTCGAAGATAAATGAGTCCATCCAACTCCATGGCAAAACTGAGTGCATGACAACGACCTAGCGCACCTTACTCCTCGTCTGAAAACTCTACAACATGATACGCTGCAGCCGTGTAGGTCAGCACATGGAATATGCTGGCAAGATAACACTATAGAGCAATGAACAAAATAACACTATCACTACATGCATATTTGACTGGTGGAGGCTCTATGGTTATCATTTGCATAAAGCAATTTTTTCCTACAACAAAGAATATATTTTATTTAACTACAAAGTTTGATGAAATTATTGAGAAGGTACCCCCAACTCAATCCCAAATTAACATTAATAACCCAACAAATTCATTAAGTGAAGTGATGAGATCAAAACAATAATTCAACCACCAGATACTCAAGATGTCCATAACCGGGGACACGGCTAATCATGATTAGTTTGTACACTCTGCAGAGGTTTGCACACTTTTCCCCACAAGACTCGATCTCCTCCGTTGTATTTCTCGCACTGCATGATGTTTGAGAAATGGATGACCGAGACACAGTCTTTTCGAAGAGGTCACCTTAACTGATAGATAGGTCGGTACACCTACAATTCCCCTACATCTGCTAGCCCATCATGGAAAGGATTCCCACAACTTACTCAACTATGCCAGAGCCCATAATGGCTTATGGCTGCACACGGAAGTTTCTAGCATGAATAATCTTATGATCCCTTTGAGCATGGGTGGCATTCCATAGGATGATCACACGGGTACCCCAGGATCTCCTTGGACAACACTGGATTCCCCAGGTGCCCACAACCAATCCACCCAGATGTTTATTAAAGTAGCCACCTTAAGTTTCCCTCAGTTATAAATAACTCTCACATCTTTCATGAATCTCACAAACCAATCCACGTCTACGAGCATAGCATACTAGTGCAATCATAACGCAGTAAAACCCGGGGTTTGAATATAAGACAATAGGTTCCTACCTCATCAACTACTTCCAAATACCCACATGTTATCAAAGTCCTACTCATGCAATGTTTGAGGCTTTAAAACTAATGCATAAAAACTAGGTAAAAGGGATATGATCAAAGTGTTACTTGCCCTGCTGACGATCAAAAAACCCTAGTGATTCGTAGTAGCAAGCCTCGCACTCCGAAAACACTATCGTGAACAAACAATAGCATACATAAGAACTTAAGCATAAGATGCAAAGTTAAAACCAAAAGAAAAGATCTAAACAGAAAGTTCAAGTGAAGAGCTTCGAGTTGCAAAAAGAATCACTCGAATCGAAGTTACGAAACTCAAACTACGATCAAAAGAAGTTCAAATTAAAATTAGCTCCAAACCAAATTTAAACTTTCAAAATCATGTTCAAGTTGTTTATCTGGACAGAGGGGGTCAAGACGAAGATTTTGGCGTTGGTTTCACTGGATTTGGATAAACGAGCAAAAAGTAGCGAGGGTTTGAAGATCAGGGACTAATCTATAAGAAAAATATATGCGGATAGGTCCCTGGCCGAAAATTAAACTAAAAAGAAAAATCTAATGAACGAACGTTCGCTAACAGAAACTAAGGAACGACCTCGTTTGTTAAAAGAACTAATCGGGTGAACGCTCGCTATTTAATCGATCGAAAAAATAAACAAGTCTATCTTAACTAAACCGAAACTTAAAAACCAAAAAAATAACCGGCGAACCGGGAAGGTGGTCGGCGGCGGCTGAGCCGGCCCAGTCGGCGCGCGGAAACTTTTTTTAAAATAAATTCGCCGCATAGAAAAATCCAAAATAAATAAAAATCCTAAAATCCCAAAAATAATTTTCACGGTCCTCTCCTAATATTTAGGACAACGTGAACATTTTCCTAGGCTAAAATGCAATTTTCCCTAATTTAACCGAATAAAATCTCAAATAAAATTCAAATAAAAATATATTTTTATTCAAAATTAAATTTCCATTATTTCCTCTATTTGAAGAAGTCATATTATCTTCTCTCATTATTTTTATTTATTTTGAAATGATTGGAAAATAATTTCAAATAAAAATCACTTTGATCCAAATTACCAAATTTTGAAAAATAAAAAAATGGAATTTTATGAAAACCTCCAACTCTCTCACATGGTCCTTGAGTTGCTTAAGGTCTCTAGGATCAAAATGTCTAAATAAACCAAATTCAAAATGCTCAAAATATGGATGCATATGATGACCTAATGATTAACATCCAAATTGAAAATTGGGATGTTAGCTGCAACGTATCATGTTGCAGAGTTCTTAGACGAACAGTAAGGTGCGCTAGGTCGTTGTCATGCACTCAGTTTTGCCGTGGAGTTGGATGGACTCATTCATCTTCGAAGCTTCCGCGGTTATCTTATTTAGATGGCCTTCAGCCATATTATTGTAATAAGTACTCTTTTTGAGACACTCATTGTAATAAGTGTGTGATTGAACTCTGCAATAAATCCTCGAGTACTGTGTGTGTCAGCAATACCGATCCAGGGATGACACTTAAGCATAGAGACTACGGTTCATTGGGATCGGGTTGCTACAGTTTGGATCAAGAAGAGAAGGGGCGACGCAAATGGATGTGTGGACAATAGGTGGAGGGGTGGGTGGTTAAAAAAGGGGAGTGGCACCGGCCGCGCTCTGGATTTGCTATGTGCAAATGAGCCGCGTCGATTGATATGCGACTTTAATTGCCAACCGGTTTTAATTGCCACGCCGAATAGATGCGAGTGGATCGAAAATGCTGAAACGATGCTCTAAATCGAGGAGACACGCGTGCGAGAAGAGATGAACCAGTGGCAGCGACCGTCCCTGCGTCCATGGCGGCTCGCGTGCAGGAAAGAGGCTCGGTCGACTGCGGCGGCGGGCATAGGCGCATGCAGGCAGGCTAGTTGGGTGCATGCATAGCAGGCTAGCTGGATATGTCGTGCATGCATAGCAGGCTTCTGTCATGGCGGCGCATAGGCCTTTCATGCAACATCCCAACAGTCTAAAAGAAACCATGGCCCAACAGGTGAACAACGCCAACGTCCGACATGGCCCCAATTGTCAGGTCCAATGGGTGACACGGTCCAGCATGGCCCCACTCGTTAGAGTTAACGGTCAAAGCATTGACCTGACGGCATCCAGCGTTTGTGACCATTTCTGAGGGTTTCAGACAAGAGAGTGGGGAAAAGTTAGCAAACGTTAAGAGCATGGGGATGAATGAGTACGGCTAAGGAACCAGGGGCACATATGTAAAAAGGAACAATTGTATTGGTGCCCCTAGTTGGGTCACACTCGACTGATTTGCCCCTAGTTTTTCAATAATTGCGGTTTTGCCCAGCTCACTTCACTCGCCTTGTGTTTTTGCCCTTCCGGGGCGGTTCCGACCAATGAGCAGTCGCCACATGGCGAACTGTGATTAGTCGGAACCGTCCTGGAAGGGCAAAAACACAAGGCGAGTGAAGTGAGCTGGGCAAAACTGCAATTGTTGAAAAACTAGGGGCAAATCAGTCGAGTGTGACCCAACTAGGGGCACGAATGCAAAAATCCCATGTAAAAATCCCTTTATATTTCCCCTCCCAACTTATTTATCTAAAGGATAATGTCAACAATAATAACTTATGATCACCTACATCCAACTGGATATATTTGCCTGAATCTATCCCTACCACATTATGCTTGCCAAGTGCAGAATAACTGAGGTTGGAATAGAGATAGATACTTGACTCTTGCATAAAAGTAAAGACTAAAATGTAAAAGATAGACCCTTCGCAGAGTGAAGCGGAGCTTTTCATGCACTTTTAATTCTTGGATGTGCAAACTCTTAATACAAAGGAACGACACTTTATATTGCCCCTTGTGATTGCAACGTTTATTATGCATTCTGTCGCTTTTTATTTCTTTCCCATCACAAGTTCGTACAAAGTTTATTTTCCCTGGTAATAAAATATCATACATATTTAGGAGCAATTTTTATTGCCTTTTGCACTGATGAAAACTTACTTGAAGGATCTTATTTGATCCATTGGTAGATATGGTGGACTCTCATGACAGAAAATTGGGTTTGAGGGTTTTTGGTTGCACAATAGTATCTCCACCTAGTAGAAAATTTTGGCTAGCAAAAGATTATAAGCAAGCACCACATGTTAGAGGATAGATGACAATATAACTTCTATGTGAATATAAGCAAACATAACTCATTACGTTGTCTTCCTTATCCAACATCAACTATTTTATCAAGTTTGGAAATAATTAACGGGGGCTCACAATCATAAAATTTGTCCAAGATGGTATATTTATATGTGAAATCTCTCTTCTTTCATTATTCTTTCACGAATTGCATCTTTTAATATTTGAATTCATCATACTTCTAATATTTGAATTCATTACTCCCCATGGGATTAGCATATGATCTTTTATTATTGCTTGAATTAAACAAGAGAGCAAAGCAACCAAACTCAAACTACTCTTTATTATACAGCTCTCACACACGATTGTGTAGATAGAATAATCACGAAGTAACACTCCAAAACTACTCCAAGCTAACATTTATTCTGCTAAATCATGAATTAGCTACGAAATGAACTAAGATAGATAATGATGATAAAATTGATGGTGATACTATACCGGGGCACCTCCCCCAAGCTTGGAACAAGCCAAGGGTGGTGCCCATACCCATGTACTCAAGTCCCTTTCTTCGGTGATTGTGGTGATGAAGTGATGGGCTTGCCCGTCGTCTTCCAGGGCATGGGCTCCCTCATCAAAGAAAGAGGAATGGGTCTCCGCAATCCTGAAATCTGCAGCGAGGCTCATCCTTTTAAACTTGGATTCATACTCACAGTTTTGGTTTTGCAGGTCATAGATTTTCGCTTGGAGATGGTCAGTCCTTTCATAGAGCTTAAAGATGGCCTCTTTGATCTCCTTGCTGCCCCACTTGTACTCATGAATAAAAGTCGTGATCATAGAGTGGTTGGCACTTAGACCATGCTCAACCATCCCTTGTCACTTGAAGATTTCCTACTCCACTGCTTCAAGCCTGGCCTTCTCGCTTCCCTCCTTCTTTGGTCCTTGAATGTCCCAGATGTGAAGCACCCCCTCATGCAGCTCCATGGTTTGAGGGTGCTTCATCACCTCCAGAAGGTAGAGATTGATGACCTTCTCGAAGAACTTGTCCTTGGACGAACTTGATAAAGACATGACAATCTAGATCTGCCAAAAAAATAGCCCAAAACAAGAACAGAGGAGAAACTTGCGATACGGAGGTCAAAACAGTGAAACATACACACATACACACACATAAACACTATTCTGATCACAACCTGTACTGCCTGAGTAACGCGCCTAAACTTCCCTCTGTACGAACCCGACCTTCGGGCTATCTTTGCAACCGTGGCTTCCCCTGCGAATTATTCTGGTTAGTCGTGTTCTATATGATGTTAGTGTAATCTAGAAACGTTTTTTAGCAAGTAAATACCTGTTTTAAATAGGAACCTTGCTCGTTCGCAGATTTTGCTCTCGGGTCGTGATTAAATTGCGTTTTTTGCAATTTTACTTCCTGAGTTGTTCGACCTGAACTTCTTCCAGTGCTAGGTTGAACTTCCGCCAACATTACCCAAATGGGGCTTGCGATATACCGTTGGAAATCTATGAACACCAGTATCATGACCCAAATTCAATTTTTGGCAAAATGTAAGCGGTTTAAGAGCAGTTTTGAAAACCATTTTTCTTCATACAAAAAACGTGAATCGTATTTTTGATCGAATTTCTAAACCGTTTATCGGAATGAGGCAAATAATATGGCGTTGGAAAGCTCCTGCAAAACTACTCCTTCCACATGTTGAAAGTTTTCTCTAATTCCCTACGGTTAAAGAGTAATTTGGAAAATCGTAAAATTTCGCAAACCGAATAGCCGAGTTCGTATTTTCGATGTCATTTATAAACTGCTAATCCAATTGAGGTAAATGATATGGCGTTGGAAAGTTTATGAAAATGCGCTACTTTTTCATGTAGAAATTGTTTTCTAATTTTGAACTGTTTAAGAGTAATTTAGAAAATAGTACAAGTTCCACCGAGTTTATATTTTTTGATCTATTTTTTAACCGTACATCCGAATGCAGCAAATGATATGGCATTGGAAAGCTTGAGGAAATGCGAAACTTTTTGGTATATATTGTTTCTCCTAATTCCTTACTGTTTTAAGTCAATTTTGAAAATGACTAAAAACATATTTTCACCATAATTTCTACAAAATTTGTCAGAATGGGGCAAATAATATACCGTTCACAAGTTAAGGAAAATGCAAAACTTTTTTATGTTGATGGTTTTCTGTGATTCTTAGCCGTTTTCAAGTAATTTCGAAAATGGCGAGATCATTCGTTCTGCCTTTATCGCGAAACAGATTCTTCGAAAATGCACCGCGTGAAGAACCTGAACTTCTCGGCATGTCTACTTGAACCTCACTCTGTTTTTTCACGCGCTTTTCTTGCTCATAGTTCTCCATCCACTGCTCGTAGCTCTCCATCCACTCACTGGAATTGAGCAAGTAATATACCGGTGGAAAGCTGATGTAAACACGCAACTTTCTCGTGTTGATCGTTTTTTCATACTCGCGACAATTTTAAAAGTTTTTCATCTCAAATTCATTCACTATAGTAGTCGAACTTCCTACTGTTTTCACGTTGACCTTCTGTGACGTATTTTCGTTTGTAATTTTCTTATCTATTTCGTCAGTGTTACACAAATGATATTCTTTTTGTACAAACCTTTCTCACAATAAATTTTTTAACTTTCTTCGACCGAGGACTTGAACTTGCACAAATGATATTCCCTGTCGTTTTGAAGTAAATTAGAGAAATGACGAGATCATGATTTCTACCTTCATTGCGAATGGAAACGCACTGCGTGAAGTAGTTGAACATCTCGGGCATGTCTGTTTGAACCTCACTCTGTTTCTTACATGTTGTTTTTGCACTGCGTGAAGTAGTTGAACTTCTGGGGCATGTCTGTTTGAACTTCACTCTGTTTCACTTTATTGTATTTTTCTTATATGAAATACACACCAGGTAGTACGTGAACTTCTGGTTGTTATCACTTTGAACTTCTCTCTGGTTTGAGAGAATTATTTTAAAACACAAAAAACAACATATTTTTTTATGTATTTTGGACATCTAAATACATGGTGAACCTCTCTCACAAGAATTTTTTGAACTTTTCCTCACCGAGAACTTGGACTTCTAGCAACCATTTTTTCGTTTACGTGTTATTTTTAAAAGTGCAAAAAATGGTGTTGTGTTTTTTATATTTTGAACAGGTAAATCCTAGGTTTTAATAAACCCCAAACTTCTTTGTTATTTCAATATGAACTTCACCTTTTTATATTTTGAGTAAAGAATTGTATTCAATTTTTATACGGAAAAAATCGAACATGAAAATACAAGGTGAACCTCTCTCGCAAGAATTTGTGAACTTCCCCGGACAGAACACTTGAACTTCTTTCAATAAACCTTTTAAGCTTTTATTTTTCTATACTTTTATTCTCATCTGAAATGCATCCCTTGCGGTACTTGAACTTCTCGTTGTTTTTACTATGAACTTCTGTCACATTTTTGTGTGTGCGTCGAATTACACGTAGTTGAAGGTCGGATGTCCAATTTTTGCCATTTTAAAACATGTAATTGGAGGTCGGACGTCCCGCAATATAAATTTTGAACCATGCACGGAGGTGCACGTGAACTTCTTTCAACAAATCTGAGCACATTTTTCCCATGTGAATTTTGCATACAAACATTTATTTTTGAACTTCTGTTTTTTGTATGTAAGAACTTCTGATTTATTTCAAAAATAATGGAAAAGCATACCCATAGCACAAGCACACCGAACACACGCACACACGACCATCTTATAATATACAAATCCATTTTTCATATAAATTTTGAAATGATTAACTTTTTTAATTTGAACTTCTCGGATTTTAAGAAATAGGGGAAATCCTTTTTAAAAATATTTATTTGACTGCTCCGGCTTTTTATTTGAACTTATCTTTTTTTTTCTTTAGTACCGGGAAAATACGAGTTTTTCTATCAAATATCGAACCGCTTTGGTTATTCAATTTTAATTCCTAGGGTTTTCAGAAACGTTGAAAATCCTTTTTATATGAATTTGTCACTGCTTCGTTTTTATTTTGAACATCTAGTTTTTTCTTTAGTAGCGGTTACAAATCTGAGTTTTTAGTAACCATTGAACCGCTCCGTTAATTTAATCTGAACTTCTCATTTTTTTTAGAAACGGGAAAATTCATTTCTTTTATAAATTTTGAACTGATCTATTTTAAAAAATTTGAACTTCTTGCTTTTTATGCTTTAGTATAGGAAAATAATTTGATTTTTTTCATAAATTTCGAATTAATCCTTTTATTGAAAAAAATTGTGTGAGGAATGCCCCTGAACTTTTTTTATTGCAAACCACCCCATGTTTGGTTTTCGAACATTTTCATTTGTGTTTTCTAAACTTCCTGATCTTTTATTCTCTAAGATCCCAAACTTGTGCAAACTATTTTTTTATTGTTTGTCAAAGCATATTTCTATTTATTTAGTGAGCAAGCTTCTACATTTTGAAAAGTGAGTGTCTATTTTTTTAATTCACCGAGAGATGGACAAATATAAAAGTTGTAAGTTTTTTAGATAGGCAACCTTTTTTGTGAACATGTATTAAGACCACACACACACTGGAGGACATAGCAACACACACACACACACATACAAGAGCACACACGAATGCTCAACAAAAGAAAAAAATCTGAGTGCACACATGTGAGCTCACAACACACATGCAAACACATGAGCACCCACAAAGTGAGCACACACACAGGAGACATCACAGTCCGCACGCACGCACCAAACACACTAGTCTTATTAGTAATTATACTTCATAACGCTCTTTCTTGATTTTGACTTTCATGGAACTCTTCTTTTGAACTTCTAATTCTGAATAAGACTCCAGGCTGTACTTGACTTGACCAAGAGCATCAACGCTAGCCTCGAAGGAGTTCAGCCGAAGAGCCTCTTGAACGTTAGTGCCACTGAAGAAGTTGAATGCAACATATAGACTGCATCAGCAAACCGTTTTCAAAACATAGTCCGGGTTGTTTATGCAAAATGGGCAACCTCTTGTCAGATAATTGCAAAATTGATTCAAGTAGAATACCAGCTACAGCGGCGCTTCCCAGAAACATTGTCTGAAATCTAACGCCCTCCTCATCGCTGAATGCAATCACCTGAGGTAAAACCAAGCAGAAAATGAGCACCATGCTCTGTCATGGTGATATGTTCAGACATTTATAGTGCATATCTGTGATATAAAGACTATGCCATGATAAGTCAAAACACATGACATCTAACAGGATATGAATCCTGAATATAAAAGACAGCTAGAATAACGAAAGCCAAGCGATTGGCCATGTACACGTCTTCGTCAAGATTAGCATGGGAAGGGACAAACGTTTAGCGAAACACTATTAAAACTAGATTCCTTCTGGCCTACATCTATCTTTGTAGCTTGTCTGGTTATCTCATTAAAATAGCAGCAGACCTCATCCCTACTTATCTAATCAGCACCCCAAAAGTTAGATCTAAAACAATTAGGCAATAGACACTGCTAAAAGTTAAAACTTTGCTAACGTCATTTAGTAAAACAAAGAAAAAAAACATCCCGATGGATTATGCTGACTAGAAGCAACTAGTGAACAATAACTATTAAAGCACTCTGAAGTAGTGAAATTAAATACACAAGACAAGGGCAAGTTCAGTGCAGATTGGTGTCGTATTTGTGAGACGCATGTGAGTCATCGTGCACCCGTGAGCAATAAGTTTCTAGTGCATAGTGCATACGTAGAAGTTGACAGCTTACCTTAGTGGTATCCATCTCTCAAGTAGCAGAAGTACGACAACAAAAACAAAAAAAGATGGTGTTTTGCAACTGAACTAGACGTCATACTTGTATAAGGGAAATTACTACACGCTTATGCAGGTGCAGAAATCTGAATTATTCAGAGAAGGGAGAAACTCTGAACTTGTAGCTCGATAGAACCCGAACTTCTGCTTTCTTTGTGATTTGGGAGTCTGGGTAAGTTAATATCATTGAGGAGCAGCAGCGTAATAGTATACATTTGTGTACAGATCCAAGAGCATAGCTTTCACAAAACTTATATGAAGATTATCTCCAAAGAAGCAGGGACCAGGGGACTAGTCAGTCGCAGGAGATGCATCAATTGCAGAGTTGAAGCACGCAAATGGAAGATTCTAAGCAGTCCAAGTATTGTTACAGCGAGAGCACTGCCCGATGCAGTTGGAATGGCTGCACACGCACGAGGATCTGGCCCCGATCCAAAGGGAGTGGCCTTGGAAGAGGAGGCGCACAACAGTGCGTGGCCTAGCAGCAGCGCGCATGTGGCCTTGGACAGCCGAATCAGATAGATGCAGGGGCGGCGCCGGCGGGAGGCCCGTCCAACCACCAGGCGCAGGCGGCCTTGGACCGAGGTGACGCATCGACGACGGGTCCGGCCCCAGCTTTGGCCGGTGAACTTTGTGCGGCGGCGCAATCGACCTGCAGGAGCATGGTGGGGAGACCTGCATGGGATCCCTCCCGGATGGGGATCCGGGGCGGCGCCGGCGCAGGTGGGCAGCGGCGGGTGGTTGGCCGGGCCTCGGTCGTCGGGATTTCGAAGATGGCGGCTGATTCAAGAGGAAGGG